>NW_012098097.1:12940707-12943687 GCF_000951045.1 Mandrillus leucophaeus
AGAGAGAGAGAGAGAGAGAGAGAGAAACCTGGTAATGCTATATTTCAGATTGAAGAGTGTTGAGTTTTCCTTTCTTTCTTTCTCCCCAGAAATCAAAAGGATTCGGAAAACCCCGATCAATAAAAATCCAGCCAGCTGCTGGTGATTCACTGTGACTTGTCCTTTAGATGGCCTAGTACATGGCCATCTCTTCATTAAGTGATACCTGGACTGTGTTCATCCTTACCAATAGCTCATAACCTCAGTGGCTCTTTTAAAACTGGAGGAAGGGCTGGGCACAGTGGCTCACACCTGTAATCCCAGCACTTTGGGAGGCCTAGGAGGGTGGATCACCTAAGGTCAGGAGTTTGAGACCAATCTGCCCAACATGATGAAACTCCGTCTCTACTAAAAATACAAAAGTTAGCCAGGCATGGTGGTGCACACCAGTAGTCCCAGCTACTCAGGAGGCTGAGGCACGAGAATTGCTTGAATTCGGAAGGTAGAGGTTGCAGTGAGCTGAGATTGCACCACTGCACTCCAGCCTAGGAGATAGAGTGAGACTCAGTCTAAAAAAAAAAATCCCAAAAACACTGGAGGAAGAAAATATGATTTAGCTTCTTGGAGAACACCACCACCAGACCAAGGGCATCAGCTTCCCTCCTTGGATTCTCCCCTGGGTCAGGTGTCACATGGGGTGGCTGCACATTGACCACCAGTAACAGAGGCTACCATCTGTGGGGTATGTACGGTCAGCCAGGCAGTGAAGAAAAGGGTGCCATCATTCATCCTCCTTCATCATTCATGAGACATGTCCTGTTAGCCCATCTGACAGGTGAGGAGGCTGAACTCAGAGGTGGAAGAACAGCCCAAAGTCACTCAGAGGAGTCATGGGGCAGGATTTGGACACAGAACCTCCTGCATCTGAGCTCTTATGCAAAACTCCCTGCCCGTGGGTCTGCTGCATGCACAGGACCATGGAATTAGACCCCCAATCCTCTCCAGAGATGTCCCACTCCAGTGGGGATGGGAGATGCCAGGATGATGCCACTGATCCATTAGTGTCTGTGACAAGGACAAACACTTATAAAAACCACATCAAATCTCCAAGAGGGGTTAGTGTGGGTTACATGTGCCCCTGTCAGAGGTGTAGGCAGATGGAATGGATGATTTGAGAATCGGGATGCTCATATACAGCTAGGGGTCTATGTCCAGGGTCCTAAGGCCAACATCTTTTCCTCCAGACTTTTAGGGGTCAAGGCCTAATGTAAAAATGCAAATATATGTTCCAAAAAAATTCCATGATTTGGGGGCAATTTTAACTGGCTAATTTGAGTCGACATAAATGAAAAAATTCCAGAGTGCCAGTGAGCACATCCTTAGAAGGCATTAGCATTCCCGACAGCTTTCAAATAACCTCCGGCGATTCTACAAGCACCAATAGAAACAAGGACCATTCATGTCTCCCAGTAGCCACCCCCTACCAGAGCTGCCACCCTCTCCCTCTATCCCCTTCCTCGTTGGGCTTCTCAATCATTTTCCTGCAGAGGATGGATTAATGTTGTCACTTTCTGTTTGCTCATTTTATTTATTTATTTATTTATTTTGAAGACCGAGTCTTACTCCATTGACCAGACTGGAGTGCAGTGGCACGATCTTGGCTCACTGCAACCTCCACCTCCCAGGTTCAAGCGATTCTTGTGCCTCGGCCTCCCAAGCACCTGGGATTACCCCTGCATGCCAACATGCCTGGCTAATTTTTGTATTTTTAGTAGAGATGAAGTTTTCACCATGTTGGCCAGGCTGGTCTTGAACTCCTAATCTCAGGTGATCCACCCGCTTCGGCCTCCCAAAGTACTAGAATTACAGGCATGAGCCACTCCCAAAGTGCTGGGATTACAGGCATGAGCCACCGTGCCCAGCAATCTGTTTGCTTTTCAACCTACCCCAATCTGCCTCTGTCCACACCACTTCATCAAAACTCTCTTGTCAAGGTCACATTTGACCCTCTGACTGCAAAATTCAGAGGTTGCAGTCACTTGCCTGTCCTCAGACCATACTTGAGCACTCCTATCTTCCTTCTGGAAACAAGTTTTTCTTTGGTTTTGTGACACTAAACTGCTGACTGTTCTCTGCCTCTAGGGCTGATTATTCTTTGCTGTTTTTGTTTAACTCTAAATGCTGGAGTTCTTCGGAGGATGATTCTAACTGTCTTCTTCAACAGCAGTGTTCCTGAGAGCTTCTCTTTTCCACCTGTTTTTTGAAAAATTGATCCATTTTATCTAAATTGTGACATTTACGTGCATAGAGTTGCTTGTAGTATTCCCTTATTCTCCTTCTAATGGCTGCAGGGTCTGTAGTGATGTCCCCTGTTTCATTACTGAGATTGGTCATTTGTGTCTTTTGTTTACCTTTGTTGGTCTTGCTAGATAGAATTTTATCAATTTTATTGCTCTGTTCATAAAGGGATTGAACCAATTTATGCTGTCCTTCTTATGAATAAGAAGCCTGATGATTGTCGTATTTTCTGATACTTGGATTTGTCAGGCTTTGAAAGTCTTGCCAATCAAATGGAGGTTAAATGCTACTCATTGTGGTCTAGATTTGCATTTCAAAGCTGATTAATGAGGTTGAACAACTCTTTTTATGTTTATTGATTATATATTCTCCTCTGTATGAAGTTCCTGCCTGTTCTCTGCTCTTTTCTCCATTGGAATGTTTTATACTTTTATTCTTGATTTTTCAGTTATTTAAACATTCTTGATACTAATCTTTTGTCAGTTGTGTGTTTTGCCAATATTTTCTTCTAGTCTTTTTACTTTTTAAAGGCTTTTCATTTTTTCTAAATCTTTCAATATATTGAATTTAAAAGCTCTCATTTTTTTCTTAACTTTAATGTACTTGAATCTGTCAATCTTTTTTTATACTCATTTATTTGATATGTCTTGTTTAAGACCTTTTCCTCTATGAGGTTGTTTTTTTTTTTTTTTTTTTTTTTTTT
>NW_012098097.1:12943992-12950879 GCF_000951045.1 Mandrillus leucophaeus
TCCATGGATCTGTTTCTGGGAATTCTGGGAACTGACTAATTGGTTGATCCTGATGACAACACTAGGTAATCTTAATTACCATAGCTTCACAATGAGCCCAGATATGCGATAGGAGAAGTATCTCCTTTATGCTCTGCTCTTCAGATGGGTTCTGGCTAATTCTTAGTGTCTTAATCTTCTATATCATCATTTTACCAGGCTCTATTTGGGTATTAATCAGCATTGCATTGGCTATAGTCAATATAGATCAACGTGGGGAAAGTGACATTTTAATGATATAAAAATTTCCTATTCATTTATTAGAACTCCTCTACTTACACTTCATAAAGTTTTACATTTTGCCTGTATAAGTCTTCAGCATTTTAAAATTAAATTTATTCCTAGGTATTTGACATTTTCTGATACTACTAAAATTAATGTCTTCTCTTTGTGTTTGTTTGCTACTGGTATGTAGAAAAAAACTGAGTTAAACTTATGCCAAATAACTTGCTAAACTCTCCAGTTTCTAAAAGATGTTGTGTAGATTTCAGCAAGGGTTCTATATAAATGATCATATCATCTGAAAATAATACAGTTTTTTGTTCTTTCCAATCCTTATACATCTAGCTTCTTTTTCTTTCTTTATTGCACTGCATAGGAGAATGTAAAGTGGGAAGTTTTACTATGCCTTCACATCTGAATGACAATTTGGCTGCACATAAAAGTCTATGTTCTACATTCTTTTATTCTGTGCTTTGAATATATCACTCCATTGTCTTCCTGCATCTGGCATAGCTGTTGAAGATCCTGAGGTCTGTATAATAACTTGCTCTTTGTGTGTGATCTCTTCCTGTCTGGAAACTTTAATAACTTTATCTTTGTTATTCTTAAATTTCACTGTAAGTGTACAGGTTTCATTTCCCTCTTATCTCTTCTTTTTGGGACTCCAAGACTTCTTCAACCTGGGTTCTTTCATCCTTTTTCTTTAAATCCCATTGATTCTATCTCCACATTTTCTTCAAATATGTCCTCTTCTATATTTTTATTTTTCTCTCTTTGCAGGACTTCTGTGATCCAGATGTTAACACCTTAACATTAGTAGCTCAACTTCTTTCCTCCTTGTGTTAGAACTTTTCTATCTTCTTTTTCTTTGTACTTTTCCTTATTTTTTTCTGGGCAGATACATCAAGCTGGTCCTCCAATTCACGAATGCATCCCTCAATTATTTATTCTAGTACTTTTCTCCTGTATCGCATTATTTCCACAGCTATCCCTTAACGCCAAAAATCTCTACTCAGTTCTTTTGTATATCTTTTTGATCTTATTTCACATTGCTAATATGTCCCTTCTCTCATTTAGGAGGTTTATTAAGCTTATTTTAAAAATTGGTCCCTCTGTTCTGATATTTCTATTCTGATGGAATCTGGAAGCTGTAACTCAGTTGGTTGCCTTAAAAAAAAAATGCTTGTGCTTCTCAAATACCTTGTTATTTTGCCTGCCAGCTCATTCCCTCCAGTGGAAGTCCGCTACTCTGCTCTGCCCTGTCTGAGGCAGGGGCAGCCCAGTAAGCCTGCGTGATCTCAGGGGTCTGTGGGTGAATGTACTCCAGGTGGAGAGGCTCCAGAAAATCACAGTGAACCCCATCCACTCCGCCAAATTCCTCCTTAGATCAGAGCTTCACCTTCCCCCTCCTGAGACAGGTGGCATTCAGAGGGACCTCCCCAAGCCTGAAGTAGTGCAATCTCCTGGTTGTCTGCAGAAAAGTGGGGAAGTGACTGCTGGGGTCAGGTGGGCCACACCTGTTTTGTTTGGCTCCCTGTGAGCACAGATCGCTCTGCTGCTGTGCTGTATTAACACCTGCACCTGAGCCCTGCATGGCCACAGGTGTAGACAGGCATGGTTTGTCCCAAGGCAATAGTGGCTGGAGCTGGGATAAGTAAGAACAGACGTCAAACATTCCCCTTCACGCTTATTCTCCCACAGCTGTGCTTGGCTCACCCCTGCTCCAGGCCAAAGCCATAGCCCCATGCACACTGACTTGAAACCCCTCCATCTGCTGTTTAATTGTTTTCACTCTATTCTTCCCTTAGGGGTGAGTTTGGAGCAAGGAGCTAGGGGTCTTGCTGGTTAGCATCAGAACAAACCCAGTTTCTTTTCTTTTTTTTTTTTTTTCTTTTGAGACAGATTTTCACTCTTTTTGCCAGGCTGGAGTGCAATTGTGCCATCTCGGCTCACTGCAACCTCCGCCTCCCGGGTTCAAGTCATTCTCCTGCCTCAGTCTCCCGAGTAGCTGGGCTTACAGGTGTGCACCACCATGCCCGGCTAATTTTGTATTTTTAGTAGGGACGGGGTTTCTCCATGTTGGCCAGGCTGGTCTCCAACTCCTGACCTCAGGTGATTCTCCCACCTTGGCCTCCCAAAGTGCTGGGATTACAGACGGGAGCCACCATGCCTGGCCTAAACCTTCTTTCAATTGTGATGTGTCCAAGCAGATCTCCTGACATCTCCACTCTCCAAGAAGCCCTGCTCTTCCCTCTGCGCCCTTCATGTGGGTAAACAACCCCTCCAGGCACCGGTTTAGCCACATCCCCACTGAAAGCCAGCTGTGCCTCTACCTCTCCCTCTCCCCACAAGTCCAACTCACCAGCACGTCCAGTAAGTTCTGTCTCCAAAATGTACCCATTTCTTTGCTCCATTCTCATCCCCACTCCGGGGGCTTCATCATCTCCTGCCCCAACCATGCAAGTTTCCTGCTTGGAGTCCCTGCTTCACCCTCACCGAGCAGCCAGACCTATCCCTGCTCAGCCCCTGCACGTGCCTTCCACTGAGCTGTGGGCTGTGGGGCCGGGCACAGTCCTGCCCGCACCCTCTCCTCCCACCTGTCACCATTCGCACTCCTCTGCCCACTCAGCCGCACAGCCTTGCTGGATCTGAGGTCTCTCTCATTCGCTGAGATCCTGCCTCCTGGGGGCCACTGCTATTGCTCCTGCTTCCATCTGTCACCTCTTACCCTCCTTCACTTCTCCCAACTCCTACTCACCCTCCAGGTCCCCATTGAAATTCTATTTCTCAGAGAACCCCCCGACCTCCCATTGAAGCATCCCAGGACGCCCTGTGCATTTCCCTGGCTGTGGTGACCACTCTTTTGTGTTTTCACTGGTTTGTGAGACTCCTGTCTGATGTCTGGTGATCCCACCAGGCCCGGCAATGCCTGAAGATGACGTCCCTGCTTATTTCCTTTCCCCCTGTATCCCTGGGGCTCAGCCCAGCCCTGGAAATACTGTCAGGACTCAACAAAGATGCATCACGTAGCTTGGTGCACCGAGAGATGCCGTCCGTGGTGGATCCCCAGCATGGTGTCCCCTCCTGGGGAAGCCAAGGCAGGCACAGCCGTGATCACCGCGGGACGGAGTGGGTTCCCTGAGCCTAGGCCACGTGACCCACACCCACAGCTGAGTACCCTCTGCTCCAGGAGGAGAGGTTCCAGAAAATCACAGTCCACACCATCCACACCACCAAAGTCGTCCTTAGGCCATTCAGATCTGCCCATCCCTGGCAGATCCATTCTCGCCCCACCTGCGTGGAGAGAATCAGACACTCAAGCCAGTCAATGGAAGCTCAGGTACGGGGAGGAGAGCGCCCAGGATGCCCCTTGTCCATGGCATTGTCCGACAGCTGTGTCCTCCCTGGCTCCAGCTGCCCTGGCAGCCCCTCCTGACAGGCAGTTCTGACAGTGGCCAGCTCTGCACCCCATCCCCCGTCTCCAGTCCTAGGGGCTTCTGTCTGCTGCTGTCCTTCCTCCTCTGATGGTCCTATTTAATTCTCCAACTCTTCTCTGGTCAGTGTAACTGATTCTTGGTATTAAATGCTCTCTCTGAAGCTCCCAGACGGGTCTCCCTTCCCCTGGGAGGACCCTGACTGATACATCCTGTGACTGTAGGTTAATGGTTCTTAGAGTAAAAGGCAATTTCATTTCATTTCATAGTTATGGATTGATAGGGTGACCAATGAATCCCGGTTTGTCCGGGACTATCCTGATTTTAGCAGTGAAAGTCCACGTCCCAGAAACCCCTTAGTCCTGGGCAAATCCAGCCACGTTGGCCCTACAGACATCATGGAAGGCAGGCATGGCTGTGACCCCTGCCCCACCATGCCTCTGTCCCTGAAAAAGCAAGAATGACCACGGCTCACACGCCAGCAGGTATGTCCCTGTGACCTGGTGCTCTGCAGGGAAGATGCACC
Organism: Mandrillus leucophaeus; assembly: GCF_000951045.1. Lineage (NCBI taxonomy): Eukaryota > Metazoa > Chordata > Mammalia > Primates > Cercopithecidae > Mandrillus > Mandrillus leucophaeus. The sequence goes on from NW_012098097.1 coordinate 12,948,214, forward strand.
ATCCTGTGAGAGCCTCTGACAAGGGTTGTGGCAGACAGGGCTCAGGCAGGGTGGCCTGCAGGGTGGCGCGAGCTGGCATGAATCGCGGGGAAAGAAGGTCTCTCTGAGCTCAGGCGCACCCGTGGCTCCTCTCCCACCCTCCAGTGCCCTGGCTGTCACCGTATTTTTTTCTTCTTCTAACTCCCCTTCCCACTTTTCCCCTCCCTGGCAGCCCCTGGTAACCTCTAATCCACTTTCTTTCTCTCTGAATCTGCCTTCTCTAGGGACCTCACACGTGCTGAATGATTCAGCTTTTGCCCCTGTGCCTCTGGCTCTTTCACCCAGCGTAATGTTTTCAAGGTTCCTCTGTGCTGTAGAATGTGCCAGAATTTTCTTCCTTTTGCCAGGCCACGTAATATTCATGGATAGACCACATTTTGTGTATCTGTTCATCCACCGACAGATACTTGCTTTGCTTCCACGCTTTGGCTGCTGTGAACGATGCTGCTATGAACACTGGCACGCAAGTCTCTGAGTTGCTGTGTGCAATTCTCTGGGGGCATATTCCTTGAAGTGGAAATGCTGGGCCACAGGGTAGGGCTCTGTATAGCTTTTTGAGACACTGTCAAACTGTTTTTCCAAAGCAGCCACACACTTTACATTCCCATCTGCAAGGAGAAAGGGTCCCAGTTTCTCCCCATCCTTGTACATGCTTCCTTTTTTTTTTTTTTTTTTTTAAGATGGAGTCTCACTGTGTCACCCAGGCTGGAGTACAGTGGCGTGATCTTGGCTCACTGCAGCCTCCACCCCCCAGCTTCAATCTTGCTGTCCTTTCTATTGCAGACATCTTCCTGTGTGCCAGGTGGAGTCTTGTTGAGGTTCTGATTTGCATTTCCTTGGTGACGATGACGTGGAGTACCTTCTCATGTGCCTGTTGGCCATTTGTATGTCTGCTTTGGAGAAATGTCTAGTAAGTCCTCTGCCTATTTTTAAAAGTGAGCCATTTGCCTTCGTGGTGTTGATTTGTAGTTCTTGACGCATCCTGGGTTTTAAACTCTCATCTGAGATATGATGTGCAAATATTTTCTCCCATCTGTTGGTTGCTTTTCCACTTTCTCGACAGTGTCCTCTGATACCTCGGGTTTTAATTTTGAGGAAGTACAATTTTTCTTTTGTTGCCTGTGCATTTGGAGTCCTACCCCCACCCTCTTTTTAAGGCCTCCTTGACATTTGTTTTGCTAGAGAGTCGTTCAGGGTCCCCAGGTCCCTCTGGGAAATCAGGATGGGAGGGGATCTCAGAGGCCTGTGAACCCTGGCTTTTCCGGAGAGGAGAAGCTTCCGCATTCCTGGTGGAGTGAGCACATCCACTGGAACCACTAGCACCAGCCCCATCAGCATCCCTCGTTCTGTACCTGCCTCTTCCTCCTCTCAGGGGAAGTTGTTATGGTTTGGCTCTGTGTCCCCACCCAAATCTCATGTTGAATTGTGATCCCAAGTGTTGGACATGGGGCCTGGTGGGGGGTGACTGGATCAAGGGGGTGGTTTCTAATGATTCAGCGCCATCCCCCTAGTGCTATCTCGTGAGTGAGTTATCATGATGTCAGGTTGTTTAAAAGTGTGTAGCACTACCCTCTTCGATCTCTTTCCTGCTGCCATGTGAAGATGTGCCTGCTTCCCCCTTTGTCTTCTGTCATGATTGTAAGTTTCCTGAGGCCTCCCCAGCCATGCTTCCTGCAGAACTGTGAGCCAATTAAATCTCTTTTCTTTATAAACTACTCACTCTCGGTTCTTTATGGCAGTGTGAGAACAGACCAATACAGAAATCCCCTGAGGGAATGCATGATCTCCAAGTGCCTTTCATTCACTGGCCAGGCACCACTGCCTCGGATCACATCCCCAACTTACTTCTTGAATGTTCCCTCTGGAAACGTAAAAACTCCACCATGTCAGAGTCCACTCTGGTTTACTGGTATAGCCCACAATTTCTGGGGTTACCTTACATCCACATGGAGTGAAGAAAGGCAAAGAATGGTGCACAATGAGGCATGGGTGGCAAACAGCCTGCTGCCTCCCAGAAATGACCTCACAGTGTCAGGTCACCTGGGGGACCGCCTGGTGGGGCTCAGCCTCACAGGCTCTGCAGCCCCACCCTGTCTGCACTGGGAATGGGTCCTCCTGCTGGGCACTGGGGCCACATCGGTTCTACTCATTGACATCAACTTGCACACTCCAGCAAGCATTGCCAGAGCCTCCCTTTTGGGTAGACAGATGGGGAAGTTTGCTCATCAACACAAAGGCGCTTGGAGCATCCACCTGGAGCAGGAGCGAGGATTACACAGGGACTGCCTTGGGACATCAGGATGACATGGTCTGACCTGATGCATCTGCTGCACAGGAAGGACATCGTCCCTTGACAATAAAACTACAAGCCCGCATTGGCCTGGATGACCTTGCCCTGAACAACCTCGCCCTGAACAGCACATCAGGGAGCTGCTCACCAGGGCTCCTGTGGCTGCTGTGGACACTGGTGTGCAAGTGTCTGTCTGAGTCCCTGCTGAAGTCTCCTTCGTTCCAGGGTACCTGGGAGCACTGCCCTCCCATCCTCTCCTCCATGGGGTGGGATCTCCCCTTCCCCTGAGATCTGTTGATGACTCTGGCCAGCTCCGTGGACTCTCCTGTGAGTGGGA
>NW_012098097.1:12950929-12956093 GCF_000951045.1 Mandrillus leucophaeus
TCTCGGTTCTTTATGGCAGTGTGAGAACAGACCAATACAGAAATCCCCCGAGGGAATGCATGATCTCCAAGTGCCTTTCATTCACTGGCCAGGCACCACTGCCTCGGATCACATCCCCAACTTACTTCTTGAATGTTCCCTCTGGAAACGTAAAAACTCCACCATGTCAGAGTCCACTGTGGTTTACTGGTGTAGCCCACACTTCCTGGGGTTACCTTACATCCACAGTGAGTGAAGAAAGGCAAAGAATGGTGCACAATGAGGCATGGGTGGCAAACAGCCTGCTGCCTCCCAGAAATGACCTCACAGTGTCAGGTCACCTGGGGGACCACCTGGTGGGGCTCAGCCTCACAGGCTCTGCAGCCCCACCCTGTCTGCACTGGGAATGGGTCCTCCTGCTGGGCACTGGGGCCACATCGGTTCTACTCATTGACATCGACTTGCACACTCCAGCAAGCATTGCCAGAGCCTCCCTTTTGGGTAGACAGATGGGGAAGTTTGCTCATCAACACAAAGGCGCTTGGAGCATCCGCCTGGAGCAGGAGCGAGGATTACACAGGGACTGCCTTGGGACATCAGGATGACATGGTCTGACCTGATGCATCTGCTGCACAGGAGGGACATCGTCCCTTGACAATAAAACTATGAGCCCGCATTGGCCTGGATGACCTTGCCCTGAACAGCACATCAGGGAGCTGCTCACCAGGGCCTCTGTGGCTGCTGTGGACACTGGTGTGCAAGTGTCTGTCTGAGTCTCTGCTGAAGTCTCCTTCGTTCCAGGGTGCCTGGGAGCACTGCCCTCCCATCCTCTCCTCCTTCGTTCCAGGGTACCTGGGAGCACTGCCCTCCCATCCTCTCCTCCATGGGGTGGGATCTCCCCTTCCCCTGAGATCTGTTGATGACTCTGGCCAGCTCCGTGGACTCTCCTGTGAGTGGGAGCACACTTGCATGCTCCTCCTCCTCCCTGCCACTCACTGGGTGCCCAACCTGGGTGATGAGCAAGCTCTGTTTGTTTAAGCAAAAAGAAACTCATCTAACAATCTTAGCTTACAGAATTTCTGGGAAATCCAATATAGTAGCTAAGATGCCGCTATATAAGAAGCAATACTGCCTGGGGAAATACCCATCACTCACGCCGATGCTGCAGTGAAGCTACGGACCAAACACTAAACCTCCAGGAAATGACTGCAAGGAAAAGCCATGTGATTCTGCACACGGCCTCTCCAGAAAGCTGCATGTCTTCTGGGGTCTGGAGCCCACATGACCTCCTCGGTCTCAGTCAGTCGCATTTGTGCACCACTGAGGCTTAACCAGGTGCCTGGCTGAAGGTGGAGATCAAGCGGGGTGCTTCTGAAGCATGAGGGGCCCCCACTGACTTTCTCTCCCTTTTCCAGGCGAACCCTGCACTGTCCTGTCCTGCAGATGAGGTGTGCAGTGGGGGCCGCTCCCCGAGGTCTCACCCCCTGTGTTGCCCACTTGACCTTCGACCTCCAAGGCCTCTGCATCTCTCTCAGGGGATCGTCCCTTTCACCACCCACCTCTTATTTTTAATAGCCTTAATGTTTTTAGAGAAGTTTTATGCTCATAGTGGGATGGATGGGAAGGTACAGAGAGTTCCCATGGACCCCCTGCCCTCCCTATGACATGCACAGTCCCCTACTGTCCACATCCCCCTCCAGAGGGTCCATCTGTTCAATGGGTGAACTATGCTGACAATGTGGTGGTCACTCAGAGTGCAGGGCTTACGGGAGGATTTGCTCTCAGTGTGGTGATCCTGTGGGTTTGGGCAAATGTGTAAAGATACTTGTCCACCATTCTAGTGTCATGCATGGTGGTGTCACTGCCCTAAAGAGTCTCTGTGGGCACTAGGGCCACATCAGTTCTACTCATTGACAATGACTGGCTCACTCCAGCTAGCACTGCTGGAGCCTCCCTCTCAGGCAGACAGATGGGGAAGTTAGCTCATCAACACAAAGGCACTGAGAGCATCTGCCTGGAGCAGGATGAGGACACCCCAGCCCCTGGCATCTACAGATACTCTCAGTGGTTCCATAGTTCAGCCCTTTCAGCCTTGGCATTTTCAACGTTTTCCTCGGAGCTAATCCCACGACAGACTTCACTTCCACCACGGGGAGAGACCAGCGTGGAAGGCGGTAGGAATATGACAGGCACCGAGGTGTGGAGCAGACGGCGTGTTCAGGGCAAGGCAGGTTCCTGCTGCCTCTGGTGCAGCTGTCGGGGGAGAGGAGCCCTCAGGAGGGTTTCTCTTCCCAGATGTGTGAGAGACTCAGGCACAGGGACCTCATCCCCCACCCCGGCCCCTCAGAGTGGAGTTAATTTCCATATTTCATGATTAATCATTACTGTAACTATTTTTAGTTCCATAAGACAAGGTAGTTTAACATGCTGTGCATTTTTGCAAGGTATCCTTGATCCTTCTAAAGTAAAATTAAAGGCTATAATTAGCTCCCTTAATAGAGAATTGCACTTGGTTCGGCGTCAGCTAACAGCGGGCTCCCCTCCCTGGCTGTGGGATTATTAATGGGTGTTATTTTGCTAATAGTTCGCCCCTCTAATGGGGACTTTTCCCGCCAGCCTCTCCTCTTTATAGCCCCACACGGGATCATTCTGACTTTCGGATTCCACTTTCTTACCTCCTTCCACGAGGTTTAAAACATGACCGTGTGATCAACTTAATACATTTAACATTTAACACAGGGTTTGGCACCCGTGGGGTCGGGGGTCCCTGTTCAGAGCTGACTCTCCCTAAGCATAAAGTTCTTCAGAGGAAAGGCATCAAGGCTTTGGCTCTGAACAAGCACGTGAAGGCTGCAGAATGTATCAAGGGCTCTGAACAAGCACGTGAAGCCTGCAGAATGCATCAAGGGCTCTGGGGAGATGCGTTGTTTGCAGAGCAGGCTGACTTCTGTTTTCAGCCACTTGGGCGCAACTCCATTGACTTTGTCAGGCAAGCATTTCCTCTCTGCATGGGATATCTGCCCCCGTTTCCAATACTTGTACCCAAGCCAAGTGGCCCCGGGCGACGGTGGCAGAGGCAGCTCCCCTCCAGCCTCTCTGCGTCCTGCTGCCTGGGAAGCCACCTGCTCCTGGACCCGAGTTCAGCGCATGACAGAAACTAAAAGCTGAATATACCCTAAGCCTGTGAATGAACTGCCTTTTTTTTTTTTTTTCGAGATGGAGTCTTGCTCTGTTGCCCGGGCTGGAGTACAGTGGTTTGATCTTGGCTCACTGCAACCTCCACCTCCCAGGTTCAAGAAATTCTCCTGCCTCAGCCTTCCTAGTAGCTGGGATTACAGGCACACACCATCATGCTCAGCTAATTTTTTTTTTATTTTTAGTAGAGATGGGATTTTGCCATGTTGGCCAGGCTGATCTCGAACTCCTTACCTCAGATGATCTATCTGCCTTAGCTTCCCAAAGTGCTGGAATTACAGGCGTGAGCCACTGTGCCTGGCCCAACTGCTTTTTAAAAATTATGTTTCTTGTAAGTGCAAGGAAAATTCCAGCTCTGCTAAATGTTTGACATCCTTATGTAATATGTGACTTAGGTAATTTCCATAGTCTGACATCTGGCTCCAAATATCACTGCGTCTGTAGAAACTCTTTCCCCTCTCCTGAATTAGAGCATGAATGTGGGGATGTGCTTTGGGGCATTTACCCCGACTGAAATCTAAACTCAGGTGTTCTTGGCTCTTGACTTTCAGCAAGAACTTGAGTTGACATCAGTCCTGCCTGCTGCCTGAATGTTCCTGTTTGTAAAACGTGGAGAGGCAAGTTCTCCCAGGAGCAGGACATACCAGCAGACCCTCCAGCAGACAGGGTGGGGGAGAGAGGAGGTACTTGATCCCACCTGGGCACTGCCAAGGTGCCTCTGCAGTGGGTCATGTGCTCTTTCACTCTTAAAACAAGGAAGTTTTTTGTTTGAGATGGAGTCTTGCTCTGTCACCCAGGCTAGAGTGCTGTGGCACAATCTTGGCTTACTGCAACCTCCGCCTTCCAGGTTCAAGAGATCCTCCTGCCTTAGCCTCCCGAGAAGTTGGTATTACAGGCGTCTGACACCTTACCCGGCTAATTTTTGTATTTTTAGTAAAGGTAGGGTTTCACCATGTTGGCCAGGCTGGTCTTGAACTCCTGACCTTGGGTGATCCACACACCTTGGCCTCCCAAAGTGCTAGGATCACAGGTGTGAGCCACTGTGCCCAGCCAGTTTTGATTTATTTATATCATCAAAGAAGGGCATCATTTAGTGAAAAGTTTGAATAACTATTTGGGAAATAAGATTTTTTTCCTGAAATATGTCCAGAGAGAGACCAAAGGTAAGAATTTGTTGGGAAGAATCATGAAAAGTCAGTTTTCACCTCCCAGTTACAAAGGTGTTAAAAGTGCAGCCAGGCCTGCCTGGGCCAGCCACTGTCCCCGCTGCAACTCTCCATCCCCCTCAGCCAGCTCCTGTCGGGCTGAGCCTCCTCCCAGTGGCACTGGGATTGGACCCTTGGCTCCCCGCCTCTTGCTTGAGAAGCTATGTCCTCAAGTGTCCCCCTGAGCACTCACAAGAGACCCGGCAGTGACAGCTGGGAAACCGGTGCCCTCCATGTGGCATTCCTGCTCTGTCCCAGCCCCACGAGGGCCCGAGACACTCCCACACCCACTGGTGACAAACTCAGCCTCCCCGGGTACTGTGGCTGCTGCTCCTGCACACACGTCCTAAAACGCAAATGCCAGCAGGCTGTACGCACATGTAGAGTGTGCGTGTGTGTGTGTGCGCGCACACATGAGCACACTCACCTTTAAGCAGAAAGAGGGCCACTTGCAAGCTGCCCCAAAATGAAATAAAACAAACGCTAGCCAGGAGCAAAAGCAAAGCTTCATTCCAATGTGTAAAAAACACTGAAAGAGGCTGGGAGCTGTGGCTCACGCCTGGAATCCCAGTACTTTGGGAGGCCAAGGTGGGTGAATCACCTGAGGTCAGGAGTTCAAGACTTGCCTGGTCAACATGGTGAAACCCAGTCTCTACTAAAAATACAAAAATTAGCTGGGTGTGGTGGCGCACGCTTGTAGTCCCAGCTACCTGGGAGGCTGAGGCAGGAGGATCACTTGAACCCAGGAGGCAGAGGCTGCAGTGAGCCAAGACTGCACCACTGTG
>NW_012098097.1:12956523-12957863 GCF_000951045.1 Mandrillus leucophaeus
GAGCTAGAGCTGTCTTCCCCTCCCCAGCACCGGTGAGGATGTTCACACCGTGGGCAGACCCCACCGACACGCTGCCCTCCCTTCCTTCCGACTCAGGCCAAAATCCCACCTCCTCCGTGAAACCCCTCAAGTCTACACTTCCTCTCCCTTTTCTTTTCTTTCTTTTTTCTTTTTGAAATGGAATCCCGCTCCGTGACTCAGGCTGGAATGCAGTGGCACGATCTCGGCTCACTGCAACCTCTACCTCCCGGGTTCAAGCAATTCTCCTGCCTCAGCCAACCTAGTAGCTGGGATTACAGGCACCCGCCACCACGCCCGGCTGGTTTTTGTATTTTTAGTAGAGGAGGGGTTTCACCATGTTGGCCAGGCTGGTCTCGAACTCCTGACCTCAGGCAATCTGCCCGCCTCAGCCTCCCAAAGTGCTGAGATTATAGGCGTGAGCCACCATGCTCGGCCTGGTCCTCTCCCTTTTCTGAGTTCCAGTCACACATAGTGTTTCCAGCATGCAGTGTGGCCGTTCTGTTTTGCCATCAGGATCCCTGGGTTTCTTCTGTGTATCAGCTCTACCTTCCCACCAATTTCTCGACAGCCACTTGGGAACCAGAACAAACTGTCTTTCCCTCTTTTCCCAAGTACCCCCAGAGCTCTCGCGCAGAGCAGACACCGTGAGTGGCACAGGGAAGCTGCCCCCACCCCACACCTGACCAGGGAGGCACACAGCACCGGAAACTTCCGTGGGTGGGTTTGCACCAGGCCAGGTGTATCCATCAACACATCCTGTAATCCTCTCTACACTGTATTTTATGAGTGAGGAAGTATGATTCAAATGGGTTAGATGGATTTAAATGCATCCCTAACCCACCTCTTAATGACCCCACAGGCTCAGGGCAAGAGTTGGGGGGCTTGGCTGACTGTAGCGCCCATCCAGCCCCTCCCCAGGGTTGCCAGTGTTAGCAAAGAAAAATACAAGATATCCAACTTAATTTGAATTTCAGATAAACAGCAAATGATCTGCAGTACTAGTCTATCTCAAATACGGCATGGAACACATTTACACTAAACACTATTGTTAATCTGAAATTCAAATTTAACTGGGCAGCCTGTATTTTATCTAGCAACCTACTCTCCACATCCTCTCCCGGAAATTCCAAAGAGCATATTTTGCTGAAGATGAGGCATAGCCTTCGAAGGATGGGCACAGCACCTGCCTCCCCACTGACTCCTAATCTCTGCACCCAGACAGACCAATCACATTTGAACAATTTAGCAGATACTCCTTGGCAGAGAACGAAAAATTACCCACCTCTCCACCTAGACTAAGGCAGGACCACAGGACGGGG
>NW_012098097.1:12958693-12970198 GCF_000951045.1 Mandrillus leucophaeus
TCAGCTTCTGCAAAGGTGCCCACGCTCCGCAGAGACGTGAGCAGTTTTCTCGACGCTCCATCCTCATTGAAGTGAAATCCACGCAGCCAGCATCAGAGACGATGAAATGGGACAAGCTCTCACTGCTGCCAGCGGAGGGATACCTGGCTGGGACTCAAAACCCCTATTACAAAAATCAAACCATTAAAAAAATAGCCGGGAAGAAGCCAGGAGATTTCCCTCCACCATCTGTTAATTTATAGGGTTATTGGTGGCAGCAATTTAGGAGAAGTTAAATTATATCACAGCCCCACTCACAACTCTGCCATGGAAACTCAGAAATGTAATCACAAATTTTAATTGAGAAAAATTGCTCTGGATCAAATTCCTTTTTTTTTTTTTTAAAGAAACAGATTAAATTATGTTGGGGGGAGGGGAGTGGCAATATGAGTTTTAAATTAGTTGTGATAAAATGGAAGTGTGATTGTAAACCAGTTTGTGTTTTGTGTATTGTGAGTAATTATTGGGAGAGAGAGAAGCCTATCCCGGTTATTTCTGCTGAATGCCACACCGTGCCTGGGAAGAACATCAGCTTTTGGAAACAGTTCACGTCTCAGGCAAAGGAAGGGAAAGGAATAAATGGCCGAACCCCTCACAAGTCAGGAAAGACACACATTTGGCTCCAAAGGTTTGAAAGGGTGACAGACAGCTGTCACCGTCCCTCAGCTAACATCAGGCTGTTCCCCAGACCCACTCATCTGCAGACAATTTCTCCTGGATCAATCCGGTCCACAGGGTGCCATGCCCCGACCTGACCTCTTTCCTCTCCCCAGGCTACTGGTCAGTGTCTTGACCCACCTGCCATCAGGGCTATCTGAAACGCTCATCAAGGTGCTTACCTGCTAACAGCTCTGTGCGGCTGGAATGAGCTTGCATCCCCCACTGCCTTTCTTGGGGAGAGATTAAACATCTTTCAGGTGCTGGGAGGACCCTCATGGTGGCCCTTCATTACTGGAGTCGCCGGGACCTGCAGCACCTTGCCAACACCCTGGCCACCACCTCCTGCCCCTGTGCCTACGTGGCTCTCTGTGCCCCAGCTGGAGAGGGCCCAGCTGGTCAGCAGCTCTGCCAGGCACTGTCCAGGGCTTCCCTAAGGGACTGCCGGCCCATGCCCATCTCTCCGCCTCCTCCCAGCATCCCCTGTCTTTCACTCTGCCCTCAAACAGCATTTCACTCCATCATTCACTTCTTGGTCTTTGGGCCAAGGTTGCGTGGGTGTGCACACGTGTGTGCACTGTGCAGGGGTACCCAGTGTAACTACCTGCACTTATGTACTTATTTAGAGAAGCAGAGGAAGTGGAGGTGTTGCCAGTTCTTGCCATTTCATCTTGATTTAGTCATTTTTATATGGCTCGCAAGACATAGGCAGATTTCTCTGTTTCTTTATTTGTTCATTAAAACTTCAATAAAAATGTTATAAAAATGTCTTATTTTGGTAGTTAATTGCCATTTCCATTTTAATATGCATGCGGTGTCGGCTCTTCTCTGAGATTCTTCGAGTCTCTCTGTAAATAATACAGCTGCCTTGGACGAATGTTCCCTGCCTGCTGCGTATTTACTCAGTCATCAAAGTGCAAATGCGGCGGGTAACAGATCACTCCCTTCGAGAGAATCCACTCCACCGCCAGCTCGCACACAGCCCTCCGCGGGCCACGGCCAAGCGCTGAGCCAACAGAGTTTGCCTCCTGCCTCACACAGGGGTCTTTCAGCCCGAGGTGGGGACCCCAGATTGCTTCCCAGGTTCTCAGATATTTGCCCGTCTCTGGGAAAATGCACCTGTCTCCCTGTGTTTCTCTGAAGCCAGAATCCTGGCCCTCCAGGGCTTGGCTGAGATCCCTGGCCAGTGTCTGCGTAGGATGGTGGGACAGGCTGAGTGCAGCGTCTTTCAGAGCCAAACAGGGTCCCAGCTCTGAGGCACGGGGAGAGGATCACCCAGGGGACAAGAGGGTGGGGGTGGCGGTGGGCGTGGAAGCCCACCTGCGCTGGGCCTGGATGGCACTAGGCTGCAGGGAGCAGGGGGAGCAGTGTCAGCTGGAGCCTGGCTGTGGCTTGGGATGGAGATGGGAGCCTTTATGTCCTGCATGTGAGGGGCCCAGAAGCCTCTTTACAAGGCTTGAATACCTGGCACTCCAGGAAAATGAGAGCCGGCCTGCTGGGCAGTTGCTTCCTGTGACGGAGCCGGTTCCTGGCACCTCATCTCCACCAGCTCTGAGCTGCACAGGCCCATTAGAGACCACGGGAAGGGGCCTCTGAGGAGCTCTGGGACTTGCTCAAGGCCACCAGAGCTGGAATTTGTTGCCACAGCTATGGGAGAGGGGTAAAGCAGGAACATCAGACAATCCTGAATGCCTGGCTCTGAGTGCAGACCTCATTCTCGGACACTTTGAGGCCACACAGGTGTGAGGGGCCCCACTTCCCAATCTGTGTCCCCAGATGCTGGTGATGTCCTATCCTGAGTCCAGGACCCCTCTAGGGTTGGAGCGGGGTAAGCCGCAGAACATCTCACAAGCCAGAGTACCTTCTCCAAGTGCAGAAAATGGGGAATTACGTGAAAGTAAAAATTCAGAGGCGTGAAGCTTGCACATGCGAGGTTTCTGGGCCATAGTGAGCCGCAGGGGAGATGGAGGGGCAGGCATGTGACTCCTGCCTCTGAGGTGGCTCCTGCACTCCTGAGTGTGGCCAGGGGTTCTGTAGGGCCAGCGAGGCTGACGCACAAAGAGGGGATGTGGCTCACGGGTGACAGTTAGGGTCAATGTGCAGAAGAACCAGGGGACTCGTTAAAGGGCAAATGTGCTGTGAGTGGAGACTCTCTTGGCAATGGCAGGGAGAGGAACGGGATTCCTGGGATGCCCATGGAGTCTGTGGGCTGCTCCCTCTGCAAAAGGCGGGCTGAGGTGTTCCCAGCCCTGGTCACCTCCACCCCAGACTTCCGGCCTCTTCTGTCTGGCTGCCTCCTCGGCTTTTTCCAGAAGCCTCACAAGTATCTCAAATCCAGGGTGCCCGACACAAGGCTCAATTCCCCTTCCTGTTCCTGCCCAGCTTCCCTGGGGGGTCTCCATGAGCAACATACATCTCACCCAGGAGCCCAACCAAAGATCGAGGACCTTCGATTCCCTGGTTTCCTTGACACCAGCATCCAGACCACCAGTAGGTTTCAGGGACCTCCAACATACCTCCAGAGTCCCCAACACCTCGAGGCCACCGGCCTCCACGGTCACCCCCGACAGCCTGTCTGCCCCCCAGCAGCCTGGGTCTGACTGAGGAAGGTCAATCAGCTCCCACCCCTGCCCCACTCAGAACTCTCTGGGGCTGTCCACTGCACAGGAATAAAGCAGATGACGGGCTCCTGCAGCCCCTAACTCTCTCCACCTCGTCCCCCTCGCCCACTCCACTCCAGCCACCCTGGCCTCCAGCTCCTCCACACATCACAGCCTGTGCCCTGCTGTGCCCTCCTTTTCTACCAGGCTTTATGAGGCTGTGCCTTCTCAGGCCTCAGCTCAGATGCCAGGTCCTCAGAGAACCCAGCCCTTCAGGAAGCAGCCACCAGCCACCCACCCCATGGATTTTCGGGACAGCACGCACCACTCTGGGATCATTCACTCATTCATTTAAATAGCCCCATGCCCAGAAGGCAGGCTCCATGGGAAGCGGGGTTCAGCCTTCCTCTTTACTCCACCTGCCTGCCCAGAGTGGACCTGGCGCAAAGTGAGCAGACAGTAGCCATCGGTTGACAGGATCACTAAATCCCAAATCTCCATTTCATGTTGTTCCTGACATGCTGTTTTAGGACAGTCCTCAACTGGGCTTGCAGTCTATACAAGACACATGCTTGGGTGTTCCTTGAATGATGGGGCTGATGGAGATAAAGCTCCTGTTCAGATGCAGGCGGACTCTGAACTCTGCCAGGAGAGAGATGCTCTCTGCAGCTGGGAACAGGGCTGCTCTCCCAGGCCAAGCACGTCTCCCAGGCGTCTGATGGGCTCAGTGGGCAGTTAACGAGCATGTTGACTACACAGACACTGCGTGCAACTCTGGGGATGAAAAGATGGGTAAGACAGAGGGGCCAGGGGTTGAAGGATGAGGGTGTGCTGGTGGGTGACAGGGAGCAGGCATGAGCAAGTTGGATAGCCCGCTGTTTGCTTTCTGGTGGGAAAGCTCGCTCTCCACTGATGGGGGACCCCATATGGGGCTGGGGACCTAGAGGAACACATTATAGCCCATCCAGCACAGCCTCCAGGGAGAGGACCCTGCAAAACCCCAGGATGTCTACCCAGCCCCCCCATGTGGCATTACCCACAGTCCAGGTTGCTCCCTCAGCTGGAGAGGCTACCCCATGTGGCCAGGGCCACTCAGTCAATGTGAGGCTGACTCCTGGTGCCCAGGGAGGGGCTGGGCAGGAGCCATCCAGCTGCAGTGCTTGGGCAGTGGTCAGCCCAAAGCTCAGAAAGGCAGCGTCCAAGGCAAAGGGCAGGATGCTCCCTGGGCCAGTCTTGGACACATTAAGTAGAGTTGGTGGGGGAGGCTTGTCTCTTGGTATTTATTGGGCCCCCAGTAAAGCCCCTCTGTCCTCAACACTTTAGTTTCTGCTCTGGACGTGTTTGTGCACGTGTGCGCACGCACACACACACACTCTCTCACACACTCTCATGTACATGCACATGGTATTTCTGGGGAAAATCTTAACTCCTTGCTCTTTTTAACTCCTTTAAAAACAGCACTTTGGCTTGTTCCAGTTTCATTCTCCTATGAACAGAATATCCACTCCAGTAGGAGTGGGAGGGATGACTGTGACTGTGGGGAAAAATAGCATCTCCTTTGATGTTAAGTAATACAACAAACTCCTAAATGAAAATCCACTCAGAGAAAATGAAATAGAAGCTGCCTGGGCATCAAAAATTGCAAAATGAAACTGTTAAAGAATAAAACTCATTAAATGCCTGTGATAACACTTTATTTTAATAGTACATTTAATTCATACTTAATTCCAATGTGCTCTAGCAGCAGCCCTGGCGCTCCCACACGAACACCAGATAAATGGATTACGGCAAGCCAGGAGACAATGAGTGCCCACTGAAGCCGGCGCGGCGGTGGGTGAAAAATGCTTTAACAGAATATATTTCCCATACATGAATCACCAGCATATTTGATAACACCTTCCACAGAAATAAACCTGAAGGAATATATCTTCCCCACACTGACAATGTAGATTAAATGGTTTTACCCCGTAGTCTATGCGGACGCTGCTATCTGATTTAGAGCTCACAGAATTCACAAGGTAAAGAGGGCAGGGGCAGGCACCTGGCAGGGTCAAGGGGTTGTAGTGTCTGCCGCCTGAGAGGGAAGGGGGCTTGCCACGAGCACAGTGGCCACACCTCTGGGTGCCCGGTAACTATGGAGACAGCAGCCCTTCCTGGGTACCACACTCTCGCACCAAGGACGCCATCAGCATCCTGACCATGCCACAGAAGTCCTGCCACTGCTCATTTCTGATTTGAAACCAGGAGGGCAGCACACAGGGATGCTCCTGCCCACGGGGGACGCACCACGCCATATCCTGGAACCCCTGTACTGAAAGCCGCCTTAGGGAAAACAAGTAGAGCAGGTTTCAACACCAGCAAGACAGAGGCATCAACCAACCCGGTCACTAGGAAAGCTAACTGCAGAGCTGATGAGAAGCAACCCCACAACCAGCCTGTGGTCCAAGCCATGCCCGGGCGCCACACTAGTCTTTCTGGTAGACGATCAGGCATCTCCGGCACCACCACTGGTAAAGCGGCCGATTCCTGTACAAAGAACAGCAGAGCCCAGCCCCTGACTCCCTGACCTGTTCGTGCCTGCAGACCGCGGCTCTCTCTGTCCTAAACCGTTTCTTTTTCTTTAAAGTATTTATTTAATTCTAAAGGAATGGGTGTGCTCCGGCAGCTAACGCCTGCTCTAAAAGCGAGCTGTGATTTTATGGTATATTGTGCCGGCGCCACGTCTCAATCTATCAAAGTCAGTGTCCCCAGAGCCTGAGAAATCAAAACATCATGAATAGAGCACCACTTCCCAGCTCCAGCTGTCTGCCGGCGAGAGAGCCAGCCCAATGAGCAGTGCCTTATTGACCCTTCCATCGCGCACAGTCGATCCCGGCCACCTCGCCACCGGCCCAGCATCTGCTCAATTAGAGGAGGATGAACACAGGGCCCCAGCCCAGCAGAGGCAACGTCTGAGGAGCTGGAAGGCTTCTGCCTGTGGACACCAGCAGGACTGGGCCACAGCCCAGCAGGACGACCCTTGTCCTTCCCAGCAGATGCTGTACTGGCCTACCCAGATTCCCTTCCAGGGAGCTGCTCCCACCCCAGTTGCTGGGACTCTGGGCAACTGATGGCTCTCAGCTGACTCCCTCCCAGAGCACTGTCCTCAGAGAGAGCCACCTCACCCAAGGTCCCTGGGGAGGGTCCACATCCATGACAGGTGGGCAGAGGGGTACAAAGGCCATGCCCTTTCTCCTCAAGGCGGGGCAGCTCCAGAGCTCCGCAGAGGTCTGCTGGGCCACGTTGCCACTGCCTCACAGTATCACGCCTCTCTTGCCCAATTCTGCTGCCCTCGCTCCCACATGAGTGCTAACCCCAGGCCTGCATGTCACCTTCACAGTCTGCTTCCGGAGGAGCCCAGCCCCAGACACCCTCCTCTCCTTCTTCTCTTCCTCCTCCTCCTCTCCCTCCTCCCCTCCCCTTCTCCCTCCTCCCCTCCTCCTTTTCTTCCTTCATCTCATCCTCTTCCCCCTCCTCCTCCTCCCTCTCCTCCTCCCCCTTCCCCTCCTCTTCTTCATTTCCTCTTCTTCCCCCTCCTCCTCCTACTCCTCCTTCCCATCCTCCCCTCCAGTCCTCCTCCTCCTCCTCAAGTCTCCTGACCTTCTCCCACTGCTTGATCCTTCTTCAAAACGCAAATCACATTGGCCAGATTCATGCATGTGTCACCCAGCAGTTAGCAATGAGCACTCATGAGCCCTGGGCTACAGGTATCAGGAGAGACTGAGACAAGAGAAGACACATAGGAAGAAGAGTCCGCTTTCCCTGGTTTTAAGGTTTAGATTGCATAAGTCAGATTTACTCCTAGCCAATAACTTGAAAATATTTCCCCAGCCACCTACCATGGGATGCAGCAGGGAGAAAATGGTACCACCATCCACCCCTCCAGGGAGGGCAAGCAAAGGGAGCCATGGCCAGTGGGTGCCATGGTGGGCAAGACAGGCAGCTCTTTTGGGGGATCTCTGGCAGCCACGGCATGTGACAGAGGAGGAATCAGAGCCCACCTGCCCCCCCAGGAAGGCTGCTCACCTGCAGGCAGGCACTGTGGACAATCCACCAATGACTGTTCACTATGAATGGGTTTCTCCTGCCTCCAAATGTCTGGGACACCCCGGCATGACTCTGTGTGCATTCAGGGATGGAGAATTAACTTCAGCCAAAGACAAACAACGACCGAAGAGCAGGAACACCTGAAATTCTTACAGGAGGTTCTCAGCACATGGCAAGGTTAGTCCCCATGGGATTTGCTTTCATGTCCTGCTAATGAGATTAAGAGGTGTGGGGACAGAAGTTCCTGTCCACACCATCCTTTATTAGGCACTGGCCCTGTCTTTCCTTCCAGCGGAGCCCACGGGATGGGTTCTCTTACAGAACAATTTTCCCCTCTCCACAGCCGTGCCCACTTCATTCTGCAGGAAGGCTGAGCCTTATCAAAAGCAAAGGGAGCCACAAAGATGGGGGGCTCAGCATGGGATGGGTTCTTTAACAGAACAACTTTACCCCTCTCCACAGCCGTGCCCACTTCATTCTGCAGAAGGGCTGAGTCTTATCGAAAGCAAAGGGAGCTGCAAAGATGAGGGGTACAGTAGGGGCACCAGCTGAGGAAAGAGGGTCCCCCCGACACCAGCTCGGGGCTGTAGCCACGCCACACCATCCAGGCTGGGGACCAGAAAGCCATGATCCTGGGTGCTGCCCTGCATCTGGGTTTCCCAATGTGGCTTCACAATGCTATTTGAACTGTGTTAATTTCCGGATCTAGGACACCTGCGTTTGAAGATGGACAAACATGCCACACTTGAGAGTCAGTCGTGGGTTCCACTGGTTCCCCGCACCTGCTGCCTTGGTCTCGGCTGCTGCTTTACAGGACAATTGAGAAGCCTGTGGGTGAGTGACCTCATGTCACCACGAATGACACCACTCCTCGGATTGTTACCATCCAAGAAGGTGCTGGAAGAGCTGACCAGGTTCCAAGCAGCAATGAACCAAGAGGTCCTCGCACACCAGCCCGATGCTGCTCTGCGCCCCCCACTCAGCCTCCCTCCAGCCAGACACACGGGCGTCTGGGAGGTTGACCCTCAGCCAGGGCTGACCCCATTAGGGCCACGAAAATGTCATGATTTCTTTCAAAATGAGAAGAAAACATGAACTTTAAAGGCTAACGATGCTTTTGTCTTTGTGTCCACACTGTAGCAAAATCTACTTTTCACTATTTTTTGACGGCGGGAGATGGCCCACACAGGGCCCATGACAGTCGGGATGCAGCCATGGGTTTAGCGAAGCCAGGAAAAGGCAGATCCCAGTCACCTGCTCACTGCCGCCTTTTCTCCAGCCCACAGCCCACCACACAAGCAGGTCGAGGAGGGGCTCCAACCACACCAGCTCTGCCACCTCTGCACAGCCTGGGGGCAGCTGCTCTGAGCTGTCTCACTGTGCCCAGTGCGGCTGGCAGGCATCTGGTGGTGCTGTGCACACTCTCCAAGCACAGGAGCAACGGGCGGCTCTGTGTGGGGAGGGGCTGCCCATCAGCTGGGGTTGGCCTGTGGCACCGGGTGCCAACACCATCTTCCCACCTCCCTAGGCATGGAGCCACCTCCACATCTATACCCAAAGGCACGAGTGCTTCTGCCACGGGCTGACCCCACTCCCCAGGGAGGGCCTGATGGGGGCTCACCAGAAGGGGTGCCCTTGACCCTGGCCATGACCCTTGCCGTCACTGCTGACGGTGAAGGACATGTGTTTTGGAGGGTTTGCTGTTTTCACACCTGGAACTCAAATGGCCTCAGCGTGACAGGGCTTGCCTGGGGAGCCCCTTGAACACCAGGTATACACATGGCACCTCCTCCTGGCCTTCCCTTCCTGCCACCCCAAACTCTGGGTGTGTGTTCTGGGGCATGGTTGGTGTTGCAATGGTTAGCCTTTAAAGCCACTCCCCTGCCACCAACATCTTGGTCAGTTCTGCCCGCAATGGCCTTGGGAGCCCAGGTGTGCCTCCAGGCGATTCCTCACTGCAGCTGCCTCTCCCCTCCCTAGCGGGCCTTTCAGGTCCTGCGGCTCCTGGCACCGCCCTAGCTCAGGCTCCCTCTGCAGCCTTGGGAAAGAGCATCTGCCCTGATGGATGGAGATTTGGTTGAACATCTGAGTGTCTATCCCCTGGCCTTGTCCCTCCTGTCCCCGCTTTCCCTCTCCGGGGAGAGAATTCCAGCTACATCGGTGCAGAGTGGGCTTGGTGAGCACTGGGCTGCAGGTGCATGTTTCTCCTCTAAGCCCCATCAGATGCCCTTCATTAGATGGAGTTTGGCATCCCACCAAAGAGAAGGCTCTTGGCCAGCAAGCAAGTTCACACCTGGGGCCTCGCTGGCTCCCAGCCCTTCCTGATGCTCCCTGCTCTGTAGTGACTGGGTCCTGGTGCCAACTCCATCGTCACCCAAGCATCTCTCTCACCAGGAGCAAATGCTCACAGACCTAAGAGGAAAGAAGCCACTGACGGCACTTGGACGTCAGAAATTCCTCCGGATAGATTCCCCATGGAAGCAAAGCTGGAAACACCACTCTGCCCGGGTCGCCATGTGTGCTGCCCTCCCATTCCCAGCAGGGCCGGAGCCCTGCCCAGTGCCTCACTTGACACTTGCAGAATGTACTCGCTGCCACCTCAATATTGTGGCCAAGGTGGACACACCCAACCATGCTTACATGCTCACGCACATACACACTCACACGCACACACCCTGACGTGCACAGTCACATAACACACACACACGTGCTCACTCACAGGCACACACACGTACATGTCTCTCATACACCCTGAAATGCAGTCACATACACTAACATACATACATATGCATACTCACTCACACAGGCACACACACATACATGTCTCTCATACACCCTGAAATGCACAGTCACATACACTAACACATACGTGCTCACTTGCATACACACAGGCCCACGCTCACATACACATGTACGTGTCTCACATGCATACACCTTGACATGCAGTCACACTCACTCACACGTGTGCTCACTCACACATGCACACAGGCACATGCACACGCATGCTTCTCCAGGTCCATAGTTCCCAGGGCCAAGTGCCTTCTCTAGAGAAACCAGTGCCCCCATGTGGGGCCATGCCAAGCGCACCTGGAGCTCGCAACAGGTGCTTGTGACTGGGAAGGCACCTTCCCTCGCGCGCCCTAGACAGTGTGGAGAGGGAAGGGGGTCATGCATGGCAGGGGACTCGGGGAGGCAGGCATGGTGGGGTGGGTGCCCAGGCCAGCGTGGCGTCCCTCCTCCTGTCTGGGTGTCCCTGGGCCGCCTGCTCTGCACTGGGGCCTGGGACCTCCTTCTCTGCCACTGAAGGACCATGGTGAGGGGCCACAGTGGGGGCCCTGTTGCCTCCACGGGGCAGACAAACCCCACTTTGCTCTGCCTGGGCACCTGGGTTTGGAAGGTTCTGCTACGTTTCACTGTGAAATAGGCACATCTGAAGGGCTATGAATATCTTGTTGCTTTAGAACAAACGAGGAAGCTTTGCCAGTGGCCAGATTCCAGAGGGGTCCAGGGCTTCCGTCTTCCTCAGCTGACTGCCCATGCTCGCCCTCCTCTTTCCTGCTCCCTGTGGTGGCGAAAGCTCCCTGGCCGCAGAGCTGTCCTTGTTGCTGGGCTCCATAGACCCCGTGCAGTCTATCAGGGGCTTTGGCTTCTGAAGGCACAGCACTCCTTGCTGCTCCTGATACCACCCAGTTTAAAGAGAAAATCAAGAAGCCCAGAGCGTCCAGCAGCCCCTGGGGTTGGGGGCCACTCGATAAGGAAGCTCCCACCACCCGAATGTGGTGTGGGGACACGTGCCACCTCCAGGACGCCCCCGGCAGCCCTCACGCTCTTTCCTCTTCTCGAAAATGTGGAAACCGCGTGTTAAAGATGGCAGATCCTGCAAGTGGGAGGGACTGGGGCTTGGGGTCACCCTCGGGAGCAGAGCCTCGCCCTGGTCAGCCCTGCCCTGAGGGACCTGGCATGGTGAGAAGCACGTCTCTGCTGTGTCACGGCACTGAGATGGGGAGCTTGGCTGTCCCCGCAGAAAGCATTGTTCGGCTCATCCCGAAACCAGGATCAGAGGATCGAGGCTCCTAGGCAGGCCAAGGAGACGTGCAGAGCAACCACAGCCCACAGGCAGGTT
>NW_012098097.1:12970767-13026545 GCF_000951045.1 Mandrillus leucophaeus
TTGGGCCTAGCACAGAGAACGCACCCTCTGAACGCCAGTGACTGCGAGGATGACTATGGCCACAGCCCTCAGCAATGCCCCTCCCGGAGCTGTGAGGGCTCCTTCCCCAGGAACAGCCTGCTCCAGACAGCACTGCCTGCCCGCAGGACTCTGTTAGCTGGCTACCCCCCCCACCCTGTGGCCTTCCCATACTATCCCCCCCAATCTTATGGTTCCCCTGGGGTCCTATAGCCCTCCTATCCTATAGACCCCCCTGTCCTATGCCCCCCCATCCTATGTCTCCTCCCAGGTCCTACAGGCCCCACTTCCCTATCCTGTGGATCCCCCTACGTCCTATGGGCCCCCCATCCTATGGCTCTCCTCAGTCTTATGGCCCCTCCGTTTTATGTCTCCCTTCTGGAGCTATGGGCCAGTCCAGGGCTCTGCCTCTGTGTGATGGGTGCTCCCAAGGCCAGGCCCGGCCTGGGCTCCCACTCCTGGGGGTCTTTCTCCATTCCAAATCCCCCCAGATACCTGCCATGATGAACAGCCTAGCCCAGCCCAGCCTCCCGGCTGGAGGCTCTGGGACGCCAGCACCCCCATGTTTCCTGGGGACTTCCTCCCCACCCACAGGGGCAGGGCAGGGACAAAGGTGCGAGACACACCCGATTAACCCTTCTCATCCTCCAGAGAAAGGGGAGCCTGGGCAGGGGAGTTTGCCCACCCTTGGGTGGGCATCAGGAGGAACCAGCATAGAGGTAGAGCCGCGTGTCCAGCTGGCCGCAGGTGTGCTGGGGGAAGCTGACAGACAACATGAGTCTGTTCCTGACTTTTTTTCTGGTCGAATTGTGTGAAGTGAGTCTATAATGCAGAGCAAGGCAGGGTAGCAGGCTGGCGGGGGAGCTGGCAGGAGTCAGGGGCTGATGAGGCACAAGGGCCAGCAGTTGGAGCCCAGCCCAGGGTGGATGGGGCCGGCCCATCAGACTTTTATCTCACTCCTTGGAAGGGGAAGCTCACGTGGCCTCTCAGTAGGTGGGGCAGAGGCCCGGCCTCCAAAGCTTGCAGAGACAGGGGTGACGGCAGGGAAGCAGGTTGATTCCAACCCCATTTCCACGTGTTATGAATGCATCGGCCTCTCCAGCTGTGCTCCCAGCTGTGGCCCAGGCCTCAGGTCCGTGAACCCCTCTAAGTTCTTCCCTCTGTCCTCCCCACCCCCACAGCCCCCACACAACACACTCAGCTCCAGCTCCTTAAGGGCCTAGTCGACACCCCTCCCCACATTTCCATTTGGAGAAAACGAAGTTCAGAGAGGGAAGGGGGCTTGCCAAGGACCCAGTCCAACCCTATCTGGCACTCTCGGGCACTCGGGCTGGCCGTGGGAGCACGTCACATGCTCAGAGCCTCTGATCACGAACGGCAGTGCCAGCCCGAACCCATCCTGGCTCCATTCAGAACACACTTGAAATCCTTGCTCCAAAGTGCTCCGTGAAATGGGTCAGAGGGACCAGACGGGCGCTTATCTGAACACGCGTTCAAGCATTTGCGAACACGCCGTCTGAGAACCTGACGCCTGCTGGCCTGAATCTGTCTCAGTGGTTTTACAGCCCAGACGGGAGGCCCCGGCGGCCCCGGCATCACTTTTATGTGTGAGTTTCACACGGCTGCTTTCTCCTGGACAGAGTCCCCCCTCGGCCCCTGAGCGGGAGCTGGGCCCACCACCTGCCCAGCAAGACACGGGCCACCCTGGAAAGACACAACCTCCTTCCTCCAGGGCAGCCTGAGCGCGGGGACCAGTTTCCTCCCATCCCCCTGCGGTTTTGTGATGAGTTTTCTTTGCTCTCTCTCTCTTGTCCCCCAGGCTGGAGTGGCGCGAGCTTGGCTCACTGTGGCCTCCGTCTCCAGGGTTTAAGCGATTCTGCCGGCTCAGCCTCCTGAGTAGCTGGGATTACAGGTGCCCACCACCACGCCTGGCTAATTTTTGGACTTTTAGTAGAGACGAGGTTTCACCATGTTGGCCAGGCTGGTCTCGAACTCCTGACCTCAGGTGATCCACCCGCCTCGGCCTCCCAAAGTGCTGGGATTCCAGGCGTGAGCCACCTTGCCTTGTTTTGTGATGAGTTTTCTAAGCACCTGGTACAGCCGCTTCCTCTACATAGAGCAGATTGCAGGGAGAGGAGGGGCTGACAAGGAGAGTGGGCATGAGAGAAGTAAAGAGGAGAAGCCCCAGCCTCCCAGGGCAAGGGACCACCGTCTCCCAGAGGGTTTCCAGGTGAGGAGGTTGGTGTGTGGGTGCTGGTGCGGGGGCAGGCTGCTCTGTGTCCAGGTAGAACAAGGCTGAGCCCTTCTTCTTTGGAAGGGACTGGCTTTCCATGCAGAAACAGGGCCTGCTAATAGATGAGAATTAAGAAAACCCATTAAGCTAATGAGTTGCTGCGGAAGACTTAGGGTAGCAAATAAAAACTAGAAGGGAGGGCTTTCAACATTTGCTTTAATTTAAATTGAACCAGAGCGATGAGAAAACGCGAGAGCTGGCTGCGCCCAGGTACACGCGGCGAGGCTGGCACGCGCACAGCACAAGCGTATATGCTTGAGGCTCCGTTCGCCTATTTTGCGGGCTTTCTCCTTGTTTTCACATGTGTAGGTGTGCCTGGCTTTTAAGAACACTCCAAATCAAAACAGATAAGTTAAAGAAAGATGTTTGCCCTTAGCAAAGGGTTCTTTTCTGGGAAAGATTTCTGGCAAGATTTCTTTACAGACTGAGCCTCCCCCAGTGCATTTAAAATATGATTTGATTGAAAGAAACTCTATTTCCATGCAACATCTACAGCCCTTGCTCCTCTCAGCCCAGTGGCTTCCTTCTTTCCAGAGCCCTAAATTGCAGCCGCTTCCCTCTCTCCCTCCTGCCCAAGCCCTACCCAGCTCCCCTCCCCTGCAGCTTCACCAGCCTAAGGGCGCCACTCTCCTCGCCTGGCCAGATCTGGGTCCCCTGGGCTCGCCAAGACCCAGCACAGCAGCTCCCTGCCATTGGGAGACACCTTGTGTTCCTGCAGCAATGTGACATCCCTGGGGACAGGGACACGGCCCTCCCGAATCCCGTCATTTGATCAAGACAAGTTTCCTCCAGGAGATTCCAGAGAAGAGTCAATGAAGGAAAATCATTTCCCAGGCAGTTGGTCAACAAGCATTGATTATTGATCAACCCCCTCTGCAGAGACTTGTGGAAGGCTGGGTGGGTAAAGAGGGCACAGGGCCCTGCCTCTAAGAAGCTGCTGGTCCAGTTAGGGAGACAGAAAACACACACACACACACACACACACACACACACGTAACACATGAAGCTCTTCTGTGTTGGGGATGTTGAGGGTGTGTGTTTAGGGAGTGTTGAGGGTAATCACAGACAACATACTCTGGGCCCCCCGGGGGAAGCCCCAGAAGCAGGGTGAGGTGCTAAGCTCTGGGGAGGGGCCAGCGTTCTGGGAGAGCTCTCTGCTGCCTGGTTGTCATCTCAACTCAGGGTGGGACACATATGGGTGCAAAAAGCTTCTGGGGCTGAGCAGACTCGGGCAGGTGGCTGCAGTGATGGAGGTGGGGTGAGAGGGGATTGAGGTTCTCCCTTGGAGGCCATAAGGGGCACAAGTCTGATGCCCAATTCAACCTCGCTGCCAGGGAGAAATCCCTCCTTTGAAAAGGGCCGCTGAGCCCAGAGGCTGCAGGACACGGTCCCTCACCATCAGGTCCATAACAAGGCAAGCCTGCCTGCTGCCAGGTGCCTGGGTTCCAATCCTGGTCCTGCTTCATACCAGCTGTGTGGCCTTGGGCAAGTTATTTAGCCTCTCTGTGCTTCAGTTTCCTTGGCTGTAAAACAGGGACTACAGTGGTGCTTGCCTCATGGTATGGTGCGGGGATTTCGTGAGATTCTGTTTGTAGAATACTAAAATCCATTTCCAGCACACAGTGAGGGCACAATAAATGTAGAGACAATTCTCATCCTGATCATGCCCAGATGTGGAGTCTGAGTGCCCCAGAGCCCAGCCGAGCCCCTCCCAGGCAGCATGGTGGCCCTGTGCCCCCCAAGTCAACACCCCTCCTTCCTTTCTCCAGCAGCCCCTGGGCGAGGAGACAGCCTTGTCTCTGTCTGTGGACAGGTTTGTCTCTGTCCACTGGGTCCCAGGGACTCCCAGCCTGGAATCGACTGGTTAGAATTAAATGATTTCCTCCCATTTTTGGCCCCACTTGGAGAGGAGGGAGAAAGTCCGGTCTCTGTTCCTGAAGCTGCCTTTCCAGTCATGGATCACAAGCAAAGAGGAGATGTGGGTGGAGAGGGAAGGTGGAGGTGGCAGGGGCTGGCCAGGCACCCGCAGGACCCTCTCTCTGCATATACTGGGGAGACTGGAGCTGCCGAAATGAAGAAAGCTGGGCCTCAGGTGGGAACCCCCACCCCAGCACACACACAGCCGAGTGTTCAGCTGAATTCCTTTTCAAAATATTGTAAGAGAAGTCATATTCCAGTGTGAGCAAATTGACTCAATTAAATTACCGGGGCCTCCCCAGCCCAGCCCACTGGGTGCTTGCTCAGCTCTCAGTAGTGGGAGCTGCTGTCTTGCAGCGAGGGCCGGAGGGGGGCTGGAGGAAGAGGAGGGTGCAGGTTCCAGGTCCAGTGACCGCGAGTTGAGGACCTTGTTTTCAGCAGGTGGGGAGGCTCACAGGGGTGGGGGGACTTTTTTTCACCTGTTCTGCTTCTTTTCTGTCCCTCCACCGTGGAGACATCGTGAGCACGAGGACAGTCTGGTTTCTCAGGGGTCTGTTTTCACCTCCCTGGAACCCCGAGGTGGGGGAGGTTTGGGAACCCCCATCCTCTTCTCCCTTGCCCAGTGCCACCCCAGCCTGGAGCCCAGCACCTGCCCTCCCGCCAGCACCTCCTAAGGAGCGAGGGTCGCTGCTCCCTCCAGCCTGTTTGCAGGTTGAGTTTGGGGGCGTTCTGTTGTTCTTAAAGAAACTGCAGTGGGTAAAACACCCCAGGTCAAAATACAAAATATCCCACCTTCTAGAGACTCCTTTTCCTAATTAGGCTACTTCTGGGGCATGGCGCTGGCTCTCCACCACCCGGCTGGTCTTGCATATTTGTCTAGATACACAGAGCACACGTGTACACAAAGATACACACACACTACACAGACACACAGAGAATGCGGAGACGTGGACCACAGATACATACAGACACAATTACACAGAGACGCATACAGAGCCCTGCATGGGCACGTGCACACAGAGACACACGCACTCACACACACACACACAGACACACACACCCACCTGTAAACAGAAACACATGCACGTGGCACATGCGCACACACACCATGCTCAGCGACATCACCTCCGAGCTGGTGACATCCTCATGACCCCTCCATCGCATCCACGCTGCAGGTGCAGGTGGGACAGTCGAGGAACTCCCCTTTGGTAGGAGGCAGAGCCGCACTTGGGTGGTTCCACAGCGCCAGCCGGCGCAGGAAGCCAGAACTGCACTGTGTCAGCGGGGGAGGGGCATCGAGTTTCTGAGCACCAGCATCGTAATCAGGGGCTTGGGTCCCCGCTTGGGGTCCTTTATTTGCCCCTCTACCCTGCATCCCTCTGGAAACCACAGAAGCCCATGGCTTTCTAGGCGTGCCTGTCCCTGGTGACCCGAGGTCGCCGTCCTGGTGGAGGGCAGCTGGAAATGTGTGGGCACATTGGCTGCCTGCTGGGCTGGGTTGCCTGAGAATTCCCAACACCCTGGAGAGGGATCAGGGCACATCTCCGTCAGGCCCAGGGCCCACACAAACACTTTCATTTCTTTTAAAAACAGAATAAATAAACTTTTAGGTTTGGGAAAATGTCTTAATATAGGATATGAATACATTCATTTTCATACCAATGCAGTCACAAACTATAACTTAATATTTCCTTATGCAGGAAGGGGATCGGGAAGGCACAAGTGCCCAGACCCCGTGACTCCCAACACGGCCCCTGAGAGCACATCCATCTCGTGGGGGGCGCATCGGGGGCCCCAGTAGGTCTCCGCCAAGCCCAGAGCCCTGGATAGCACCACACCTCTCCGCAGGCGCCCAGCCCTCATCACCACTCAAGACAGATGACAGCGGGTCCAGGAGGGGCTCAGAGAAAGGGACAGAGCGACTGACTCCCTTTCTGGAGCTTGGACTAGGCTCATGCGGGGGACTCCACCTTAGTAACACATGAGTTAGACACAGGCATGCCCCAGACCATAATTTCTGTCCCGAGAACAGGTGGAGGATATATTTAAATAATACGATTGAGAGCATTAAAATATATCGCGCCTGCCCAGGTGTCAGACTCGCTAGGACATAAGCCGTGGTCGCCCGTTTGGGATTGTGTTCACAGCCCCCAGGGAGCCAAGGACAGGACTCGGATGGGTGGGCTGAGCCCGGGACACAACCTCTCAGGGGCTGGGGCTGTGTGGGGGCCCCGGAAAAGGAAACCTCCTCTCACTCTCCTGCTCTGCACCCTCCTGTCCCCCTTGCCCCACCTGGGAGCCAGGCTGTGTCCCATGTTAATGCAGCTACTTCACACAATTATCCCAAGTTTCTCCAGGAGGGGCTAATGGATAACATTTGCTAATCACAGCACATTGATCTCAGTCTCACCCCTGTAACCCTTTCCTCACTGAAAGCCTGGCAGGGAACGTGGATCCTGCTCTCCACAACGGGTACAGGGGTGGGGAGTCTGGTCACCGGCACATGCTATTTGCCTCTGCTCCAGCCCCAGGGCCCAGAGGCCCCTGTCCAGGCTGTGCAAGCTTCGGAATGTAGTTAGGAGTCTGGGTTCCATGTCCCAGCCCTGAGTCTGACTCTGGCCATGCCTTCTGGGGAGGGGGTTCTCACCTGGAGAAGCTGTCACAGGGGTGATGTCCATCCCAAGCCTGATGGACACGTTCCACCACCTCTGCCACTCCCAGCCCCACCCCGGCACAGGAGGGCAACCGTCCACAGCATGCGTCGGGCTGGGCCAGCCATGTGCCTGCTTATTTGTGGCTGCTCAGCTCCAACAAATAAGGGTTTGCCTGTTTCACTCCCACGGCTCAGAATGGGCCTGCACATTGCGGGGTCACAGCCAGAATTCCCGTCTCCTTGCCTGCCCTGGGGACTCAGGTCTCGGGAATGACCTCCTACTTCCAAGGGCTGAGAAAATCTTCCTATGAATGGAAAAGTCGAAGAAGGGGCATGTTCTAATTCTACCCCGTTTTCGTTTTGTTTTAAGGTACTCCCTTGTTCTCCTAAAGGAGATGCACGTGTCTCCATCTTCACGCCTTTCTCAGTGTCCTGGATTTTCTACATTAAGCACAGATGGCCGTTTTGGCCAAACAGCACTATCATTTTAACTGGAGAGAATTATACTCCTGCCTTGGATGAGTGAACATGGGCGAGCAGGGGCCTCGGAGACTCTACCTCTCAGGGGCCGGTGTTCCGGGCAGGACGCTGGCTCCAGGTCTGCGCTGCATTGGTGGTGAGGGCCACATAGCTCAGCCTCCTCAAATCCCGGATGGACTCATCTGCCCCCCGTAAGATGGCTTCCCTCACACCCAGTTCCCGGTCCAGATCGGACTCCAGGGTGTTTTACAATTTCAGGCCCCCAAGATGCCATCCCAGTCCTCACATGTGACCTACAGTCCCCTCCCTCTAATTACCCACCTAAGAAGCACAGAGCAGCTCTCAGGCCTGCACGAGTCTGCACGTACATCCTGTAGCTCCTCTGGCCTCGGTCTCCCCTGCACCCCACTTGGTACAGCTTCTCCCTCCCTGTCCCCACATCCCCAGCTCTGCCATTCTGCTTCTCTTCCGAATTCTTCCCCTCGATCCCTGTTTGCGTCCCTCTGTTAGTTACCTCCCTCTGCCCCACTGCAGCCCCTTCCTCTCCTAGTCCATGACTGCATGGCCATCATCTCCATCTTTCCCCCAACCCTCAGCATCTCTAACCCTCCCCGTCCGACTCCCTCACCTAACAAATCTCCACAATTCCCCCCTTGCCACCCCTCCCCCAGGCTGCCAAGCCCATCTCCAGCACACGGGGCAGATCTTACAGCAGAAGGATTTAATTGCATGTCAAAATTAAATCTCTTTTGATGAAGAACAATTCAACTACGGCTCTGCCTAATCAAATTAACAAAGTCTTTTTTGATTTTCAATTATCTTCTTCACGGGAACACTTTATCCGAGGCTCTTGTGATGGCGGCCGACAGGCTGTGCATTCACAATGAAGGGCCCTGGCCTGGACCTGCTGACCATGGCTCCGCTGACCATGGCCCCGGCCTGGGAGAGGGCTGCATACCCCCGGGGGGCCGCCCAGAGCCTCCTTGGCCTCCTGGAGGCCTTTCCTGGATGCTGAGCCAGAGAGCAGGGATGGTTGACTGTGGCATTCGTCCTTTGGAAACGGGAGAAAAATGGGTAAGGGGCAGGCACCCAGGGGAAGGGGCTGGACATTGTGGGGCACCAGCTTTGCACTGGGCACTGAGCTGGGCATTTCGGATGCATTTGGTGAGCAATGGATCCACAGTGGCTCTCAACAGAACCAGAGCCTGGGTTCTGCCCGTGTGCTCCAATGCCCTGCTGTCAGCCTCCAGCACACTTTCTAAACCCCTCCATGAGCAATTCCGTATTTGGGCGTTTCTCCACAAGGCACCCGTGTCGGCAGACACTGCTGCCCCAAGGCAGCTCTGCCCGGCGGAAATGCAAGGGAGCCACACATATAATTTTCTATTTCCCAGGAGTCACATTAAAAAGGTAAAAAGAGGCCGGTGCAGTGGCTCACACCTGTAATCCCAGCACTTTGAGAGGCCAAGGTGGGCAGATCATGAGGTCAGGAGATCAAGACTATCCTGACTAACATGGTGAAACCCCATTTCTACTGAAAATACAAAAATTAGCCGGGCATGGTGGTGGGTGCCTGTGGTCCCAGCTACTCAGGAGGCTGAGGCAGGAGAATCGTTTGAACCTGGGAGGTGGAGATTGCAATGAGCCGAGATTGCGCCACTGCACTCCAGCCTGGGCAACAGAGCAAGACTCTGTCTCAAAAAAAAAAAAAAAAATGTAAAAGGAAACAGGTGAGACTCATGTTAATTTTTTCCACTTAACCCGATATATTTTAAACATTGTCATGTCGACACGTGATCAATGTAAAAACCATGCATGAGATGGTGTCCACGTTTTTCTTTGTACAGAGTCTTTGAAGCCTGGTGCGTGTGTCCCCATCACGGCACCTCTGGCTGCACCGTGACTGCTCGGAAGCTCCCCGGGGCTCGGGGCTGCCGTGTCAGTCAGCACATCCTGGGCCACAGACGTGTGAGGGCCGGTCAGGCAGGGAATCTTCTGGTGTCCGCATTCCCCTCAAGCCACACACTGGGCTTGGCATCCAGTTGTGTGGAACAGGTACTTGGTGTGTGAGTAAACCGACCACCCTGTAGGACTTTGATCTGTTATTGAGATAGGGGTGGAGTTGGGGGCAGGACTCTCCTGCTAGGGGAATCGTCCCCTCTTTTCCCATTTTCTGAACTCTGAGGGCCCCTCAGCAGCCAGAAATCTTCCAGGCAGGCCTCAGTGCCTTCCTTTCCCACCTCCAAATGTTGCAGCTTCCTCCGTGGAATCGACAGCCCCAGGAAGGAGGATATTTGGAAATGCAGATGGAAGGGAACCGGCCTCTCAGCGGGGCCAGGGGCGTACTGAGGAAATCAAACCCAAACCCGGTGTCACCATCATCACGAAACACATTTGACAAAATGTCTCCAAGGACAGCTCAGTTCTCCATGCACTCCGAGACTTTCCCAGCAGCAGCCGCCAACAGAGCCTCCCCAAGGCATCGCAGAAAAGGTCCAGAAAGACTAAACCCACCCACTGCGGGACCCACGGAACCCGCCCACTGCGGGACCCACGGAACGCGCCCACTGCGGGACCCACGGAACGCGCACACTGCGGGACCCACGGAACGCACACACTGCAGGACCCACAGAACGGGAGACTGTGCTGGGCTTCAGATCTCGCCCTGGGCTGGGCGAGCCATACGCAGCCACCCAGACTCAGTTTCTCTGGGGCTCTTGTGCCACCAACCAACGGGAGACGATGGTCACATTCACTGAAGCAAGCTTTGGGCACCAGGCACTTGGACATCTGCTGTCAATGGAAACCAGTTGTCAGGAGAGCAGCATCCACTGCCCAGGCTTCTGCTGCATCCCTGGGGGGATGGGGAGGCTCTAGACCACTCCAGGTTGGGGGCTAAGACTTCCTTGTTTGTGTCCCACCAACTGTGTTACCAAACAACCTGCATTTTGTCATGACAGTGGCAAAAAAAGTGAACTTTCCCAAGAGCAGCCCACGTTGGGCAGCACATCGTTACTATTCAGGCGGTTCTTGGGAAAACCTGCTTTCCATGTCCTCTAGGGCAGGCGCCAGAAAGGCTGACACGGGCAGGCAGGGCCCCTGTGAACTGGTTCCACGTGCCAACCCGTGCAGTCATGGGCAACCCTTTCTCTGAACCAAAGACCTGCCCAGATTGGCCAAAAGCACACTCATGCGCATTTCCAAGGCTTCTGTGCTGGCATCCTCGCACACGGCTTCTGAATGCCATTCACCCACCGTGGTCCTGGGCGGCGCCCCCTTGCCTATCTCCTTCCAGGCTCCTTGCAGCCTGATGCAAAGGGAACAGGGCTCCTGCCACCCTGGCGTCCACGCTTTGGGTGCTTGCTGGTGGATACCGTCAGGGGAGCCTGGGTGGGGCACTTCCAGAACCTTGCTGACCTCCTAATGAGGTTTAGGATGGGGAGGCCAGGGTGACTCACTTGAATGGCTGGTTTAAATTTTCTTAATGATGGGCTTTAGCTGTTAGGACCACATATTCTGGGGCTGTGTGGGCACATTTCCAAATCAATCAATCTCTGCCTCTGAAACACCCACACACACACACACGCGTGCACACACACACACACACTGTGTAGAATCAATACTGCAGGATTCACCAGAGCCCTGGGGTCCAGTATCTGATTACCGTCCTCCTGAGACCACAGCACAGAAGAGGATGGGAAAAGGGGTGTATCCATAGACTAGGGGCAATACCACATCACTCAGCCTCCCTGGAGGGTTCCAGCCACCCCTCTCCTCCTTCACCCAGGTTGTCCGGCCTCTCACCAGGACAGGCTGTTGTCTAGAAGGCCTAACGTGGCTGGCCACGTGGCCACTGCCTCCCCAAGAGGCCCGAGAAGGCGCAAAGGCACCTCCTCCACCACCCTGGGGCTGCGGCGGTGCACCAGTAAAAGTAGTTAACTCTATCTACCCCCTTCAGCACACAGACTTGTTTGATCAAAGATTTAGTCACCTTTTCTCCCCTTCCGGCACAAAATCTTGGACTTTCTTGACAGAGAATTAATTGCTGCTGATTAAATTTCATTGCTGAAGGGACACACATCCCTGGAGGAGTCCCCCGCAGCTGGCTGGCTCCTGCCCCAACGTGTGGAAAGTGCTCGTTGTAGAGTCAGAGCATGGGACGGCCTGGGGGTTCCTAGGGACTTTCTGTGGGTGCAACATCAGGGAAGTACTAGAACATGTGGTGAGAATCAGGTCAAGGCCCAGAGCTTGGTGGGTGAGGCTCCGCGGCAACCTCTGGATGACTGTAGGGCCCAGGGAGCTCAGTATCCCCTGCCCCTCCATCCTGGCACACACCAGCCAGGAGACGCTGCTGGAAAAGAAGAGGCCTCTCTGGCCAACACTGGGTCCTGGCATTCCCTGCCTCTTCTTTCAGAGGTGTAGTGGCCCCCAGGACCCCATATGTGGCAAGGAATGTCGGGGGGGCAATCAAGGTGTGTGGGGGAAGGCAATATTCAGGGTTTGGACCCAAAGCCAGACACGGGGCTAGAAGCCAGGCTTTCAAAGATCAGACTGGACTCTGGAGGCAGAGTGGGACCTGTGGAAGTTCTCGCAGCTGCCACATGCCCACAGCAAGGACAGGACACCTGCAGTGGGCTCAGGGCAAGGGCTGTGGCCAGGTCAGGCAGGTCCAGCAGGGGAGCTGTACTTTCTGGGATGTCAGAAAACAACGAGGGTTTCTGAGCCTCCAGGACTCACTCTGGGGACCCCGGCAAGGGGAGCAAGGAAGGTAATGATTCTCCCAGGAGGTTGCACTGCCAGGCGCTCTCTGTGGGTCTGTTCAGAGGGAGCTCTTAGAGACTGTGGCGGAGAAGTCCACTGACAGGGCATCTGGCCTCACCCACCCTGTCTATGCCTAACAGCTTTACTTGCTTGTGAGGGGCTGGTCCACCTCTCTGGGAGTACGTTTCCTGGCTCCAGAGTGTTCTTGCAGGGTGACTGCACAGGGGGTGTAAGCAGGCTGGACTCTGGGGAACTCTCTGCCCTCAAAATGCCCCTGTCTGTGGTATCTGCAAAGCCAGCTTCCAAACCCATGCAAGAGAGATGCAGCGAGAATCAAGGGGCCAGAGCCCTGCCAGCTCCCACTCAGGTCCACCCAGGTCTGCCCATCTGGAAACAAGCCAGTCATGCAGTGATGCCTCTGGAAGGCCACAGACAGCCAGGGGTGAGGCCCAAGCAGGCCACAGCCTCATGCACCAGCACTGACCCAGCTGGCAGGCCAGTCACCTGCCGTGGAGGAGGAGCTGCAGGCAGGCTGGCTCCCACCCACACCAGCACCTGAACACAGCACACCTAAATACTGGCTAGCAGTTGTTGGCCAAGAGTCCAGCGGCAAAACGTGTCTTCTGGGGGATGTTTCAGTGGGGAGGGAGCCCCTCCACACATCGGCAGCTACGCACCGGTGCTGCCCACCCAGATTCCCCCAGCATTATCCGGGGAGAGGCCCAGCAGGTCCCTGGAGCCTCATCAGAATCCCCTTCCAGGGCCTGGTTCGGAAGCAGAGCTTTGTGGTGGGACCATCTCCCAGGCCCTGCCAGGCCCTTGCAAACCCCTTGGGTCCTAGGAATGCCCTGGCTCTTGGACCTGCCTGCCACAAACATCAGCAGCTTGTACCAAAACACTTAACGTGCATGGGAAAATAACTGGGAAGGGCAGAGACAGGACGGGGAGAACACAGCCTGGGAAGGGAGCTCTCTAGGTTCCCACAACAAGGCAGAAAGAAGCCCTTGGTAACTCAAACCAGAGCACCCAGCAGGGTAGGGAGGCTGCGGGGGGCACACCAGGACCTGTGTCGACTACTAGCCGTGGGCAGTCAGGCAAGACACACGAAGGTCACCGAAGGAAGAGTTTCAACTTTGCCAAGAAGCTCATGGAGGAGCCTGAAACCATCATCCATCGAGGGTGCAGGATGCAGGACAACCAGTGAACCCCTACAAACACAGGTGCCCTGTCCTGCCAGGCAGGAGGGGCCGTGCCTGCTCCTGGCCACAGTCATCAGAGCTGCTGGCTGAGCCTGGTCCCCCGTGCCCATCTGAGAACTCTCAGTGGGTCATACAGACAGAGGTTCACTCTCAAATACTACATGTGCTGCTCCCTCATTCTGTGAGCCTCTGGGTGGGTTCTATCACCCCCGTTACAGACAGGGGCTCCAGCACCTCCTGTGACAGACTGGGGTTCCATCACCTCCCATTACAGAAGGAGGCTCTATCACCTCCTGTTAGAGATGGGGGCTCCATCACTCTCCCTTACAGAAGGAGCTCCATTACTTCCTATAACAGACGGGGGTTCCATCACCTCCCATTACAGAAGGAGGCTCTATCACCTCCTGTTAGAGATGGGGGCTCCATCACTCTCCATTACAGCATTCCAGAAGGAGCTCCATTACATCCTATAACAGATGTGGGTTCCAGTACCCCCCATTATTGAAAGAGGCTCCATCACCCTCCATCGCAGACAGGCGCTCCATCACCTCCCACAACATATGCGGGCTCCATCACTTCCCATAACAGACAGGGGCTCTATCACCTCCCATCATAGATGAAGGCTCCATGATTTCCCATTACAGATGAGGAACTCCATCACCTCCCACACCAGATGGGGGCTCCATCACTTCCCATAACAGACGGGGCTCCACTACCTCCTGTGACAGACTGGGGTTCCATCACGTCCCATTACAGATGGAGGTTCTATCACCTCCTGTTACAGATGGGGGCTCCATCACTCTCCCTTACAGAAGGAGCTCCACTACTTCCTATAACAGATCTGGGTTCCAACATCCCCATTACAGAAAGAGGCTCCATCACCCTCCATTGCAGACAGAAGCTCCATCACCTCCCACACCAGATGCGGGCTCCATCACTTCCCATAACAGACAGGGTCTCCAGTACCTCCTGTGACAGAATGGGGTTCCTTCACCTCCCATTACAGAAGGAGGCTCTATCACCTCCTGTTACAGATGGGGGCTCCATCACTCTCCCTTACAGAAGGAGCTCCATTACTTCCTATAACAGATCTGGGTTCCAACATCCCCATTACAGAAAGAGGCTCCATCACCCTCTATTGCAGACAGAAGCTCCATCACCTCCCACACCAGATGCCGGCTCCATCACTTCCCATAACAGACAGGGGCTCTATCACCTCCCATCACAGATGAAGGCTCCATGATTTCCCATTACAGATGAGGACTCCATCACCTCCTATAACAGGTGGGGCTCTATCACCACTTTACACATGGGGAAATTCAATAAAAGCCAAAAAGTTACCAGTCCCAAGTCAACAGCTAGTGAGTGGCAGGGCTGGAATCCAAGCTGTGGTCCAAGGCCAGAGCCCTCATGCTGTCACCGTGATGTCAGTGAGTGACAGAGGAAGGAGCCCCCAGGTGTTCTATTCCCCACCAGGTCCTACAGAGCCAGATACCTTCCCCAGGGTCAGTGTGAGCTCCCTGCCAACAATCATGGGCACCTTTCCCCACACAGTTCCTTCCCCTCCCAACATCCTGGCCCCGCTGTTCTCTGCATCCCTTGGGGTCCAGGCCCTCCAGGCTGCCCGGCCCCACCCCCTACTCCGAGCAGGACTGCATTTCTGACTAGCCTGCTGAGAAGGCTAAGTTCTCATGTCTCTACCCACCCCGCCTCGTGGCAGAGGGCCATCCCCAGCAGCCATGTCTATGTGCGACGTGGCAGGACCCCATATTTTGACATTGCTGTCTACTTGGGAAGACAGGTCTACTTATGACGGAGGAAAATGGAACTCAGAATTGGAAGGTAGATACCTGGAAGGCAGAAACTCTGCTTTTGCAAAATTCTTTTTCACTATGATTATTATTATTATTATTATTTTTTTGAGGCGGAGTCTCGCTCTGTCGCCCAGGCTGGAGTGCAGTGGCCGGATCTCGGCTCACTGCAAGCTCCGCCTCCCGGATTTACCCCATTCTCCTGCCTCAGCCTCCCGAGTAGCTGGGACTACAGGCGCCCGCCACCTCGCCCGGCTAGTTTTTTTTGTATTTTTTAGTAGGGACGGGGTTTCACCGTGTTAGCCAGGATGGTCTCGATCTCCCGACCTCGTGATCCGCCCGTCTCGGCCTCCCAAAGTGCTGGGATTACAAGCTTGAGCCACCGCGCCCGGCCATTTTTTCACTATTATTTACATGATTTTCCCCAACCCATTCACAGGCCAGTACCTCTAGTACTGAGCAGGGACAGGAAAGCAGGACCTGGGGTTTGAGAGGTCCCAGGGCTCCCTGGGGTCCCTCTTGAGTTCTAGAAGAGTCTTTACTGAGTCCTACTGTCCAAGCATGGGATCTGACCACACTCATGCTTACACACAGCATTTTCACTGGGTGACTTCAGTAATTTGTTTCTACAGTAAAAACTGATTTGATACAGCCTAGTAAAGTGTTTTGTGTATCTGACTGTGCTTTTCATCACAAAAAAAACCCAGCATCCTTAAAGGTTAAGAAAAATCGGTCCTATTATTCTAACAACTCACAGGCATGAGTCAAAACATGAAGGCAAACACACTCTGGGGAACACTCATTAGAGACCCTGAAAACAATCCCAGGTCTTTTAAAAGCAACTTCAGCTTTCCGGCGGGGCCTGGTCTAGGGATAAATACTGCCTGAGCCTGCAGGGTCCCACCGACTTCACTGGAAGACAGCTGGTGCCACTCGCATGGGCTGGATGAGAAAGCTGAGGCTTGAGAGGACAGGCTTCTCCCCCAAGCCAGATACAAATGAGGGGCCATGAGCTCTGCCTTGCTGTGATTCTGACCACTGCCTGCGTGCCATGCTGTTGGACTGGGGGCCCCCAGGCTGGGTGCAGTGGGGCCACTTCTTTCGCTGGGAGCAGGAGGAAGATTCTTCTTGCCTCCTGAAAACCCCATAACTACACCGCAGGGGGCCTGGGCACCTGGAGTTCAAGGGAAGAGCCCACTCCTTCCCAACTCATACCCCAAGAGCAGGACCAGACTAATGTGTGCATGAGTATGTGTGCACGGTACAGTATGTGTGCACATGTGCAAGAGTGTGTGATTGTGTGTACAAGTGTGCATGCATGTGCACGCATGTGTTGCATGTGTACGCGTGTGCATGTACATGCATGTGCGAACGTGTAACTGTGTGCATGTACGTGTGAATGTGTACATGTGTACACGTGTGTGTATGCATGTAGGTGTGCACTTGTGCACATGTACATGTGTGCATTGTACAATGTGGGCGCCTATGTGTGCATGTGCATGGGTACATGTGCACATGTATATCTGCATGTGTGGTTGTGCATACAAATGTGTGTGTGCATATGTGTGTGTTGGCAGCTCTCTGACCACACAGACTGGGCCATAACTACACAGCCCCCATGTGCTCCACGGGCTGTGACTGCGGTGGGGGTTCTGTCACAGGAGAGTCATGCCCAGGCCAGAAGAGCTTGAGAGAACAAGGAGTGGGGCCCTTCCAGAGCCTCAAAAGCACCCAGGCATGACCATGGCCGGAACAGGATGCGGAGC
This sequence comes from Mandrillus leucophaeus, assembly GCF_000951045.1. NCBI lineage: Eukaryota > Metazoa > Chordata > Mammalia > Primates > Cercopithecidae > Mandrillus > Mandrillus leucophaeus. Next base: position 12,987,666 of record NW_012098097.1, read on the forward strand.
CAGTGCAAGACCCTGTCTTAGGGAGCTTTGTTAAGGGACACTCATCTCCCCACTCATGGAACCTGTTCCCTATTTCTTCCAAAACACATGGAATCATTTTCAGCTGTGTCCAGATGCTTTCCCACCTGCATGCTCCTTACTTAGTCACCAAAGGCAGGCATTTTTAAAACAGAAGATTTTTACTAAATCTCTTTTAAAAATAGGGGATTTAAGCTGGCTCTGAGCGCCCCTGCTCCAGGAGGCTCGCTGCACAGCTGCGGGCTGGATCTCGTTCCCACCTGCAGCGGCACTGCCCTCTAGTGGCCACGTAGGATGTCCAGGTCCCGGCCAGGGTTCTCAGCAAGGAAGCAGGTGGCAGCTCCCCAGCGCCGCCTCCAGCCACCCCTCCTGCCACATGCCCCGGTGCCACTGGAGCCTCTCGCCAAGCATCACCCCCACAGGCAGCCACCGCAGCCCCATTGATGATTCCTCTTGCCCCCCAGCCACTTATCTCTGGTCACCAGTCACCATCCTCTCTCAGTGGCAGGGAACAGATTCCCTTAACTTCTCCCAGCAGCCAAGCCCTCCAATCCTTTAGAACTGGGGCCTCGCCTCTCAGCTTCCTTCGCCTCCTGCAATAAGCATTTCAGAGGGAGATCTGGCCCCACTGATGGCCTTTTGTCTAGATTCTTCCTCCACACTGACCAGGAATGAGAACACAGTCAGAGGGAGGAAGCGGCGGGTTGGGGGGGTGGGGGGGTGCAGCCTGGCAAGCACCGCGTCAAAGGGGAGGAAACTCACTTTTGAAGTTTGGGGTCCCCTTCCTCTCTCCCTCGCTGCTCCTCCAGGAGAGCACTAACCACCAAACAGAGGCCCTCGGGTCACTCGCCCCTCTGGTGTGCAACGAGAGTCGGTGGTTACGTGACATATGGAGGACTAGGGGTAGAAACAAAGGTCTGGGGACCCCTAGAATGAGGTGCCCAAATAAGCAGTAGCTGGTTATTCTCCAGAGCACCCCTGCCCCTGGGAGTGCCCGTTTCTGGACTTTTAACTTCTCCCCGTCAGTAACGCTGCGGCTGGTTCACACTTTTCAGGAACTCTGCAAGCCAGCTGACAGCAGCTGGCAGCCCTGGAGGGGGTATTTACAGCAGGGGAATTGACAAATGCTACAAATCAGCCTACTGTAGTTCCCTCGGAAGAGCCTATTGTTAAGCACCGAGCCCCCCACCCTGCCTCGGCCTCGGTGGGTGTCCACTTGGGTAAGAGCAGCCTTACCGACCCATGACACTTGAGCATGCTGGGCTGCTTTCCAGACTGCCTGACTCCAGAGGCCTGGGGTGGGACAGATGACATGCCTTTCTTATACGTTCCTGGGGAACTCCAGTGCTGCCGGGCTGGGGACCGTCCTTGGGGAACCAGTGCTCAGTGGTTCATCAGCACAAATTAATTTATTCAAAGGCACAAAAGACAACAGCTTAGAATGAGAGGAGACTGAGGGGGCCAGGGCCATGCTCAGATACTGCAGGGCTGGAGACCAGCGTTTTCTACGTTTCCAAAGCAGAGCGGGTTTCAGCTGAGAAGGAGGCCTTGGAGCAACGAAAGCCAGGTCTCCGCAGCCCGCCTGCTGTAAAACAAAGCGCTCCGACTCCCGAGCCACCCGGCCGAGGGGCTGGCTCCACAGAGGAGGACCAGCAGCAGAGAAGGGCAAGTCCACTGAACTCTTAGGCGTTCAGCCTCCTGGACACTGCACCGACTTTCCAGGTGCCCGGAGGTCCTCCTAGAATAACACATCCCTCCACCCCGTCATCCTGCAATCCTTGAGCAGGCAGACACCAGCGTCCCGGGGGGATTTCTTAGACTCCACTTTGAGCTAGGCTTTGCCATGCTGTGGTTTCATCATGACCATCACGGCCAGGTGATAGGTTCTAGCTCATTCCGGGCTCAGCCTCACCTGCTCACTTTGGGGCTGGAAAATGCATTCAGAGTCCAGCCGGTGTGAAAACACACTCTTGGTGCCAATGCCTTTTTTTTTTTTTTAATTTTGAGATGGAGTCTCACTCTTGTTGCCCAGGCTGGACTGCAGTGGCACAATCTCATCTCACTGCAACCTCTGCCTCCTGGGTTCAAGCGATTCTCCTGCCTCAGCCTCCCGACTAGCTGGGATTACAGGTATGTGCCACCACACCCAGCTAATTTTGTGTTTTTAGTAGAGACAGGGTTTCACCAGGTTGGCCAGGCTGGTCTCGAACTCCTGACCTCAGATGATCCGCCTGCCTCAGCCTCCCAATGCACTGCATATTTAAAGTTTGCCAGAGGCGAGTTCAGGGTGGGGGTCCTGGCAGTGGGAAACCAGGGGAGCACACGGAGCATCTGAGACTTGAGGTTGGGGAGCCCCTCACCAGGAGGCACCTTCCTGCCCAGAGACCTTGGGACGAGCCCCCTGGTGGGAGTGCTCGGGTGCTGGCAGGGAGTCCTTGGACCCTCCCAAAGCCAGCTCTGCTTCGCCCTTCTCCCTTCCTGCTTTCTTCTCCACAGCCCCTGATTCCCACAGATTCTTCCTTGAGGCTTTCTTGCTCTCCCTTCAAAGTCTCTCTTCCACCTACTGCCACTGATGGGAGCCTTCACACCTCGGGTCTGGTGGCCTGTAACCCCTGCCAGCCAGGCTCCCTGATACCAGCCTCTCTTTTTCCAGACAGAGCCTGATTAAGTTTTCTAAAACCTCACTGCCATTGTATGACACTCCAGCTTCTCTTCAACCTTCAGTGACTTCCCCACTGCTTCCAGGATGAACTCCAAATTCCTTAGCGCAACCCCAAAGCTGGGGTCTCAGCTCCAGTACCTCTCACCTGACAGCCAATGACCAGCTGTCTCGGTGGGGAAAGAAGGGAGGGTTTAAACCCAGCACACCTGAGTTCAAGCTCCAGCTCTCCGTCCCACGATCGGTGAACACTCGGCAGGTTACCTAACTTCTCTGAGCCTCGGTCTCCTCAGCTTAACAATGGGTGTTATCATAACACCTCCCTGAATGATTATCTAAAATGTCAAGTTCATGACTTGTCTGCCCAAATACAGCAATGCCGTCGATTTTAATCTGACCCGGAACCAACCTCACAGGTGCTGGTTCATTTTTTAGGAATTAGGAATTTAATTTTAGGAATGAAGAAATGAGGCCCAGTGAGGTACATGTGCACGTGTACATGTGCTTACATGTGTGTGTACTTGCCTGCCTGTGCATGCACATACGTGTGCGTGTGAGCGTGTGTGTGCACAGGAATGTTTATGTGTGTGCACGTGTGTGTGAGTCAGGGTGGGGGGTATGTGGAGACACCAGGACCACCGACATGCATGACAACTAGAACCAGTATGCATGTGTTTGGGGACAGCACACCCCCGCTCTGAGCCTCAATTTCTGAATCTGTTAAAAAAAAAAAAAAAAAGGCTCCAGGCTGGACAAGCCCCAGTTCCCTCCTTCCCGGTTCTGAAGCTCACAGGACAGGGGTTTGCTGAGAAGGCACGTGCTCCACCTGGTGGAAGGAAGCTTGTATGGCAATGCTCCGGCCAGGGCCCAGCGATGGTCAGGCTTCCCGCCTTCTTGGAAACAGACACTGACAAGCAACAGGGTTCCCATAGTGCCCGGGCACTTCCAACCCGCTGCAGGACCTTGAGCCAACTCTTTTAGCCTCAGCACCTTCCTCTGTGAAATGGAGCCAACAACAGCACATCACAGAACTAACAGTAAAGAAAACTGGGGCAGCCTCCTCACCCCCGTCTCTTCTCTCAGTGGTCAGTCATGCCAACGATTGTTCTAGAATCCAAACTCACGCAGCAGAGAGAGGCAGCTCAGCACGTGGACTCTGCAGCCAGTTGGGCTGGAATTCCAGCCCTGCCATTCACTAACTGTGCGATCCTGGGCATGTGATTTCATTGTCTGTGCATTGTGGAGTTGTGAAGATTCATGAGCTAACTCTCACACAGTAGTGAGCGCAGGGCCCGGCCACTCGCAGGTGCATGGTAATGTCGGTGGTGCAGGTGTCCTGTGGTTGTCACTGAGGCTGTTAATAATCTTCTAACTACTGTTCCTGCTGGAGTCATGGGGACCTTCCCTTCCCACCCACTTAAGTTAGGCACCATCATGTGACTTGCTTTAGCCAACGAAATGGGAGCAGAGGTGAGTCACTTCCAGCTGAAGTTTGCAGAACCAACAGTGTGTGCACTACCATACCCTGTCTTCCTGCTATCTGGCAAGCATTGGGTGGTGGCTCTCTGAGCTTGGGTCCTGAGTGAGGGCAACAGCACAGCACAACACCCTCAGGAACCAATACGCATGTGAGCCAGAAATCAACCCGTAATTGCTACAGAACTCTGATGTGGGGTTGTTTGTTACTGAGCATAACCTGCTGCTGACTGAGACACTCTGAGTCCTGCAGAGCTTCTCTGAGGAGAAAGGATTCCTTCTCATTTATCTTGACAGGTACTTACTAAATAGGAATATTTATCAATCAACGAACACACGTTTCCTTTCCCCAAACCTAAACTACCAAGCAAGAGAAACACTGAAATTTGCAATTCCAAGTGCATTGTGATGGAGAACCTAAAAGCCCCAACTTGACCACTACACAGTCTACACACGTAACAAAATTGCACCTGTGCCCCCAAAATATGTGCAAGTTGTAAAATGTACACAATGAACTATGACATGAGCAAGAGATAGAACATAGCAGAATGCAAAGGCATTTCTTCTCAAACACACAAAACCTTTATGGAGACAGATTTGGGGTTTCATAATTCTGCTCCACCCGCACAGCCGCCTGCTGCAGCACAGGGGAAAGGAAGGCTTGGGGCACCTCTCCTACCCACACCCCAACCCCACACTCCCACCTGCACCTAACTTGCTTATTAGAAGACAGGAGGGTCGTGGTTACAATACACCGGGAGGGAGATGCTGCGCAATGCAAGCCTCTCGGGGAGACCCGGCCAGTGAGCAGCCACAGGGAAACGCTCTCCGTTCGTGTGGTCCCTGGCGCCACCTCGTGGCGCTGGCTGGCACTGCTGGGAGCCAGCTCCTGGTCGGCAATCTGCCCCTACACCTGGCCAGGGCAATAGCATACTGGACGCTGAGCGGGTCATCATACACATCTGAGCCGGTCACTACACACATCGTCTGAGCCAGTCACCACACACATCTGAGCTGGTCACCATGCACATCTGAGCCGGTCACCACACACATCTGAGTCGGTGTCTGCGCACATCATCTGAGCCGGTCATTGCACACATCAGAGATGGTCATCAATGCACATCTGAGCTGGTCATCACACACATCATCTGAGCCGGTCACCACGCACATGATCTGAGCCAGTCACCGTGCACATGATCTGAGCCGGTCACCACGCACATGATCTGAGCTGGTCACCACACACATCATCTGAGCCGGTCACCATGCACATGATCTGAGCCAGTCACCATGCATCATCTGAGCCGGTCACCATGCACATGATCTGAGCTGGTCACCATGCATCATCTGAGCCGGTCACCACACATCTGAGTCCTCACCTGTGGGTCCAGGGGCCCTGAGATCTGCGGGAATGGACAGAGGGCCCAGGATGGAAAAGTAAGAGGGATCCCACGATGACACTGTGTCCAGGCCCAGGGAGGAGCTCACCCTGCACCCTGATCACTCAGACACTCACTCCCCACAGTGCAGAGTGATCCTGAGGCCAGAGCTCAGCCAAGCCCCCATCTCCACCACTGGGGCAGGGGTCTCCAGGGCCCTGTGAGTGCAGGTGGGGTTCATCTGTCCACCCGTAAAATAGTCAGGCTACTATGTCCACTCCAGGCTGGCACCCTAGTTCCTGGCCTAAAATGGAGCAAGTCACACCGGCCTCGAGGGCCTGTCCTTCTCCATCCACTCCAGGACAGGAGGCCGACAGGCAGGGCAGCAGGCACAGTCCTCCCAGCAAGATGAGCAAACATGAACTGGAAACAGGTCCACAGAGTAAACAAATGCACCCCACTCTAAGTGGCCTTGTCTGAAGCCTTCGACCATGCCTCTTCATTCAAGTCGCTTTGCAGATAATTGTTCCAGTGCTGAAGCCTGAGCCCCCACTGACCCACACACCTCTCTCCTCAACTACCCCAGGCTCCTTGGAGCCACAGCCCTGTCCCCACTCCTGAGAAGTTCCAGGCCCTTGCTACACGAGTGACCCAATGAGGTAGGGGGGTATGAGAAGAGCTAGGAGTAGGGCCTGGAGACGCAATGCGGGTTCTTGGGGTGTGTGCAGGTGGGATGACTGAGAGAGGTGGCAAGATGTCAGGAGTTGCCGGAACGGTGGACGAGAACCCGGGGTTAAGTGCAGCCTTTCAGAACAGCCTTAAAGGTGGATCGGCCAGCCCAAAGGTGGCCACAGTTGCTGTCATTCAGCACGGCTGATGGGGATCCAGGCCGGCAAAGCAGTGCTCTATCTGGGCCTCCTGTCAACCTTCTGCCGGGGACCAGGGATTTGAGGATCAGTGGCAAAGGGCTAGATTTTTTGTTAGTTCCTTTGTTTCATTTGCAGCCACCATGAGCTGACACCGGGCCCAGAAATGTGTGGCAGCCTCTGTGGAGAACACCAGAAGGCTTTATCTTGAGCAAGCCTTTGGCTCCCTGCCTTGGAGGACCCCTCCTAAGGGACGGGGCATTCCACACCTGGACTGAGTGCAGTGGAGCCAAACCCGCTCAGTGCCGTGAGGAACCACACTTCCTGGGGACCTGCTATGTGCCTGGCCTCGCTTAAACTGCGTCACGCCTGTGAGCCACACACGGCTCCATCTGTACAGGTGGCCTCACCAACACGGCTCCACCTGTACAGGTGGCTTCACCAAGGCCAAAGGTGGCTTTGAGACCCTCTCTCCTGAATCAGGCTCAACACACGAGCCAAGAGCCCTGGGCTGTGGTTTACGGTAGACAGCGAGGTTTCCCTTCACACTGCATGGTGACAGCTGGTGCCCACCTGGCAGTTAGTGTGTGCCGGGCACTGGTCCGGGGGTTCTGGTGGGTCATCTCCCCAGCCCCAAGGGGTGGGACTGGTGGTCTTCCGCTTTGCAGAGGAGGACGCTGAGGCACAGGGCAGCAGTGCCTTGCCCAAGGTCAACAACAGCAAGTGGGTGAGCCGGGACATGACCAGGAGCCCATCACGTCAGTCCTGGATTGGGGCTGCCTTGATGACTCAGGAGGCTCGGGATACCCTCTTGGCTGTGGCAGCAGAGCATCCTGCAGAAGGGGTAGACCCTCACCAGCCAGCGGGGCTGCAGCTGGGCAACGGGGCGTCCCTTACCCTGGGTCTGGGGCACAGGTGCACTAACCAGGTGCACACAAGGAGCCCCTCCCGCCACTGGTTTCCATTCCAGGATCCGGGTCTGGTGTCAGCTGGATGCTCAAGCTGCCGAGACTGAGGATGTCTGAGCCCCTGAGCCATTTCCAGGACTCTGAGCATCTCAGAAGAAACAGGCCGGGATACAAAGCCACGTCTCTACCTGGGGCCAGAAGGTCCTGCCTCCAAAACCCGCCTCCCACCTCCCAGTTACCACCTCGGCTGCCTGGACCTCCAGTGGAAGGAAAGATAACGCTTTCAGAGCAAATGTGGACTGGGCAGAGCTGGGGGAGAGGATGCAGCTGAGCTCAGAACGGAGCAGCCCAAGTTCGAAGCTCCTCATGACTGTGCGTCTGCGACGCTGGAAAGTGACCTCTGCTGCCCACCAGGCCTCTTGCTTCTCTCCCTGCTTGTCTTGGCCTTGCCCTTTAAAATGCAGCATCCTACGGAAAAGGGGCGCCCCCTCCCCGAAATAAACTTCTGTCTTCTCCAGCACAGTGATTCCAGAAGAATTAAGGGTTTCTTTCCAGAAAGGGGGAAAGGACCTCCTTCCTTAATGCGAATTTTATTCTGACTCCCCCTGACATCCCCCCTCCCTGACCGTACGCCCACCCTGCGCTCTAAGGGGGAGGGCATCCTCACAGGTACTGGACACCCCCTGTCATTTTCCAGAGGAAAAAGGGACCCAAACTTGGGAGGGCTGTTGTTGTCCAACTGGCCTGGACAGGCCCACCTGCTGTTCAGAGGGAAGAAAGCTATCCCCTTCGGGCCCCAGGCTGTGGGCAGGACCAGCTACATAATTTGCAGGGACCATCCCTTCATTAAAAAGTTATCCAGAATACCCAGACGGCAACAACAGGACTTGAAACCCATCCCAGACCCTTTCTGAGTGCAGCTTCCAGCGACTCCACTGATCACAAGTCCGTGAAGCCAGGCCAGGGTGGGACCTGTCACCCATGGCAGGGAAGTCTGCTGGGAGAACGAACCCTCGTCACAGCAGCAGGGAACGTGCACCAGACTAAGCCGCAGAGCCTGAATCTTGGAAATGCTTCCTGGCTGCAAGGCCGACCTGTCTCAAGGGGTGGATTTGGGAATAAATACAGCTTTGTCACTTCCACGCCATCAGTGTTTCCAGGAGCCGCCTCCCCACAGCCCCGCAGACAGCCAGGATTTCCCTGCCATACCGTCACTATTTACATTCAAATAAGTGACTATCCTTTTAAGAAGTGTGGGTTGAGCGCGGTGGCTCACTCCTGAAATCCCAGCACTTTGGGAGGCTGAGGCAGGTGGATCATGAGGTCAAGAGATCGAAACCATCCTGGCCAATAAGGTGAAACCCCGTCTCTACTAAAAAAAAAAAAATAATAATAATAATAATAATTAGCCGGGCCTGGTGTTGCACGCCTGTAGTCACAGCTACTCAGGAGTCTGAGGCAGGAGAATCGCTTGAACCCGGGAGGTGGAGGTTGCAGTGAGCCAAGATCAGGCCACTGCTGTCCAGCCTGGGCGACAGAGCGAGACTCCATCTCAAAGAAAAAGGAAAAAAAAAGAAGTGCGACCCCCCGAAGTTTAGAAAAGCCCATTAAGGGCCTGCTCACATAGCTCATTTCCCATCAAAATTAACCTAGGGCAGAGCTAAGCTTTGGGTCAGGTCCACTGGCCATAGTGTCCGATTTAGGGAAACCCAGCTCATACCTCACTGCCATCTTTTCCTTTACAACGTGGTCCAACGGCTGAGATAAACCAACTGCATCACAGGAGTCACGGGAGGGACCTGTTACCGCCCCCGGGAGGCCTCCAGGACGTCGGGGAACCCCCTGTTTTTCTGGATATTCTTCTCAGTCCACACAGGTGGGCAGGGGAGGTGTCTCAGCCTTGACAGCTCGATGCCAGCACCGAAAGCTACAACCACAGAGGTCCTGGGGCCGGGAAGATGGATTTTCCATCCTGGATAACCGTGAGTCGCCATCACGAATCTGTCCAGGCTCAGATTTTCAGAATATTCTCACCTGCAGTCCTGCACGCCCCCACCCAGACAGCTTTGGGGTGCAGACAGTATCACAGGAGGAAGACTTGGAGCCTGAATGAGGCTCTGGGCGCCTTGTCGGGGCCCCAGAGTCAGGGCTTTGCAGCTGAGCAGTCATTAGAGTCCAATCTAGTGCTTTGCAAGAAAGAGAAAATACGAGCAGTGCTGAGAGCAGTCCTGATCCTGCTGGGCCTTGGGAGGCTAATTATGCACCAGAAAGGAGACCTGCAGAACCTTCCAGAAACCCTGCCAAGTATGGGAGTGTCCAGCCCTGAGGCGCTCCTGGCCTAGATGAGGCTTCATTGCATCAATTTGCACCACGGTATCAGAAATGTGGGAAACGGTGCAGGTGTCCTGTCACCCCAGAATGTAGGGACCCACTATGGGATGTGAACAGGTGAGGCCTGGCAGGAGGAGAGCCTGACAATATCTATCAGCGTTTAACATAGGCACACCACATAAGCTGGGTCAGTGGCTCTCCATCGAGAGTAATTTTACCTCCTAGGGGAGGGACATGTGGCAATGTCTGCAGACATTGTTGGTCGTCATAACTGAGGGAGGGGCTTCTGGCATCTGGTGGGTGGAGGCCAGGGGTGCTCCTGAACGCCCTGCAGTGTACAGGGCACCCTCCACCACGGGTGACGACGCGGCCCCACACATCAGCACATCAGCAGCGCTGAGGCTGACAGAGCGGAACTACCCTGGGAAATGTGAGTGCATACCATAGTAAGGGCAGGGGCACAGCGGCCATCTATGTGGTGTTTACTGGGGGCCAGGCATGAGTCTTGACCACTTTTCACGTGGGGACTCACTTCGCCCACCCCACACACACAGTGCACAGCTGAACTGTGTCCCTCTAAGAGAAGCTGAAGCGCCAATCCCTGGTGCCTGTAAATGAGACCTTATTTGGAAACAGAGCCTTCACCGACGAAATCAGGTAAGGATGAGATCACCAGGGTGAGTCCCAACCCACCATGACTGGTGTCCTTGTAGGAAGAGGAAAACGTCTCGTGAAAACATGCGTGAGAGAAGGCCGCGTGATGGCAGAGGCAGGGTTGGAGTGACGTGGCTACAAGCCTGGGAACCCCTTGGGTGGCTGGCGGCCCCCGGAGGCTAAGAAGCCACGGGGAAGGACTCGACCTGGAGTCTGAGAGGAGGTGTGCTCCTGTTGACCCTTTGGTTTTGGGCTTCTGACCTCCAGAAAGTGAAAGAAAAAGCTGGTGTTTCCAGCCACCCAGTCCATGGCAGTTTGTTACGGCGGCCACAGGAAATGCGTAGTGTGGGTGAGGCTATCTCTGCTTTACACATGGGGAACCTGAGGCACTGGGAGGCAAGGGTGTGTGCCCCCACACACAGCCGGTAACTCGGCAGTTTTGCTTCTGTGCATGGCTTGCACTTCTGATTAGAGTGAATGTGTCATACTAGCTTTCATGAAGGGTTTTCCTGGCATGACTGCAGGTTCCACGTGGAGGGGAGGGATGGTTTCTCTGCCATCTTTTCAAGACAGTGGTTCAGGGAGGACCTCTCACCATCAGGAGTCATTAAATTTAGCAAAATCCCACACGGTGACCGCGCCAGGGCCCAGCAGGCCACGCTGTCCCAGCAGTCACAAAGGAGAAAGAAAAAAAAAATCTACCTTTAATTTTGTGGGAAAAGTGCTGCTAAAACCAAACGACAAAGTCCATGATGAAAACTTGTTTTTAAATCTCTGATGTTCTCATCACCTTTTCACTCTGGCTTCTCAGACAGATGCAGCCGGGGCCCCTCCCTGGGGAGCAGCAGACATCACAGACCCTCGTCTTCAGCAAGCGTGAACGCAGCTGCTGGAAAGAATGCTGGCTTTCTCTCCGAGTGAAAGTTGTCCTTAACCGGCTAGTGCAGGACAGTCTAACTCCTGCTCTGGAACCCAGACATCCTTCCCCATCACTCAGAAAAGGTCTGGGGACATCCAGATTCACCCACTGCTTGTCTCGACCCAGAGATTCCCTCAGGAGTGCTGGAGGGACAGTGGAACCACTGCAGATGTAACGCGTCTCCAGCCCCTTCCAACGCTGCCCCTGGGATCAGGATTGGAGCAGGATTCTTGGGGAATGGGGTTTGGAGTGGGGAAAAGGTCTGACAGTGAAACAGACGCACCACAGGGCCCTAAAACTCCAGCTCCCAGCTTGGACGCCCCTCAAACTGCCCATGGTGTGGACAGAGGGGTGCCACAAACTGGGTGGCTCAAACAATATGAATTTTTCCTTCACATTCTGGAGACCAGGAGCCCCAAACCAAGGGGTCGGCAGGGCCAAGCTCCTGCTGAGACTGGGCAGAATTCTTCCTTGTGGCTTCTTAGCCTCTGGAGGCTGCCAGCCACCCGAGGGGCCCCTGGGCTTGCAGCCGAGTCTCTCCAACCCTGCCTCTGCCGTCACGGGGCCTTTTCCTGTGAAGACACATGGCGTTTTCGTCTTCCTACAAGGACACCGGTCATGGTGGGTTAGGGTTCGCCCTGATGATCTCATCTTTACCTGATTACAACCGCAAAGGCTGTTTCCAAATAAGGTCACGTTCACAGGTACCAGGGGTTGGCGCTTCAACTTATCTTAGAGAGACACAGTTCACCCATAACACCCACCTCACAAGGTGTTGGGGGTGGGTGAAGTGAGTTCACATGTGACCCAGGAATTAACCAAAGATGTTAAGAATGCAGAAGGCTCAGACACACTAGGAAGATGCGGCGGTAAGCAGGGTGTCCCAAATGCAGCAGCTCCTGCTCTAACACCCGTTGACTGAGAGGTGGGAGCTGGACTCGCCCCTTGTTGGGGGCACCTGTCGGCCCCGGCGCTGCCCTGGCCTGGGAGAGTCTCTGCGTCAGAGTCAGGCCACCTCTGAAGTCAAAACCGAAGTTTCCACACTCTCCTAAGCTGGACCAGCCCCTCCCACAGCTGCCACAACACCTTGCCACCTGGGGAACTCGTGGATGTGTCTACAGACAGCCTAACTAGCATCCCTGTGCCAAGAGATCCTCCTCCGAACAAAAACGAGACAAAACAGAAAAACACGTCTTCACAACCCTACTTCCAAAGCCAGAAATCCGGGCGTGCTCATTTCTAAATTCACAGACGCAGAGCCTCTCCAGTGCTGCCCTGCAGAGCAGTCAGCCACGCTAGGGCTCGCTTCTGGAGCTGCTTCTAGAATGACAGCGGTTCAGCAGGGGAGATGGATTCACACAGGCACCATCAAAGAGGAAGATAAGAACTTAGGGCTCCGCTGTCAGGTTCCACTCACAGCCAGCGTCTGGGAAAGGAGCCCTGAGCGGCGGGAGCCACGCCCCTGCGCACGCTGCTGCTCACGCGCGCCACCAGGTGGTAGAACGGGGCTACTACCACTTTAAAATAGGTCAACTTCAAGCCAAACAGGAAGAAAGGAAAAAAACAAAAATAAAAATAAGAAGAGCCAGTTAGCCCCACCAAAATGACTCCTTCATGATCCAGGGGTACAGTCAACGCATCAGCCAATCAATGACACCACCTTGAGAGAGTCTACAAAATGCAAACGACTTATTCCCCCAGTGTGTTCCCAGTGTGCAGGTGAGACCCTGCCTTCAGTGCAGAGGGAGAGGGGAGGGAATGGGAGAGGGGAACTATTTCTTTTGTTTCACTTTTAAAGGAGACAACACTCCAGTATTCCCCAGCTCATTTCTCCCTTTACCCCGATCCCGTGGCCTGTGTTTGGACATTCGCTGAGCCTGCCCCGTGACAGGTCTGTAAGTTCCTACACGGGGTGTCTGCTCTGTGAGACCCAGGGTATCTGGTCCAGTCATTCATGGTCTGTACCCACTCAGATATCACTGTGGGGCTGACGACCGGCTCCAGATACAGCAGCCTGACACACCAGCCCCAGCCTCTGGCCCTCCTGTCCGGCCATGGGGCGCTGTGGAGCTTGGGGTCAGATTATTGGGAACGTCTGGGTAAAGGGTCTCCCAGGACGCTGGAGGTATCCAGATGTGGGGCATCTGGTAAGTCTAACAGCCTCAAGGGTAAATCATTTCACCCTGGAGTGGGTTGAACTGTGACTTCCTCCCCCAAGAAAGATACGTCCAAGTCCTAACCTTCCAGGACCTGTAAATGGGACCTTATTCGGAAAGAAGGTCTTTGCAGATGTAATCACATTAAGGATCTTGAGAAGCGATCATCCTGGATGAAGGTGGGTCCTGAACCCAACGACAGGGACAGAGAAAGGCCAAGGAGATCTGACACACAGGGACACAGAGAGGGGGAGTCCTGTGATAATGGAGGCAGATGTCGGGATGATGCGTGTACAAGTCAGAGACTGCCGAAACCACAGAAGATGGGAAAGGCCGGGGAGGACTCTCCCCTGGAGCCTCCTAAGGGAGCACGGCCCTGCCTTGATCCTGGCCTCTGGCCTCCTGAGCTGTGAGGTCATAAATGCTGCTGTTGAAGCCACGCAGTTGTGGTCATCTGTTCCAGTGGCCACAGGAACCGTATACAGCTCTCTTACAGGTGAGACCTTCCACGTTACCTGCAGAGCAGCCACCTGGGAGTCACACCTGAGAAAGCGCAGAAGCAGGGGGACTCTCTGTGACCCACAAGCAGGAGCCCAGGGCAGAGGACCCAGGCAGAGCTGGGCATGCCCAGAGGCTGCTGTCCCCACGGCACCGCTCAAGGAGGAAAGGGGTCTCTGGAGAGAGAAAAAGGGAAGGGGCTCTGCAAGGGAGGCAGGATCCACTTGGCAGCTGCTCAAATTTAGTTTGCACCTCCTTTGCCAGTGCAGAAGAAAACAAACGACCTGCGAACTGAATGAAAAATGGTGATTCATTACCCCTGATGTGTGATGATGGCTTAATTATTTTTCTAACTGGGGAGAGACGCTTTCTGACAGCAGGTGCAAATGAATTCTCCACTGTTTTAAGGAGTGATTGGCCCAGGACAGGCGGAAAACTGGAAAACCTAATTAAATTGGGAGCCCTGTGAAATAAATGGAGCGGGGAGTTTGTTTGCTTGTGCTGACGGGGATTAACGATTCCCTGAGAAGCTGTAGGGCTCCCGCTGGAGTGGGTGCAGGGGGCCCCGCGGGGCAGACACAGACAAAGCAGGAGCCACGTGGGGTGGTGGGGACCCCACTGCACAGGAAAGGGTGGGCTGGGGTCTGGATGCTGAGCTCCACGACTGGCTATCATGTTTGGCTCTCAGTCTCCTTGTCTGTGAAACAGGAGGCTGGACGATAGGAGGACCAGGTGAAGGACCATTGCTGCGCGATGGGATGGGATTTCAGAGCACGGGTTTGGAGTCGGACAGCCCAGGGTCAGAGCCAGCGCACCCTCTACCTCTGACCCGGATTCAGCTTGAATCCTCAGTTTTCTCATCTCTACTATGGGGGTGTGAGCAGCACCTACCCTCCCGGATGTCGTGGGGCTGCCCCGAGGTTGCCGGCCAAGTTCTCAGCAGGAGCCTGACCCACTGGACGTACCCAGCAAAGAGAGGGCTCATCAGGATCGCCATCAGATCATGCTGAAGGTCTCTATCTGCTCTGCTGTGGGAACGGCTGACCCTCCCGCCAGGCACCCTAACCCCTGGACCCTTTCTCATCTCAGAAGGGAGGCAGTGGCCTTGCTGGGAGAGGACTGCAGCTGGGGGAAGGAGGGAGACTTGGCTCCCCTCCCCTTGCTGGGGCCCTGAACGGGCCTCCCTTGGTGCTTGGGGAGGGGCGGTGAAAAGTAAGACACCCCCCACACAACCGTGTATGTCCTCCTGATGGCTGAGAGCCTGCTGGTCGCCCCTTGGCTTGCCAGGCTGTCCTAGAAAGCCCTTGGCTGGCAAGGCCCACACCCCTAAGGTGGGGCCAGGTCCCGGCAGCAGGGCTGCCGCTGAGGTCAGGGCTCTGTACAAATTAGAGAGGGACAGCTCCCCACGGGGTTCAGGCTTGGTCCCCACCCCCAGGTGCTCCTGTGGATGGGCACCTCTGTCAGGGACACCTGTCACCAACAGGTGGGTAAGCCTGACTTCCAGACTCCAGAACTCAGGAATAATCCACGAACACAGCCCCACCACGGACTTCCACTCCCGTCAGCCACCCACCCCACAGGTCCAGCCACTGAGGGCTGTGCTATGGTGGGAATGTCCCGGACAGCTTTGTGGCTGGCGGCTTTCCTGGCTCGGGCGGGGTGGGGCTTGTTCCCTGTCACCCAGTGCGCTGCCCCCTCGCCCGCCCTCCAGGCATCTGTGTCAGGGCAAACCTGCCAGGCCCCATCCTCTCAGGCTCCCCCAGCACAAGCTCCTGGTCGTTTGTTTTCTTTTCTTTCTTTTTTTCTTTTTTGAGGTGGAGTCTTGCTCTGTTGTCCAGGCTGGAGTGGAGTGCAGTGGTGCGATCTTGGCTCACTGCAAGCTCTGCCTCCCGCGTTCACGCCATTCTCCTGCTTCAGCCTCCCAAGTAGCTGGGACTACAAGCGCCCGCCTCCATGCCTGGCTAATTTTTGCATTTTTAATAGAGATGAGGTTTCACCATGTTGACCAGGATGGTCTCGATCTCCTGACCTCGTGATCCGCCCACCTCGGCCTCACAAAGTGTTGGGATTACAGGTGTGAGCCACCGCACCTGGCCCAGGACATTCGATTTCTATGGTCCTCTCTTCTCACTCCTTCCCTGCCAAGGGTGATTCCATTGTCCCGTCCCCACTCTCAGCTGAGGACACAGATTTGAGGGAGCCTGAGGGGAAGAGAACGAGCCAGAGGGAAGCCACAGGGCTGAGGCCCATGAGGGCAGTGGGCGTGGGCAGGGCCACAGCAGTGGGAGCACTCCATGTCCCAGCCCCTCAAGGGCCTGGCTAGGCACTGGTTCCTCCCACCCAAGTCAACTCTTTGAGGTGAGCCAGTCTACACGCTGGGCATCAGGGATGCAAGAAGCTGGGACCAGAGCATGAGTCAAGGAGCTCCAGCCCGTGGGCACCCCAGGCCACAAGACCCCACTCAGGTGCGAAGCCCTCTGTGCCCAGGTCATGCAGCTGGCCTGAAGATGGCAGGAGACACAGATGGACGCAGAGGGCCAGGCTGTGAGATGTCAAGAAGGACTGGGGGTCCAGCCTCAGCTCTGGCGTCCTCTCCTCCGCCCACATCCAGGCCACTAGCTTCCACGGACTCTCCTATCCCTCCCCTCCCACTACCCAGCTTCTGGCCCTCGTCACCACCCCTGTGGGTGCCTCAAATCACTCATTGGGCCCAGTCCTGCTCTCATAGCCTCCCTCCCCCAAGAACCATCCATGGCTCCCTGTGTCCTGGTATGCTCAAACCTCAGCTGCCTGGGCCATTCCCCCGGCTATCTCCAGAGTCCAGCTGCCTTCCTACCTCATACCAAGTTTTAGGCAATTAACTCTTTTTTCTATATGTGTTTGACCTCCCAGCTAGTCTGTAAAATCCTAGAAGACCAGAATCATGGATGTTCCAAGAAGCAGATAGCCTCAGTCCCCTCCTCAGGACCGGATACCTAGCCTAGACTCCAGGAAATCGAAGACCTGCACAGGATCATCTCACCACGGCAGGATGCTGGGACTCCCAGACTATGAGGGCCTCCCAAGCAATCGCCACGGTGAAGCACGTTCCCCAGGTCTCTCCAAAAATAGCCCTTTATGTACTCATCTTACAGCTGATTTTCCCCCAACACTTTATCACCAATATATTCAAACACACGGAAAAGTTGAGCAGTTTGATGGTGACAGCCGCACCCCACCAGCTCGATGCAACTGGGGCATTCTCCACACACTGCATCACAAATCTGTGCTTGTCTCCACCCCCTGACGCCCGTCAACCTAGTTTATTATTTTTGTTGCATTTGAAAGTAAGCTGCAGACGTCTGTGCACTTCCCCCCAATACTTCAGCGTGTTCATCATCAACTAGGGTTTGACGTTTGTTTACATTTTTTTCCTCTCGAGGTAAAAATTGACATACAATGAAATGCGTGAGTCTGGGCCAGGCATGGTGGCTTATCCCTGCACTTTGGGTAGATCACTTGAGGCCAGGAGTTCGAGACCAGCCTGGGTAATATGGTGAAACCTCGTCTCTACTAAAAACACAAAAAGTAGCTGGGTATGGTGGCGTGCCCCTGTAATCCCAGTTACTCGGGAGGCTGAGGCGGGAGAATCGCTTGAACCCAAGAAGCAGAGGTTGCAGTGAGCTGAGATGGTACCACTGCACTCCAGCCTGGGTGACAGAGTGAGACTCTGTCTCAAAAACAAAAACAAGAAACAACAAAAAGAAACGCATGAATCTGCAAATGCACACAGCTGTGCAACCCTTCACCTGCCAAGATGCAGACCATGCCCCTCCCCAGCCATTCCCACCTCCATCCCCCAGGGCAACCACTGTCTTCACTGCTCTCCACCACCTCTGAGTTTTCCCTGTCCTAGAACTTCCTGTGCATGGAATCTTGGGACTGCACACCATCACTGCTGGCTCCTTTCATGCTACATCAGGGTTTTGAGGCCCATTCACCTCCCTGCATGTATTGGCCCCTTACCCCTTTTCATGGCTGCGTAATATTCCGAGTGCCCTGGGGTTTATTTATCCATCTCTCTGCTGATGAATGTTTGGGCTGTTTCCATTTCTGGGCTCTTGTGAACAGAGATGCTGGGAACATGCCTGTCTGTGTTGTTCAGCTACAGCTTATTTTGAGAGATTATTTTCTCATTCTTTACGTTGCTTTAGAAGATGGAAACCGGGTGGAGACAAGCAAACTCTCTTCCTGCTCCTTCTCCCAGCTGCTGACAACCCTAGGGATGGGATCTGCTCAGCACTGCCTCAGCCCCAAAATTCCCACCCAGCTGCTGACAACCCTAGGGATGGGATCTGCTTAGCACTGCCTCAGCCCCAAAATTCCCACCCATGGCTCCCGCTGGGGGATCTTGACTCTGCCAGGTCGTTTCTCAGCCTCTATGTCTCAGGACTGGCTGGGTCTCAGACTCTTCCTACAACACCCTCCACTCCGTGTCCAGGCAGGACAGCCACCCGCTTCTCCCCGGGCTGGCGAGGATGAGGCCTCTCCATTGCCTGGCTGTTGTTTCTCCCGCCAGGAAATCCCTGATTCACTTCTAATTGCCGGGAATTGTGGAGAGGGAGGCATGTCCCATCAGGATGGGGACAATTAACAAATGGTACCCTCAGTTTCCTTTCACGCCTGCAAACGTGATGCTGCGCCGAGTGTCATTATCTTCCCACGTCCCACCTTCCCAGCATGACCACATTGCATGGAATTGGCTCCAGCAGTTGATAAAATTTGCTTCATAAAATTCTGGGGCAACTGCATGTGTTTGTTTAACTGGCTTGCCCCCGCCATGGGAAAGGGTGACTCCCAGCAATGTTGGATGTTTACTGCGCAGTCAGGATCTGGGGGGACAATATATGGGGGATGCAAAGAAACACCCAAAGCTGGCTCCAGACTCCTTTACGCAACTGAGGTGGATCTGCACGGACTTCCACGCCAGGCTGCTGGGGAGCTATGGTGGAGTGAGGTGAGTTGCAGACCCGCTGACGCTTACCGACATCAGTGCATGCTTGCGTGTTTCTGTTTTTGTTATGAGACGAAGTTTTGCTCTTGTTGCCCAGGCTGGAGTGCCGTGGCAATCTTGGCTCACTGCAACCTCTGCCTCCTGGGTTCAAGCAATTCTCCTACCTCAGCTTCCTGAGTAGCTGGGACTACAGGCGCCCGCCACCATACCCAGTAATTTTTTGTGTTTTTAGTAGAGACGGGGTTTTGCCACATTGGCCAGGCTGGTCTTGAACTCCTGACCTCAGGTGATCCACCTGCCTCGGCCTCCCAAAGTGCTGGGATTATAGGCGTGAGCCACCTCGCCTGGCCTGTTTGCATGTTTTTAGTAAAAGTAACAATAGAAATCTCACGAATGAACAAATAAATCACTCAACTATTGAATAAAGGTCTGGGAGTATCTGTCCTATTGTTAAAAGAGGCTTCCCTTGGGGGAGGACAGGAAGGAGTGGGGCTTTCACTTTGTGTGTGATGTACTTCCGCATCTTCGTTGGAGTGCTGTGAGCTTGTCCTGCCTTCTTTCAAAGTAGTATGTAATTTGGCTGGAGAGCAAGATGGGAACATGCAGTAACTCACAATGCAAGACAATAAATGAGGCTCTGCATTTGGCTTCCATTCAAACCAGAAGGAGCGAGTTGTCTGGAGGACAGAGGGTCCCTCAGGATTGGGGCACAAGGCACGGGGAGGACTTCTGCAGGATTGCAAAGGAGGAAGGAGAACTAGGCGGCTGGGGGCAGGAATTCATTCAAGGTGGCTTGGGGGAAGGTGGGGGTAACACCAAGACAAGAATGCAAGGCCCTCCAAGAGGGCTTGTGAAAAACCCATTCTCAGGGTCCTCTTTGCTAAGAAACAACAGAGAATGGTTCTTTTACTCGTTTGCATTATATAAAGACCTACTATGCAGCCAGCACTGGCCTGGAGTCGAAATGCAAAGATGAAATGCCGGCTCCTCTTCCAAGGAGCCGTGCCGAGCGAGGAACCCAGGTCCCAGCTAGTTTGTTTCCAGCGTGGGCTCTGGAGCCCGTCAGCCCCACTTCCGATTCTGCCCTGGATGCTTGCCAGCTGTGAGACCCCAGGAAGCTGCTTCTGATCTCCGGAGCTCTGTTTGCTGGTCTGTGAAGTGGGGGTAGAAGGAGCACTCGCCTCCTGGGGTCACTGTGAGGAGGGAGGCTGCGTATTTAGCAGAACACCCAGCCCAGACACACACTCGATGGCTGGGTCTGCAGGGGCTGTTACCAAATGATCTCTCTCATCATGGCGAGAAGTGCCCCACCGAGGACAGCTTCTTCATCAAGCGAGACCAGTGGGAGGGTTGAGTGGCCCCCGTGCAGCACTGAGCTATGAGCTCAAAGATGAGGAGGTGAGTCCACGGGGCGGAATCAGCCGAAGAACTTACACAGAAAAGGCTGGGGTGACCAGCTGGCGATGAGATCTGAGCAGGATGGGGGCCCAGAAGCCTGACCAAGTCACTCTGTGGTTTTAAAGACAGCAACCTCCGAGACTGCAGGTTCCCCATCTGCTGCTCAGGGCTCCCCGAACCACAGGCCTTGACATGGTGTCTAAGGGGGTGCTGGATGGAAGGCAGGTCCCTAGGAGACTCTGTTCTGAGCAGCAGATTCTTAAAATGCATTTAGCCAATGAGGCCCACATTGTTTGGCTGAGTTAATGCCAAATTGCATCTGAATAACAATAATAACCAGAATTATAACAACAGGTGAAACTGAGCTGATAACATCATCACCATCATTGTTCTTGCATTAATGGTCTCTCCCATCAAGTAATTCTTGTATTATTATTACTTATCAAGGTGAAATTCACATTACCCCAAATTAACCATTTTAAAGTGTATCATTTAGTGTCATTTAATCCATGATGCAACCACTGTCTCCATCAACTTCCAAAACATTTCCATCACGCCAACAGAAAGCCCCCTACCTGGTTAAGCGACCTCTCCCCATCACCAGCCCCTGCCTCCTGGCCCTCAGCGATCACCAATCTCTTTTCTGTCTCTGGATTTACCTATCCTGGGTATTTCATATAAGTGGAATCATATAATATGTGGCTAGAGACAAAAGGCCACCCCTTCTACTGAGCACACCGTTTTCAGGGTTTGTCCACGTGGCAGCCTGTATCGGAACTGGGTTCCTTTCTGTGGCTCAGTGGCACTCCCTTGCGTGGCCCTACCATGTTTTGTGCGTCCACTCCCCAGTTGACAGGCCTTTGGTTTGTTTCTGCCTTTGGGTTCTTGCGAATGGTGCTCCTATAAACGCATGCACACATGGATTTCTCTGAGCACCCACTGCAATCTTTTTAGAGTGTGTGTATAGGAGCGAGACTGCCGGATTGTGTGATAGTTCCATGTTCAACTTTCTGAGGAACTGCCACCCTATTTTCCAGTGTCTGAACTATTTTACATCCAACAACGCACAAAGGTTCCAATGTTTCCACATCCTCACCAACACTTGCTATTTTCGTTCTGTGGCCTTTGAAGTGGCTGCCTATTACTTATAGATATGTGGCCTTCTGAAATCCATACGCCATGAGCAGAAGGTGGTGGCATGTTGCCTCTGTCCATATGGTAACTGATAAGCAAGAAGTGAAGTGCAAGGGCATACAGCTGCAAGGCCCCGTGTCTCACCCCAGAGCAGGTGGGCCTCAGACCTGGAGCTGGCAGGCAGCTGGGGTCCCCATATTCCCACAGAGGGGGCAAGCAGGTCCCTGGAGACCAGTGTCATGGGGTCAGTCTGGGGGGTGGGCACTGGTGAAAGGCAGCAGGGGGCCAGCTCTAGGGATGCTGTCTGGCCTCTCAGAGACACCCCTATCCACCCATTTCTTACTCCAGCACCTCTGGGCCCTGCTGATGGGGTCAAGTGGCCTCAGCCTGGAAGGTGCAGATTGGAGGGAAGAACGGCAGCCTCCTGGCATCTTGGGTGGTATTTGGAATGCAGACAATGTGGATGGAAGGATGTGTTGTGATTTCTTTTAGGACAACAGGTCCTCTCCTTCTTTCCCACCTGCTCCTCTCCACTGCCACTCTCCACCCTTCAGCTCTGCACACCTGGACGGTGAACAGCTGTTCCTGTGCCCGCTGCCTCAGCTCAGCATGCGTGTGCAATGCTGGATGGCCCCCTGCACACAGTGCCCTGGCCGCCTGGCTGCCTTAGGCTAAGGGAGTGTCTCTTGTGGGCGGTCGGGTTCCTCTGGGACATAAGATACCCCCGCTCCCAGTCAGCGGCGTCTACCCTGCTGCGTTCCAGGCTGGTTCTGGTCTCCACGCATCGTTCTGGCTGTGGCGGGCAGAGTTCCAGGTCAGCACCTGGTGCACACACATCTCCAAGTTCTTCAGCCAAACACAAACCGAGGTGCGGCTGTGAGGGGATTTTGTGGGGGTCATGAAGGTCCCAGGTCAGTGGACCCTGATAGGGAGCTTATCAGGTGGACCCGACCTAAGCAGATGAGGCTTTGAAACACAGAGAGTTTTCTCCAGCTGGTCACAGAAAAGGAAGCCGGGGGATTCCACGGTGAAAGCGATGGGGCAAGGGGGAACTTCTTCTCTGGTGACCTGAAAGCGGAGGGGTCCCGCGGTGAGGAATGGGCACGGTCTCTAGGAGCTGGGAGCGGAGAGCCCAGCTAAGCTGCACCTGAGCTTCTGACTGACAGAAAAGCGGCCTTCAGAGAAATGGTGTTGCTAAAGCCCCTGAGCTGGAGGGGTTTTGTTGCTCATCAGTGGAACATGCACACCCAGGTCAGGCGGTGCCTCCTGCCTCAGTTGCTTTGTAGGCTGCTCTGCTTGACTGCCAACCCCAGGAAGGCAAGGCCCCCCATACCAGCTGCTCACCTCTGGCACCATCAGGTGCTTGCTCACTGTAGGCTGGGGAACGAGCTGGCACCTGCTCACACCCCTCCCACTCTCTGCACCACACGGCTGGGCTGGGCATCTGGAGACCCGGGCTGAGTGCAGAGCCCCCACTTTCTACTTGTGTGATCTCCGCCAGCCACCTTGGCATTTTGTGCCTCAGTTCCCTCCTCTGTAAAATAAAAACAGCAACAGGAACCACCTTGAACACAGTCATTTTTTTCCTGCCCCTGGCACCGAGCACTGTGCTGATGGAGCTGATGCTGTCACGTAATGAGATCGAATGTTCCCAGGACTTCCTGTGTGCTGCTCTCCTGCATCTGCTTTCTAGGTGTGTGTTCCAGCTTCGGAACTGTACCGAAGTGTCCCAAGGCATTCTGAGGGGGCGGGGGGCACCTCATAGCGCATCACAGATGTGCTCATACCAAATGCAAACACCAAAACCCATCGAGACTCATTCTGGAATTAACTGCAGTTACCCCAAGCAGCCAGGCTGTCTCAGACCCAGGGCCTCTGCACGCACCATCCTTCTGTGTGGAGCACTCTTCCCTGGGGAACGTGCTCAGCCTTGGCCTCAGCTCTGCAGGCTCCGCCTCCAGCCTTCTCCCACCTCCCCTCCAGGTCTCCATCAGTTCCCTCCTTGGGGCCGCCCTGGCCCCAGGCTTCCTCTGCCATGCCCTCCCTCAGTGCTGTAAGCACCTGCCTGCCTGCCCACCTGGGGTCCCCATACCTCCACCTGCACAGTGGTGAGGCAAGACCAGAGCCTCATTCCCAGTCTCCCATGGGGCCTGACTCGTAGCAGTTGTTCATGCTGTGATCCATGCATGCAATGGTTGTTCTAGAGAACCCATGTTGGACAAGCCAGGCCCCAGGCCTTGTGGAGCCCTGGGCGAGCACTCAGGGGATGTTTGCTGAATGAACGAACAATGAAGGCTCATACTGGGGCCAATTAAACGGAAAATATGGAACAATGTGTGTGCAGCGTGTGTGCACGTGTTGTGTATATGTATGTGTGGTGTATGCAAGTGTGTGGCATGTGTGCATGTAGGCACATGTGCATATATACGTATGTGGGGGTGGTGTGTGTATATGTGTGTGGTGTATATGCACGTGTTGTGTGTGATCTGTGTGTAGTGTGTCTGCACATGTGTGTATATGTGTGAGGGCATGGTGTGTATGAATGTGTTGTGTGTCCATGTGTTGTGTGTGATATGTGTGAGTGTATGGTATGTGTATGGTATGTGTGCATGTATGAACATGTGTATATATGTGTGTGGGCATGATGTGTATGTAAATGTGTGTGGTATGTATGCACATGTTGTGTGTGATATGTGTGTGGTGTATATGTGTGTATGCACATTTGTGTATGTGTGAAGGCACGGTGGTATGTGTGTGAATGTGTGTGAGGTGTATACATGTGTGTGATATGTATGAGTGTATTGTGTGTGTATGCACATGTGTGTATATGTATGAGGGTATAGTGTGTATGAATGCATGTGTGTTGTGTATGCATGTGTTGTGTGTGATGTGTGTGCTGTGTGCTGTGTGTATGCACATGGGTATGTGTGTGAAGGCATGGTGGTATATGTGCGTGAATGTGTACGTGACATGTATGCATGTGTTGTGTGTGATATATGTGAGGACGTGGTTTGTATGTGTGTGATGTGTATGCATGTGTTGTGTGTGATATGTATGAGTGTATGGTGCGTGTGTGTATGCACATGTATGTATGTATGAGGCCATGGTGCATGTGTATGTGTGTGGTGTGTATTCATGTGTCGTGATGTGTGTGTGGTGTATGTATGTGTGCATCTATGCATGTGTGTATATATGTGAGGGCATGGTGCATGTGTGTATGAATGTATGTGCGGTGTGTATGCAAGTGTTTTGTGTGTGTGTGTGGCATGATCCCTGCCCATGGTAAAGGGGTGACTACCACTCTCTACCCTGAGCCCCTCTCCGCCCAACCCCCTGGCCTGCCTTCCACACCCTCGCAGCCAGAGGAAGCAGCCGGCTGCTGCCCTGCCTCCGTTCACCTCTCCTAAGAAGGAAAATCGGGCATTTTCCCAAAAGGTTCTGCTGGTTTAAAAGCAGGGGGAAGGGGAACTGTCCGCAAATGTCACTTGCAGATGAAATTTCTGAAATGCGAGAGACCAAAACAAAAACCTCAAACCAGCCCAGACCCAGCCTCGAGAGGGCAGGCCGGGGCACCCCTCCCCTGCAGTGCCCATTTCTGTGCCAGTCAAGAAACCGCCCTGGTTACAAAGGCTGCACTTCCTCAATTTCCTTGACTTAGACTCTAAATTATCCCAAAGGCAGGATGCGGAGTCTCTGAGAGGAAGAACAACCATTCGCCCGGCTCTCCTTCCAGAACCTGCTGTGTCCAGAGGCTTTCTGAATTTCCACGGACGTGGGGAGGAGCCACAACACAAAAGTGACACCTGGGCTGCTGCGGCCCCACACAAACAGCAGGGAATTCCTGGAGCCGCCGCGCCCCCACTCCCACCCAGGAGGCCCAGGCCGTGAGCTCTTCTCTTCCCACGGCCACACTTCACCGGGGAGCAGGTTTCCACCTGGAGTGTGGAGACTCTGAAGCCGGTGGAAGGAGGCTCTGGGCACGGGCAGCGCTGCAACCCCAGTGAGAGACCCTTCTGCAGGTGAGCACCTGGGCGATGGGCAGAGGGGAGGGGGCTGGAAGGCAGCCCGCAGAGCAGCAGGCCACGAGCCCACAGGGTCCAGGAAGAGCTCGCACCTGGGCACCCAGCCCGGGCCGTCCTTCTGCGGCCTGGCCAGCAGCCATGTGCACTGGCTGCCACAGGGCAGGCGGCTGCCATCCCATCTGTACCTCAGCTGGGGCCTGGGTTCTGTGCCAAGTGGCCCCACCAGCCTCACACAGGCGAGTAGTGGTGCCCTGGGCAGGTGGCATGGGCTCTGGGGGTAGGAGCAGGGGCCTGTAGGGGGCTGCGAAGCTGTGTTTCAGGGGCAGGAGGGGCAGGACAGGACCAGGCAGAGGGGACCCAGCTGGGTTTGGGCCGTGGAAGGAAGCTCCCCACCAGCTCTGCTGGCCTCGGCCTTGTTATTCTGTCCAGGGTCCACAAAGCCCCCAGAAGAGGCTCAGGCAGGTTCTCAAGGGCCCTCCTGGAGTCTCCTCCAGGGCCCCACTCCTGTCCATATCAGAGACTTGCGACAGCATTTTCTAATAAAATGCAAATCAGCAATTGCCTTGCTGAAGAACAAGGGGTAAAAAAAATCACTGTAAACAAAATCTCCGTTGCCATGGAGACTATTAAAAATAGATTGGCCACCCTACCCCCTTCCTTCTGGGTAATGTACAGCGAGTTCCTTCACACCACATTATTATTACTTTTTAATTATGAATAATTTCCTCCTTTCCATAGGAAGATGGATTAACACACAGAACTTCCCCACAAAGCCCCCTCAGCACAAATTTCAATATGCAAATGTGGCGGGCCCATGCCCCGTGCCCCGTGCGTCCAGGCCCCAGGGTGAAGGTTCCATGTGAATCCCTTCCACCCCTCTGGTCTCCCTGCGCTCTCAGTTTCCTAAGCCTGTGTCTGTCTGTCTGTCTCTCTGTCTGTTCACCTGTCTGCCTGCTCCAGGCTGCGGATTCAGAAACAGTAAAGACAGGCCTGGGAAGTCTGGTCTAGCAGAGCTGAGGAACTGCTACATGGGGAAGCAGCAGATCCCCAAGAGGACGGGCGCCCGGGCAGACAGCGTGCCCAAGGGAGGAGTGAACACCCTCTGTGCTCCCGCTGGTGCGAACAGGCTCTGGTGAAAAGATGGGCTTTGTAGCTCCTTGCTGACATCTTTCCATTTGGCCAGAAGGACCCAGGCAGCAACCCCCTGACAGTAGGTCTGGGATGCAGCCCAAGGTGGCGGGAGCCAGGGCAGCGGGAAAGGCCATCGCAGTCCAGCTTCCGTCCCCAGAGGGCTCCTGAGCTTCTGAGGTCCCCAGCTGCCAAAGCACAGGCCTGTTCTGTGGGGCAGCCTCCCCAGCCCACCGCCACAGTCTGCATGTGGACGAAGACCCACACCAATCCCGGGGCCGCCAGGCTGCAATTTATTTTCTCATGGGGTTCTGAGTCTGGGGAGTTCAAGTGACTTATGAGACCACTTGGGAGTGCAATCTGCCCAGTGCCACCTACGAGGTGCACCTACCTTTGCCTGGTAGAATCTTTGTATTCATTTAAGCCCAGCTGTTCAAAAGAGCCAGTCCCTGGCACACAGAGTCCTGCCTTTAGGAGGTTGCCCATGGCTGGACCCTGAGTGATCCCCATACGAAGCCGGGGGCTAAATACTCCAAGGTCCATTTTTTGATCCTGGGGGTCATTCAGAGTACCTCCCTTCCCCCACCCAGGGAGAAGGGGACACCGTGCGCCCCTGAGGCTGACCCCAGCTGCTGTAGAAGAACTGATGAAACTTGGCAGCCCTAGACCTCTCAGCTCTTGTATTTCAGCACTGCAGACGCAGATGGAGGAGAGAGAAGCTCCCTCCTTGTGTGTAGTATGCATGCAGGCAGCCCCAAGCTTTCCAAAGCCACTCTGCTGGCTCCTGGGGCCACCAGGGCGGGCAGCTGGACGGCCACATGGCAGGACAGTCACACAATCGCATGCGGCTCAGTTATGATGGACACACAGGGAGCAGGTCCTCGGAGAGAGGGGCTTGGGTGGAGTCAGCTCCCTGCCTGACGTTTATGGGAAACTCTGCTTTCACCTGGGCCCTGGGGGAGGGGGAGGCAGAGTCTGTGTGGGTCACAAGGAGGGGTCGCTGCAAAGGGCGGCCTGCACGTGCTGGGGCTGTGGGGGAAGAGGAACTGCAGGGGTCTCTGAGCATGCTGCAGACCCCAGGGAAGCCCCCACACACACTGGAGCGGGCCCCTCCCACCTCCTCACCTGCAGATGCCCCCAGACTCTGAGAGTCTCTGCTCCCCTCTCCACTGACATGGGTCCCAGAATTCCAGGAGGAGGCTGGAAAAGGCCACACCTGTGGCTCCTTCTGTAGCCTCCTCTTCCTCTCACCTGCACTCTAGGACCCTTGTGGTGCAACGGAGTCCTTCCAGCACCCCCAGGCAGGGCAGAGCTGCCCACAGGTGTCCCCAAGGCCAAGGGCTGGCGCCTGCACGGACAGGTCTCAGCTCATCTGGGAGGGCCAAAGGGCAGCTGGGTCCCCTCTGGAAGCAGCTGGAAGCACCTGCAGCCCTTGGTCAAGGAGTGGACCTGGGGGCAGTTACTGCAGTCGGGGCTCCCTCCCTCTTCTGGTTGGAGGTGCTTTGGTCGTGGCCCTGCCAAACCAGCCCTTCCTGCTCTGCCCACTGCCAAGCCCAAAGCCTCCTCCCCAGCAGGCCCGCCAGCTCTCCTGCTAGGCATGGTATAGGGCAGGGAGAGCATCACAGTCCCCGTTCTCACTGTCAGCCCCCACTATCCACCAAGGATGCTCACTGGTTCCAGGATCCAAGGCAGCAACGTGGCCCAGGACTTCTGGTGTGGCCCCTGCAATGGGGTGACCAGAGAGAGTGAAGACACTGGCCCTCCCACAGGGGCCAGCATGAGGGCCCTGGGGCCGATCCCAGTAGCCTCCTGTGGGGAGAGAAGCTGCAGGGGAAGTGGAGGCCGGCCCTCCCCACACCCGCCCCTCCAGGTTGGGATGGGGCTGCCGCTCAGGCTTCAGCGGCTGCTTGGACCTCTCTGCCGGGATTGCTGACCCCTTGGTACTGACAAGCACAGCTGGCTGTTTTGTGACCTTTAGAATCTAAAGCAACACAAATAGAGCAGCCCCTTGCCATGAAAGTCTGCAGGGCAAACTGTGGGCCTAGAGGATGTGCTGTTTTGGGGTTACGGCTCCCCCTCCTGCTGGCTGCACCTGGCTCTAGGCTGGGCAGGGCCCACCTTCCTTACCCACAGCAGAGGAATCCCAGTTTCCTGGAGAGCCCCAGGCCCCTTGGCATGGTTTGCAGCAGGGTTCTCACAGCAGGGAGAAGGAAGGCGGCCCCACCCTGCCCCTGCTGCTCTCCCCAGCTCTGCATAAGGGGCACATCTCTCCTGGCAGGGGGGAAGGGGCAGCCAGGTGCTCTGCCGGAATGGCAGGAAAGGAGAGAAGTGGCTGTGACTCCTCCTACATCATCACACAGCCCAGGAGAGAGGAGAGAAGATAACAGAGGCAGAGAAGCTTCTCCTTGCTTCCTGTAAGAGTCTCTTGGCCCCTCAGCCTCTCCCAAAACCCCTGTTCAGAGGCAGAATACTCACTCCTGCTCAGGGGCGCCTCAGCTGAAGCTCTCAGGAAAGAAGGGGCCTGGCTCTGCAGTCCTTGAGGACATCAGAGAGGACACCCCGGCCCTGTCACAATTCCTTCCAGAGAGCACCAGCGGCCTGACTTGTCCCTGGGTGTTGAAAAGTAGCTGTTCCCCAAGGCCTTTCTTCCTCAGAAGTACGTGCCCAGCCAGGGAAGAGTCCTGACTCCAAGCCAATGGGTTGCCTGACACCCGTGAGGATGGCTGCTATCAAAAGCACAGAAAGCAACAAGGCGTTGGTGAGGATGTGGGGAAGTTGCAACCCTCAAGCACTGCTGGTGGGAATGGAAGATGGCGCCACTGCTGTGAAAATGAAGGTTTGGCAGTTCCTTAAACAATCAAGATGGAATTGCCATACGGCCAGCAACCCCGCTCCTGGGTGCAACCCCAAGAGAACTGAGAGCCACAACTCCAACAGTGACGTGCACTCCGTGTTCACAGCAACGTCACTCCCAAGAGCCACACGGGGCAGCAGCCCGGTGCCTGTGGATGGACAAATGGAGAAACAGAACGTGCTCCATCCATAGAGGGAATATGACCAGCCTTACAACGGGAGGACATTCTGACACACACAGCATGGATGAACCCTGAAGATATGACGCTGAGCGAAATGAGCCAGTCACAACAGGACAAATCCTGTGTGAGTCCACTCGTGTGAGGTCCCTAGAGTCGGCAGACTCAGAGACAGAAAGTGGAACGGAGATGCCAGGGGCTGGGGCAAGAGGAAGGGGGGTTCGTGTTTCCTGGGGACAGAGCTTCAGGTTAGAAAGATAAGAACATTCTTGAGATGGATGGTGATGGCCGCACAACACAGTGAATGTACTTAATGCCACTGAACAGTGCACTTAAAAATGGTTAAGATGGTACATTTTATGTTATGCATATTTTACCACAATGACAAAATGTTTTTTCCAGTTGCGAGGATGTACGTGTTCCATCCAGCTGCCTAGTCCTCCCTCCTTGCACACCCACCCAAGCACACGCGTGCACACACGTTTCCCACGCTAAAAGTTGGCCACGTTCTTCCTACAGCAAAAGAAAGGTACTTGCCCCCAATTTTCCTTCCACTAGATAATCTCCTTGAGCACTTTTATAAAGAAGGATCCAAACCGTGCCAAGTGGGAAAGCCGTGTGTTTCAGCCAAGAACCTGCGACCTCTGGCCAAGAGCAAGAAGAAAGGCACAGACACAGATGCCCAGACATGTGAGGGTGGTCAGTTGTGGGGCCAAGTCTCAGGCCAGCATCTCAGCTCAGGGATGCTTCTCAGCAAGGAGATCAGGGGAGAAAATCAGGAAGTGGCAGACTAAGACCAAGACAGAGAAGGATGGATGTGGCTGTGCCAAGTGCCCTGGCATCTCCCAAGTCTGGGTGGCAAATCCACTCTGCTTAGACCCGCTGCTTAAGAAGGAGGTTTGGGAGAGGAATTCCTTCCCAAAAAGTGAGGGAGGACATGACACGGAAGGCCCAGCCCCTTCCCATGCGGCCTGGCACCAGGCGGTAGGTTTGAGGAGATGGCACCCTTCTCTGAACTAGCTCAGACTGGGTCACCACCCAGCTACAAATGTATCCTTATTTAATTTATAGCAATTATACTCACATTCTGCCAGACAAATAGATTTTACAAGCCCTCAGTTAAATGTGGATAATTGCGTCTGCTGGTGTCGAGGGACCGTATCGTCCAAGCTCGGGAGGAAGCGTGGTATCCTGAGTCCTCCTAATGCTGTAAATTAGCAGGGAACATTCTCATGGCAGCCAAGCAATTATCCATGATTTCATTTTCCCCCACACCCCCTCCTCGCCTCTGTGGGCCGCCCAGCCATGCCTGTGCACACGTGTGTGTATGGATGTTTCAGGCCTACGTGGCTGGGAAGGGCTCTTCTGTCCCTTGAGCTACTGAGATGTCTTTTCTCCGTGAGAGGCCTCTCCCCATGTTGGGATGCCACCCACCGCTCTGTGCTCTCCCATGCCCACCTTTCTCCTGAAAATGGCCATTGTCAGAGGGGTTTCCAGAACACCAAACGTGAGCCGAAGCCTCACCACTGCCAAGACCTATGTATTGGCAGGTTTCTTGCAGATGCAGGAGGTCAAACAGGAGCTTCGGAAGTGCACAGCAGGCAATAAGGACCACCCGGTGCTCACGGTGGTTGCCTGGGTGCATGTGCACACACGTGGACACAAAATTCACAGTCACTCAGGTGCTCCGAGGTTCACAAATGCCTGCAGCTCTGCCACTTTTACATAGGGCCATCTCAGGGAAGCCCCTTCATCTCTGGACCTCAGCACGTTCGTCTCTAAACGGGAGAAGTGATACCCACCTCCCACCTGCAGTCCCCCTCACAATGTGGGTGTGAAATCACACGCAATGAAAAATGGGAAAGCATTTTGAAACACGCAAAGCACCAATGAAATCAAAGGCAGGGCTGCTCATGTGAATTCCGGGTGCCCTGGCGTCTTGGCAGCCTCTCCTCGAGCAGACTCATGAGTGCTGTAAGACGGTTAACAGGGGCCGGGCACGGTGGCTCATGCCTGTAATCCCAGCACTTTGGGAGGCCCAGGCAGGCGGATTGCCTCAGCTCAGGAGTTCGAGACCAGCCTGGGCAACACGGTGAAAACCCGTCTCTACTAAAATACAAAAAATTAGCCAGGCATGGCGGTGTGTGCCTGTAGTCCCAGCTAATCAGGAGGCTGAGGCAGGATAATCACATGAATCCAGGAGGTGGAGGTTGCAGTGAGCTGAGATCACGCCACTGCACTCCTGCCTGGGCAACACAGCAAGATTCCATCTCAAAAAAAAAAAAAAAAAAAAAAGATGGCTAACAGGTGCGCCTCCTTTTAGGCAAATCTGATGTTTAAAAAACACAAATTGGCTGGTGAGTCACTTTACACAAGTTCCCTTTAATGTGGAAATGGAAAGTTTCTGAGCGCATTTCAAATCTCCTGCCATTTTTAAAAATACTTGTTTATCTACAAGTTTCTCAGAACATATGTGCAGCACCAAGTCAGGGACTCCCAATGAGAACGCGCCCACCCACGAGGGGAGCATGGGAGGAAGGTGTGAGTCAGCGGCCCCAGGGCTGCTCGGCAGAGTCCTCTGCCCGCCTGCTCGAGTTCCCTGGGGCCTTCTCCCTCCACAGCCACATCCAGGCTCTGTCCAGCACCTAGGTCTGCCCCCACCCCAACCCAAGAGAAGGGGTCCGCGTTCTCACAGGGGTCTCCAGGGCACCACCGTTAGCAGGCAGGGCAGGCCTAGGGGAGGGAAGTGCATGGGAACTGCTTTGCCTCCCAGCCACTGCTCTGCACCTCAAGAGCTCGGCCATCCGAGGGGAGGGTGGAGGAAAGAGGCCTTGCCATGAGGAGTCTCGCCCTGCCACAGGAGGGCTCAGGCTACGTGCCCTCAGCTTTTAGGAGGGGATGTCTAAGCCCCTGGAATGGTCTGCTGATGAGTGTCTTTACTGACCTGGGGTCTTGGGCTAGCCAGGAAGTAACAATGTGATGTGGGGGGCTGGGGTCTCATGGGATCAGCTGACGTGAGAAGGCCTGGAGACTCAGGTCAGCCATGGACACCTCCCAAGCTGCTGTGGTGAAGCCAGTGAAGACTCAGGCCTGGAGGTCGACGGGCTTCCCTGCTGGGTGAGCCTCCCCAGGTGCTGTCAAACATCAGTGCCGGGAAGATGTCCTGGCTCCACGGCAGAGGGCAGGATGCTCCGTGCCCTAACCCACAGGCCTCCGTGCCCTAACCTACAGGCCTCCGTGCCTTAACCTACAGGCCTCTGTGCCCTAACCTACAGGCCTCCGTGCTCTAACCTACAGGCCTCTGTGCCCTAACCTCCGTGGCTGCTTCTCTCGGCTGGTTCCACCCTGTGTCTTTTTGCCGTAATGAACCCTGAGCATGAGAACCATGACTGCCAGGCTCCGAGTTCCTCTAGCAAACGACCAGGCCTCCAAGTGGTTCTGGAAGCCTCTGCGCTCGAGGCTGGTGTCAGAAGTGGGGCTGCTCGAAGTGGATGGCTCCCTCTACATGGAAGGAGGCTGGGCCCGGGCTGCCTGCCAAGCCTAGGGGCCTCTCCAGAGCCCACAGGCCACAGCCACTGGCAGGACAGCAGCTCTCAGCCCCTCCCACTGAAGAAAGCACGTGGGGCGGGACAGGGCCCAGGGCCTCACCTGGACAGGAGGCGAGGCTCAAATGACCTGTGCTGGCAGTGGGTGACAGGAGAGGGCCTCAGAAGTTGGGGACACAAGAAACATGGACCCCTCACCAGCGCATGCAGGACCCCAGGGGCGCACCCAACGCAGTCACTATAGGACCAAGCAAGATGACGCAGGCCCCTGGCAAGCCTGAGGCCGGGGCAGCCGCCATGCTCTCTCCTCCTGTGGTGGGGAGGTCTCCTTGAGGCCTCAAGAGAAGGACAGAGAGAGAGAAGGGGAAGGAAGTGATCAGGTACAGGAAGGCCCCGTGAGGGTGGCCTGCGAGGCCCGTGGGTTCCAGGTACCCATGCCCCACCCCAAGCTGCCTGGTCCTCAGCAACTGGCCCCATGTTCCGCGGGCTCAGCAGCTCCCAACAGAATTCTACATGCTGCCCAGATGAGATGAGGACGGGGCTTTGCTGGCTGCTGGCTTCCAGCCTCGTGGGGGACAGAGGTGCCCAGAGAGGGGCAGAGAGGGGAGAAGAGCATTGAAGGGGCTGAGAGAGGTGGGACATGGAGCCTGGGGAGAAGGGGGTGGGCGGGGGAGGGACAGGAGAGGTCCTGAGAAGGCCCTCTGATGACAGCTGCTCTGGTTCGGCAGGAGGGAGACAGGGGGAGCTGTGTGCAGACAGCAGCTGGGGTGGGCACACGGGGAGGGCTGGCCCCCGACAGTGGAAGCACAGCCTCGTCTTCCTGGTAAATCATCCTGTGGCCTCACTGGCAACTGTGACCAAGATGCCCACCCCCTGCCCCACACGTTCAACCCCTCCCTCCGCCCTGTGCTGCCACAGCACCCCCGCTGCCTCCCTGTGCCTGGCCCTCCCCACCAAGGGCGCTGAGGGCCGGTCTCACGCTCAGGCCGGTGCCTCCAGGAAGCGCAGGGGGTCACCTGCCCGAGCTGGCTGCTGAGGGCTGGGCTGTGTTTCACCCAGGGCTTCCTGGCTCAGGCTGCCTCTTCTGTCCTCCTGCTCCCTACGCACCCCTTCATCTGCGGAAGCTGCCAGGCAGACACTTGGTCTGGGCAAGGCCCATGGCCCAGCAGCCTCAGGCTGGGCAGGGCCAGGCTGGGTGGACGCTGGGTCTTCACCCCGGCAGTGCTCCCATCTGCCTGGGCGCAGCAGCGAGAACCCTGGGTGCACCCTGGCTCTTTCTTCTCCATCACCACCTGTTATGGTCTAAATTGTGCACCCTTTCCAACTTCATATGTTGCAGCCCTAACCCCCTGCGTGGCTGTATTTGGAGGTGGGGCCTATAAGGAGGTTATTAAGGTTCAGTGAAGTCACAGGGACCCTCACTGGATGGGATTGATGCCCTTATAGGACGAGACAGCAGGGCGATGTGCACTCTCTCTTCCTCTCCCTCAGTTTCCCTCTCTGTGTTTCTGTCTGTGTCTCTCTCTCGGGGTGCACAGAAAAGGCCACGTGAGGTCACAGGGAGAAGGTGGCATCTACACCAGAAAGAGTCCTCATAGGCATGGGACAGGCGGCCCCTGTGACGGGACCTCGGGTGCCCCATGTGCCACAACCTCCCCTCTTTCTGCCTCCAGCCCCAGTCTCCCTCCAGACGCCAGACTCTTGGATCCAGTGGCCAAACGAGTCACCCCCATCAGATTTGTCAAAGGCCTCTCGGCATCACGTGTCCAAAACCAGCCTCCTCATGTCCCGTGGTCTTCCCCGTGGAAGCTGCATCTTTCCAGATTCCCAGGCACAAGTTCTCAGCGTCATCCTCGATTCCTTGACCGTCCTCGCCACGCCCGCAATTGACCAGGACACCTGGACGATTCTGCTTTCAACGCTTGTGCAGATCCCACCACACAGACCCCAATCCCACCTCCACTGTCTCCCGGCGCCACCGCCCCCGCCGGACGTTTGCTGTCTCTCTGCTCCGTGCCCACCGCCCAGCTATTCTCAGCACAGCAGCCAAAGGGATTCCTTTAAAATGGAAGTCACATCCTGCCAGCCCCTGCCGGTATCCAGCACCTGGGATTCTCCACTATCTCCCACACGTCGTTCTCAAACACCGCTGCCTCTCCACGCTGGACACTGCCCCTGTGCAAATGCAGCTCCCACCCCTTCATCCCATTTGCTTTTTCCCAGGAATGCCTGCCCCTCTCTGACCACTCTGTGCCCACAGACAAGGTCGGCTCAATACATACTTGTTCAAGGAACAGACAAGGAACAAACCCAGTGGAGTCGCTGCTGGACAGGGCTGTCCATCAGCAAATGCCCTTGCAACTTCTCCGTTGTCCACGAGGCTCATGGTGACCCCGTCCTGGATGCCCGGCCAGGGCGCACGCCCAATCACCATGCTACCCAGAGCATGCCACATGTCTCCAGCTCCCCGAGGCCTTTGCAGCTACTGTGCCCTCTACCTGGAATGCCTTCCTCTTCTCCTCTCTTGGCAAGGGCCAGCCAGCCTGCAGCCCTAGCCCAGGCACCCCTTCATCCAAGGAGACCTCCCTGCCCCTCAGTCAGGGTTAGGAGCCCCTTCTGTGGGCACTGTCACTCACCCCATCCCAGGGTGCTGCACGGCCTTCAGGACTCCCTGTCTCCTGCTCACAGCAGAAGCTCCCTGTAGCCGGGGGTGGGGGTCTTGTTCACCCCTCTCCCCAGGTGCAGAGTGGAATTCTCTGGGCAGTATATTATGTGATGAATAAACACACTGTAAGGGCTCTCCCAGGACAGGTGGTGTGGCCTCCTGCCCATCCCAGGAGCACGGGGGTGAGCATCTCTCCCTCTGCACTGACTGGGGGATGGACAAGGAAGTCCACAACCAGGGAGCCCCTGCCCCCGGAAGTGAAGCTGGGGCTTGGCAGGAAAGAACAGCCGGCCAGGCTGGCGGAGCCTGTCCCAAGGTCCCTCCGCCTCCCCAAACTGAGCTCTCCATTATCAGCAGCCATGGGCCCTGCCACCTGCCAGCCATGCTCTTCCTGTGAAATTCTCTCTAGCTCGAGTCACCACTGGCCTGGGCCTTCCTCGTGTCTCCAGGGTCGTGCCCACTGGGTCTCCTTGACTAGGACCCCCGCCCCCCTCAACCAGGCTTCCAAGGGCTATGTCCAGCCCTGGCTCTCCTCTCCCCTCTGGCCTCAGGCAGGTCTGTGGCTCAGGAGGACCTGCCAGCAACAGCCACAGTCTTCCCCCTCAGGCCTGGCCAGAGCTCTAGCTGCCACTCCACGTCCTTCCTGGGGCCATCGCTTGGGATCCTCCAACCCGGCCTGCCCAGACGGATGCTGGTGTCCCCTGACTCGCCCCATCTCTGCTCCTGGAAGGCAGCCGCTATCCATTTAGTCACCAAATTCCCTCCCCACCATGGTCAACTGTCTGCAAGTTCCCAGAGGGAGACGCAGTTCCCAGTGGCCTCCGCTCTGCACTGACACCCGGGGCCAGCCCCACCCTGTCCCCCGATGGCTGACTGTTTAACATGTATCAGGTGACACTCACGCCCTGCTAACCCCTCCGAAAGCTTCCTGGTTTTGGAAGATAAAATCTGCGCTCCTTACCCAAGGCCTGTCATGCCCCACCCTCCTCTCTCACCTCCTCGCTGCACTTAACCCTCCAGGCGCATGGGTCTCTGTCAGCTTCTAGAATATTCCCAGATCCTTCTGCCCAGGCCACTGCACCCTGCAAACCCCTCTTTCTGGAGCACCCCCATCCACGCCTAACTCTGTCCTGGCTGGTTCTCATCCCTGAGGCCTCAGCTCCCTCTGACTGCCCTGAGCAAGTCCCCTTGCCAGGAAACCCCTGCAGTGGGGAGGGCCCAGGGGGGGCTTGTGTGGCCCCAGTGTTCATTGGGAACCCACAGTGTGTAGCTGAGCATGGAGTCAACCCCCTGGGGCCCCAACAGCCTTCTTGGTTACCACGTGACTCCCTCCCCAGGCGGCACCGCACTCCCCAGGGGAAGGAGGCACCCCCCCCCACCCGGACTGGAGCCATATCCATAGCTGCCAAGGATGGTGCCCTAAAAGACCCTCACTTCCTTCCGAGGGGCAAAACCTGAGGCATCCGTGAGACCCAATAGGACACAGCAGGGGCCACGGGGTAAATAAAGAGGGAGTTTCCAAGGTAGACCCTGCTGAGCTGTGCACTCGGGATCAACCTTGGGGCAGTGCTCACAGCCATGGGATGGACAGAGCAAGGAAGGGGGAGAAGACAGGAGGGCCATGAATCCCGACTTAGAAGGCGGCAAGAGCAGAGGGAGCAGTGAAGGGACAGAGCGGGAGACAGGGGGCCCAGGGGTTTCTATAGACACTGGACAGTTCCAGTGGAGATGGGGAGGGCGGGAGGAGAGGATGGGGGGAGGAGAGGGCCAGGAATGGTGAGGGCGGAGACCCCCTCCAGGGATCTTGCTGCAAAGAGGGGCGGGCACCAGGCCTGTGCCTGGGAAGGCGGTGCGAAGCGAGGGTTCTCGCTGCAGTGGGAAGACAGACACGGTGACCACTGTGATGCTGAAGGAATCACGGAGAGTGGGGAGGAGGAGAGAGCAAGGCTGCGGGACTCATGGCCTGGAGCCGGGGAGGAGAGGGAGACACAGCCCACAAGCAGAACCGGCGGCTTTTGGCAAGAGTGAGTCTGGGGGCACGGGCGCTGGTGGGCCGGGTTTGAGGAGAGGAGCAGAAGGGCTGGCTGGGGTGTGAGGACTTTCAGGGCCAAGTTGTGGGGCCCACCTTCTGGGCAGCATCCCAGTCCCTTGTCACACTTGTGCCATGCAGGCAGGGCCCAGAGGGGAGGCAGACAGTTGAGGATGACTGTTGCAGGGGCTGGGAGAGGAGGTGTTCTCACGAACGCGCCGTGTCTTTCTTGCTCAAACAGTAAATAAAACGTCAGGGGCCGGGGAACAACCCACATTCTAAACTGGTATCCCTGAGAGGTCACAACAATGAAGGGCCGACGTCCGGCCGGCCGGGAGCACTCGCGACACAGCACTCTGCGGTTCCCATAAGACTGCTTCCACTGATGGGGCAGGCACCTATCATCCCTGTTTTACCAGTGAGAGGACTGGAGCCCAAAAGTGAACTGATGAAGCCTCGGTGTGAACCCCAGAACTGCCCTGGCCCACAGCTTGACTTACTTATCTACACCCCACCTCATTTCCAAATTTTGGAGGGGACAGCACATCCCTGTTTACTTCAGAGTCTCCTTTTTTGTTTGTTTGGGTTTTTTTCACTTTGAGACAGTTTTACTCTTGTTACCCAGGCTGGAGTGCAGTGATGTGATCTTGGCTCACTGGAACCTCCACCTCCCAGGTTCAAGGAATTCTCCTGCCTCAGCCTCCCAAGTAGCTGGGATTACAGGCATGTGCCACCATGCCCGGGTAATTTTGTATTTTTTCGTAAAGATGGGGTTTCATCATGTTGGCCAGGCTGGTCTCGAATTCCTGACCTCAGGTGATCCACCCGCCTCAGCCTCCCAAATTGCTGGGATTACAGGTGTGAGCCACCGCGCTCAGCCCCGGAGTCCCTTTTCTTAGTTTATTTATCTGCAGAAGCAGGGAACTGGCTCTAACAACCTGCAGACCCTCAGTTACCGCCCCTCCCGAAGCTCTCTATGTCCTCAGTTCTCCAGGTATGGTGCTCGGAGCAGCAGCTGTGCCTCCCCTTTAGCTGGTAAGAGATGCGGACTGAGGCCCCTGCCCAGATGGGCC
>NW_012098097.1:13027095-13031454 GCF_000951045.1 Mandrillus leucophaeus
CGATCTTGGCTCACTGCAAGCTCCGCCTCCCGGGTTCATGCCATTCTCCTGCCTCAGCCTCCCGAGTAGCTGGGACTACAGGCGCCCGCCACTAAGCCCGGCTAGTTTTTTGTTTGTTTATTTGTTTGTTTTTGTATTTTTAGTAGAGACGGGGTTTCACTGTTAGCCAGGATGGTCTCGATGTAACAACCAGTAACATCTCTGTTAGCCAGGATGGTCTCGATCTCCTGACCTCGTGATCTGCCCGTCTCGGCCTCCCAAAGTGCTGGGATTACAGGTGTGAGCCACTGCGCCCGGCCGTTTCTCACTCTTAACTGTGAAGACTCTTGTTAGGACACAGCTAAGAGCCCCGAAGAAGGACCCTGTTGGGGAAACATCCTGAGACAGGAAGTGCAATGAGCAGGGAAGGCAGAGGCTCCTCATGGGCACATCCACTCACACCATCCAACAGACCCCACCTGCACACGCACACATGTGCACACACATATTCGCAACATGCACAGGTGTGCACATTGAACATACATGTACATATGTATATGTGTATGCATGAACATGTGTACACACACACGCACAGGTGTACACACATGTACACACTTCCCTGAGGATGCTTTGCCTCCTGGCCACTTCTTTTCCAAAGCAGCTGTCGGCTGGGCCCGGTGCCCTCAGCAGATGAAGCTGGGCCTGCTGGTTACGGCTAGCACTTCACCTGATGTGGCCACCACAAAACCATGGCATCCCCACAGTCCCTCCTCCTATACAACTGAATGTCCAGGTCAACCCCCACACTCAGCCTGAAGAAATGGGCCCACAAGGTAGCCACTGTGTCAAGACAGACTCTGTCTGCAGCAATATCCTCGCTGTCCTCGTTCCCTCCCTCTCTGTCCCTTGAAGGTGCCTGGTCCACTGTAGGTGGCTCCTGGGTGTGGCACCAGCACAAACCCTCCTGTCTCCACAGTCACACCCTGAAGTCACAGTTCCCCTGAACACCCTGCAGTGAGGGGAGGTGAGGGAGGGCAGGTGCCATGGGGGAGTGCACAGGGCAGGGTGGCCTCCTGCAGACCCACCCTGGTCTGGGAGCCAGTCTCCACCTGTGTCTGCCCCCACCCAACCTTTGCATCCAGGAACAAGTCCAGGGACATGGCATCAGGGCAGAGCCAGCTCCATTGATGGGGCCTGGAGCCCTCTTAGGCTGTTCTTAACTTTCCACTTGTCCCTAACATGGGGCTGCTGTCCCCTGAGCATCACCACGGCTACGCCAACCCACAGGTGACCCGTGGGCCTTCCTGCTTTCCTCTGGTTTCCTGAGCCGCACCCACAAAAAGCCTCTGACAGCCTCGGGTGGCAGAGATACAGTCTGCTCTGATTTCACTGACACCCACATCCACACCCTCACTGGTGGGAGCCATGGTGGCAGTGCCCGTGATGCTCACGTCCCCAGCAGGATGGGGCCTGCGCCCTCCCCAGCTCAGGACTGAGGGTAGGTGACACTCCCTGCCTGCCGGCTCACCTTCTCAGAACTAGCAGTGGGTTACTGATGGGTAACCATCGGTCTAATTTCTGTCTGTATGAATTTAACTATTCTAGAGACCTTGTATAAGTCAAGTCATAGAGTATTTGCACAGTATGTTGGAGCTTGCCCTTGCTCCATGGCCAAAGTTCCCAGCTGGCTCCCTCTTCACTCTGGGTCCCCCTTCCAGTGCTTCCCTCACCGACTCTTCTCCTGCCAGTGACTCCCCCAGAGAGACTCTTCCCCCTTGAGATTCTCCCCTACCCAGACCCTCTCCTGCTGCTGTTGATGCCAACAGCACCTCTGCCAAAGCAGTCCCAGGTCCACGTGCTGTGCACACGTGTGCAGAGGCACACACGCTCACACACGGCTGTGGAGCATGCTCCCTGCAGCCTCTTCAGAGACGCCAGCACAGAGCTGGGCAAGGCCTTGGAAGGGCATCCTTGACCCTCTGTGAGGAGAGGCAGCGGCCAGCGCCCACACATCCACACAGACATGCACGCCTCGTCCACCCTGAGGGGCCCTGGGGTGGTCACGAGTCCCATCCTTGCCCATATGGGAGAGGAACAGAGGAGGAAACCGGAAGAAGAAATGCTTGAAGACCCCAAACGGGGACTGGCAAGGTGGGGTGGCAGCAGGTAACAGGCAGAAGAGACACAGGCAGAGAGTGAGTCCAGCAGGCTGGGCAGGAGGAGGGAGACGACGCCGTGGACCGAGCCAGGGTTTGTATTTACGGTCGCTTCTCACTCGGTCCCAGGGGTGGCACCCTCGCTAAGAAGCTCAGTGTGGTGCCGGCTGCCTGCAGCTGCCGAGGTTGGGTCCTCAATGGGGCACCTGGGGAGCCCAGGGGAGCCTGAGCAGGCCTGAGGTCACATCTGGGGCAGTTGAGATGCTGAATTTAATTCCAACAGTCCTGCCACCTGGAAACTAGGAGCTCCATTTTACAGAAGACAAAACCGAGGCCGAGGGAATCAATGACTTGTCGGGGCCACACGCTTCCTGAGTGAGATCCAGGATCTGACGCCAGCTGCGTTGGGCTCCAGAGTCCAGCATCCCTACATTTGCTCTTCTTTTGGGAGGAAGGGGATGGCTTGCAGCCTTTGTTGCACAAATTCGTGGTTCTGCTCAACTCGGAGCCTGTGCATGAGGACCTGACTTTGGCCTGGGAGTCCTTGACCTCTGCGAATCCAGAAAGGAAAGTGGGTGGGAGGACAAAGGATGCAAGGCCCCAGCACATCAGAGAGTCCAGGCAGGGGGCTGCCGAGGCGAGGGGCGGGAGCCTGGTGCTTCACCTCGCCCCCTGGAGACATCAGCGCACCAACCCAGCTCTAGGATTGAGTGATTTCCCCCAGCGTTGCACTCAGACTGCGGGGGCCAGCCAGCCGTCACTTTGAAGACGACTTCA
Organism: Mandrillus leucophaeus; assembly: GCF_000951045.1. NCBI lineage: Eukaryota > Metazoa > Chordata > Mammalia > Primates > Cercopithecidae > Mandrillus > Mandrillus leucophaeus. The sequence goes on from NW_012098097.1 coordinate 13,030,008, forward strand.
GAGGGAAGGTGTTTGATTTCAACAATAGCCCAGTCGCTGCGAGAGCCATTGTTTTTATAATAGCAAGAAAAATTCTTAGGAGAGTGAACTATCTAAAACATCTTCAAAAAAAAAAAAGCAGGTAAGAAAAAAAGTAGAAAATAGACTCAAACATAACATGCCTAAAAATCCTTCAACACATCAGCAAATGGAAAACCCCTGCCTACGGTTAAGGAGGCTTCCCAAACTATAGTTCATTTAACTGTCCTTTTACGGGTCTCTTAATCAGAAAGATGATTTCAGTATCAAAGATGCTTTTGAAAGTACTTTTGTTTCTAAAGTATAAATAGTATGTGCTTTATACTGTGCTCGACAAATATTATTATTATTGTTTGAGACAGAGTCTCGCTCTGTCACCCAGACGGAATATAATGGCGCCATCTCAGCTCACTGCAACCACCGCCTCCTGGGTTCAAGCAATTCTCCTGCTTCAGCCTCCCGAGTTGCTGGGATTACAGGTGTGCAGCACCACACCCAGCTAATTTTTGTATTTTTAGTAGAGACGGGGTTTTGCCATGTTGGCCAGGTTGGTGTCAAACTCCTGACCTCAGATGATCCACCTGCCTTGGCCTCCCAAAGTGCTGGGATTACAGGCGTGAGCCACCACACCTGCCCTGTGCTCAACAAATATTATTTCTCATCTGCCAACAGACTCTCATAAGATCACTGGACATGAAGTAAAAACAGACATGCTCAGAGCCCCACGTTCGGATTGCTGCCTGTGGACATCAATTTCACCAGAAGGCATGTCTGATAGGTGCCGAAAATTGGAAATTCATTGATCTTTGCGGCCAGAAGAACAACTTCAAATTTCCCAGATCAAACCAGAGAATCATTCTTTACAGTTAAGTCTAAAAACATGAAGTCAAGGCTGATCCATGATCATGGGTATTGCACATGAAAAGGATCGGGGAATCCAGGGCCCAGCTGAGGAACACGAAGGCATGAAATGGAAACGTTAAACACGCGGTCTGTTCTCACTGCAGTGGTTGGGTTCCATAAAGACCCCTCAGACACTGACTTTACAAATACTGAACCATCGTTCCTAGGGGAAATGCACAGTTAGGTTCCCGAGAGGCCTCTGGCCACATTTTCTTGTTTAGAAACAGAGTTTCACTCTTGTCCCCCAGGCTGGAGTACAATGGTACAATCTCAACTCACTGCAACCTCTGCCTCCCGGGTTCAAGCAATTCTCCTGCCTCAGCCTCCTAAGTAACTGAGATTGCAGGCACCCCCCACCCCCACCATGCCTGGCTAATATTTTATTTATTTTATTATTTTATTTTATTTTATTTTTATTTTTATTTTTATTTTTTGAGATGGAGTCTCACTCTGCCACCCAGGCTGGAGTGCAGTGGTGCGATCTCAGCTCACTGTAACCTCCGCCTCGCAGGTTCAAGCAATTCTC
>NW_012098097.1:13031504-13063594 GCF_000951045.1 Mandrillus leucophaeus
CTCCTGCCTCAGCCTCCTAAGTAGCTGAGATTACAGGCGCCCGCCACCATGCCTGGCTAATTTTTGTATTTTTAGTAGAAACAGCGTTTCACCATGTTGGCCAGGCTGGTCTCGAACTCCTGACCTCAGGTGATCCTCCTGCCTCAGCCTCCCAAAGTGCTGGGATTATAGGCATGACCCATGGCGCCTGGCCCACATTTTCATCAACTCAGCAAACATATCTCTGAACCATTACTATCTTAAGTGTACAGTCAGTGACATTCAGAACATTTGCCTTGCTGTCCAGCCATCGCCGCCTTCCATCTCCAGAATGCTTTTATCTTCCCAAACTGAAATGTTGTCCTCATTAAACACTAATTGCCCAATCCCCCTCTCTCAGGCCCTGGTAACCACTGATATAATTTCTGTCTCTATGAATGCAACCGTTCTAGGGACCTCGTCTAAGTCACACGGTGCCGGTGTTTTTAGCTCTGGCTTCTCTCACCGAGGCACCATGTTTTCCGGCTTCATTCACGCTGTGTATTCTGTGTCAGGATTTCCTTCCTTTTCAAGGCTGAGTAATATTCTCTGGCACAGACAGACCTCATTTGGTTTCTCCACACATCTGTGGCTGGACACTTGGGTTTTCCACCTCTTGGCTCTTGTGAATAACACTGCTATGAATCGGAGTGTGCACATATCTCGTCCATACCCTGCTTCCAACCCTTTTGGGTGTATACCCAGAAGTGGGATTGCTAGGAGAGTCTTTTAAAAGATTTTTTCATAGAAACAAGCATCTCCATGGAGCTTCACTTCTTGGGCCAGGCTGCCAAAGCCAGCTTGGCTCATAGAGGAGCTAACCGTACCCACATCAGTCACCTGGGTTGGTGGGATGTCTGGAAATGCCCCCTGGAAACTCGTGTTCACTTCCCAATGGTCACTAGCAGCCTTTTATTTGTGTGCAACCTATTTTGTTAAAAAAATCTGTCTCATTTGTTTGAAGTGGAAACAAAGGACAATTAATTAATTTGTTAATTATTCTTCCCTCCTTCTCACGCACACTGGTATCAAAGGCCCTGTGTCCCAGATGTGAAAGGAATGGGTTCATTTACCGATGAGAAACCAGGGAGATGCCCTAAGGCAGACAAAGGGGAAAAAAAAAAAAAAAGCCAATGTGGTACAAGCTTTCAAAAAAGGAGACAACGTAATTGGAATGATCCTAGAAATTCTGCAAGCTCCTTTTCTTAGTCAAACAAGTGGGTCTGTAGGACGAGTGCCACAGCTCACGAGGCTGGGTCCCTGAAGATCGGTGCTTTACACTTAACTTGGTGAGAGCATGAAAGATGTCCTTAAGTAAAACGTTTAGAATCCAGTCGCTCCCCTCCCTCTTCTCTTGCTCCCCCAACCCCAGCATTAATTAACTAGTCTCATTTTCTCTGCCTCTCCCGGCACAGACTCCAGGTTACACCTTCATTCTGCTGGTGTTGGTGTGGTCGGCAAGCTTGCCTGTGTCACCACCAATGCCAGTGGGACACAGACGTCTCTGCAGGGAGACACGGACACTCAGACACTCAGGGCCAGGAGCGTCCAGGTGCCATCAGGAAAATGGCGTGAGTCACCCCACTCGCATCTTCTGTTCTCAGAGCCACCCTCGGAGAGGTCCTGCCCTAGTCTCTGGGCCAGGGCTCCCTCACCACAGTCCTACCCCTACCCCAGCTACCCAGGTTTTAGGCCAGTTGACTTGGACATCCTGCCTATACCTCTGTCTTTTAAGCAGATACAAAACCTAAGTGTGGGAGAGGGGGCATTGTTTCCACGTCTGTCATGTGACTTCGCACTCCTCCCACGGAAGCAAGTGCATCACTCCGTCCTGTGACATTGTGCTTGGCCGGATGGCTGGCTTTGACCAACAGAACGTGAGCAGACGTGGTACACAGAGGCTCCGAATGTGCTTATGCAGCTGGACTTGGCCTCTTGGGCCTCTGCCATGGCTGGGAGAAGAACCTCCCCTGGGAGCTGCTGCCCCTGGACCCAGCCGATTCCATGTGAGCAGGACTGAGCCATGTCCAGCTGGCTCACAGCTTGAAGCAGCTGCAGCACCCTGGCCAGCCCAGCCGACACTGACCTGCAGACCCCACGAGCAAGGTGTGGTTGCTTCTTGACATTTGCCATAGTTGTGTTCTATCAAGTCACTGCCCACACGGAACTAGCCAGTACGAAACCAAAGGCTCCTGGGGAAATACACGGCTAAGTTCCTGCAAGCTTCTGGTCACAAAAGTTTCATCGGTCAATCAGTACCTAACCTTGTTTTAAGGGTGTTTCTATTTAAAGACACCGTATTTCATATATACTGTTGATTTGTTAACTTTGAACTCACGGCTAACACCACTAGAGGAAGCACCTGTAATTTTCTCCGTAAGACACGTCACAGCCTCCTGGCACTCAGGAACACTGAACAGCTGTGCTGCATGAGGCTCCAGCGCCGTTTTAAACAGTGAACCTCCCCCCCAACGGAAAGCACAAAAACGTGAAGAACATCACACTAAGCAGGTCTCTGGAAGGACGCTTTGTAGTATGAGAGCTGAGGCTGGAAGGCCTTGTTTGACCTCAGCTGGGACCACATGCATCTGGCTACTGCAATTGTTTTTGCTGCTCTGCACAGGTGCAGGAACGACTATGAAAGCACCTTTAATCTTGATTTTGGGGTCACAAATAAATTTTAGCAAGTAGATGAATTTGCAAATACAGAATCCTCAGATAATGAGCATCGACTGTAAACGTTTGAAGCCATGGACTTATGGGGCAGTTTGTCACACAGCAAGAACTGACTTAACACACGATGAAGACCTGGAGAACCCAGGCCCCCAACTTCCAAGAAGGAGGAGTCTGGAAGTGTTGAAAACACCTGGGTAGGCTACAGTCCATGAAGCGAGCTGGGATTCTCTTTATCCTACAGCGTAAAAATCCCAGTGTTCACTTCACAGTGGGAAATAAAAGCCCCCCCGTCTCTCTTTCAGGCAACAAGCCTCTCTTGAACCCCAATACATTCTAGGTGAGTTGCACCCAGCTGTGTGATTTTATATAGGGGATTTAGCCAAGGGAGCAAGGAGGCCCAGACAATTGTGCATGGTACTTAGGAAAGAGAGGATTCAATTCATAGTATTTCAAATTCTGACTCTGAACTTTAGGGAAAGCTGCGTTTTACTCAGGTTCGTTGATGGGGAGAGAACTTTTTCTCTGGAGATGGACTTTGGGGCTATGCGGAATCAAGTGATGGCCGAGCATGGCTGGGACCCTGGAGAATGGGGTGAAAGTGCTCAAAGAATGACTGTGCTCCAAGCAGGCTCCTGTCCAAGCAGGTGAAAATGCAAGTTCTAGGTCAAAATGCATGTGGATCTGTGCAAAGAAAATATCAAGGAAGGTAACATCACGAAAAGTACAAGTTTCTTCTCTGCAAAACAAAAAGACCTGCTTTTTGTGGCCTCCAAAGCCTTCCCCTTTTTCTTCAATCTGGGACCCCAATATCTGACTCTGCTGGGTGCATCCTGGTGCCAGCGTGTCCGTCCCCCACCTCCACAGGGGGGACAGTGAGTTCCGCCCTGTGCCTCTGGCCTGCCTGCTGGTCACCGGCAGAAGCTGTTTCTCGGTTTGGAGTCTCTGTCCCGTGGAACGGCACCACATGGAGGTTGGAGCGTAGGCTCTGGAGCCAGGATCCAGGCCTGCCACAGAATAAAGGTGCCTGCCTACACTTTAAAGTGGGCAGAAGGATGAAAGCTCACGCCCTGAGTGTCCCCCACGTGTGGCTGTCCACAGGCTGCCAGAGCTGATTCCAACGCAGGTTTGTCCCCACGAGGATCTGTCGCTGTGTGGCACCCCTTGAACCCGGTTCCTGAGCCTACGCTCTAACCCCATCTCTGTACCCAGCTTTACGTCTCTGGAAAGGGAGAATGAGCACAGTCCCCACCTCCTCCAGGGTGTTTAGGGGTGAACGTGTTGACAGGAGGAAATCCCTGCCATGGAGCCTGGCGTCTGGCAGGCACTGACAAATGTTGGCCTCCGGGCTCCTGGGCCCTCGAGCCCTGTCCCCGTGCCCCTTTGATGGCCAGGTGCTGGCATCACATTCGCTTGCACTTGTTAGTTCACAGGGTGTCTCCATGCAGCCGGTTCTTTTCATCAGTGGCGTGTGGTTTATCCACAACAGCCTTCCAGTCCCCGATGTCTCCCAGCCACCTTGCACATCCCCGGCCACCTCCTCCCACACTCCAGCTCTGTGTGCTCAGGGAATGCAAAGCAATTTTAACATTGTTCTAAGCCAAACATAATTGGGAAGGTAAACCTACAGCAACAGTGGAATCACAGACTGCATTCCAAATCCACGGAAGCGGCACTGGGATCTCGGTCGCTCCCTGCAGCTGTTTTTGCCGCCCCCATGCCCTCCCCAGAGACCTGCAACCTGTGAAAGAGCAGAGGGAGCCTTTTACTTCCCCAGGCCCGTGTGTGGATTCTTCATGCTGCTGGGTCCACACCACAGAGCGCGGTTCTAGAAGAGTGTCAGCAAACACCCCAGGTAGGCAGCCACTGGGCATCTGCTGTGGGCAGGCACTATGCAAACATACGGGACATGCGGCTGCCCACAAGATGCCCGGCTTGGGCAGGGCAGGCAGCTCCATTGGCAGCTGCTCTAAGGCAGTGCTGGGTAACAGACTAGGGCAGGGGAAGGTCATTCCAAAATGCACATGCATGTGTGTGCACATACCTGGGTGCAGCTAAGCATGAGTAGGGTTGAAGTGGAGGCCCTGGGTGCACCTAAGCATGAGTAGGGTTGAAGTGGAGGCCACATAGAGGTACCAAGGCCTGGTGACAGAGGGCAGCCTGAAAGTCCAGCCCCATGTGGTGGGACTGGGCTGGAGGGCAGCTGGAGAGCTGGCAGAGCCCGGGACACCAGGGAGGAGCTGAGCCTGCAGGCCACCAGGAGCACATGGAGGAGCGACAGCCAGATAGATCCGTGTGGGGACGGGAGGCAGGCAGCAGTACGTGCCTGGGCCTGGAGGGACCAGAGGATTAGGAGGCCAGGGAGCTCCCATCTAAGCCCTGGAACAAAGGCGCCTGATTATGCTTTAAAGGGGGAAGAAGGAAGAAAGCTCAGACCCCGAGTGTTTCCCACAGGCAGCTGTCCACAGGCTGCCACAGCCGATTCCAACACAGCCCTGTCTCTACACTGGATCTGAGGCCCAGGGCACTGGGACCTCACCAGCCTCAGAGCCAGGGAGCCCAGGATTCCTTTTGGACAAACAACTGCCACCCACCCCTTCCCCTTGGCCCCTGGTGATGCTTTGACCTCTCCGGGGAGCCAGGGGCAGGAGGAGGGGTGCTGTGGCCAGAGCCACCATATTCTGCCCCAGGAGGCACTCTGTCTGTTAGAGATGGGGGCCCAGACAGTGGAGTCTCAATTGAGGTTGAATAATTTCAATCAGCCTACAGGCTGCCCCGATTCCCTTCTCCAACAGGGACCTTTGGGTGCTCAGGAGGGTCTCTGGGGTCTGCCTTTGAGCCACTGCTTTCTCCCCTCTGGATTCCCCATGCTAACCTCATTGCCAGGCCTGTGGGGCCCCCCTCTCCCAGAACCCCCTGGGGTCTGGGGCTGCCAGAGGTTGGCTGGTGCCTCCACTGCTGCCGGCTGGCCCTGACTGACAGCTGCCCAGGCAAATATTGTCCATTCCAAGCTCTGGCTGGGGAGGCTGGTCCCTCAGTCCACCCCCTCCTCCTGGAGCTCCTCCAGAATCTTGAAGAGATGACTCAATAAATAATGAGCCCGGGGAGGTAGAGGAAAGCCCATAGCATCTGTGAGTGGAGCCGCCTGTCACCACCACGGCCACTCTCTGACACCGGCCCCACTCCAGCCTCTGAGATCATGGAGGGCTGGTCTTCAGGAGTCTCCTGAGCACCCCAGAGTCAGGAAATCCCATTCCCAAATGCCAGGCTCCCCAGACTTCCCACGCCAGGCTGGCATGAGGGCTTGGTCCTGAAACCTGCGTCACCTGCCGTAGGATATTTCCAGAAGGCATCTGGCTCCTGCCTGACTGCTCTGCCCTTTGGGAATCTGGAAGACCATTTGTTCTAGTGTCTGACACACACGCCCTTCCCTTCTTCATGAGCAGACCTGGAGAGGCACATGCCACACACATATACTCATGTACACACACACACACATGCATACACAGGTACATGCATATGCAGAGGGGCACAAGCACACCATGCACACACAGGCATGCACACACAGGCATGCACACACACAGGCATGCACACACACAGCCATGCACACAGTTATACACAAGCACACTTGCATACATGTACATGCACACATGTATACATGCACACACACAGATGCACAAGCGCACACACACACATCACCACCAGGGCTCTAAATGCAGCTGCAGTGACCTTCATGTTGTTGAAAAGAAAACCACCTTCGGTGCTGCTGGCCAGGGTCCCTGGCAGCTCTCCCTGCTCTGGCCCCTGAGCACAGGTTGTAACCCTGCAGCCCCAGTACTAGCACTGAATTCTGTGTATCCCACCTCCCTTGTGCTCAGTCCATCCAGCTCCTCCATGATAGTAAAAGTAAACATGAAGCAAAACCCACCCTGTTTTCATGGGAGGATCGAGAAAGATCTGTAAACTACTCTCTTCCTTCCTCTCCAAGATCAAATGATGAGCTTCAGCCCCCAGCATAAGGCTCTCAGCTCCCAGGTCCATGGCTCTGCTTTCTCCGATCTCCACATGCTGATCTGGCTCTCCTGGATCTTGAACATTCGCCCCCGCGAAAGCGGGGCAGCCAGGCTGCACAGCCGCGGCCTCTGTTCTCTGGGGTCACTCCCTGTCTCCTCTCCCCTCTAGGAAAGCCTGGCCCAGTACCACATAGGTGAAGTTAGGGGCTGGCTGGGGGTCTCCCCAGGGGCCAGCAGGGGCCGTGCCTACAATCAGACTAGGTCAGGCCTCGTCAGTTCCCCAGGGCACTCACCCGCTTTGCCTGGCTTCTCGGCCATGACCATCACCTGTATTTCCTCTAGAAGGGAGGGGTGCCCCGAGCAGGAGCAGAGGGGAGGGATGAAATCTGGAAGTCATCGCCTCAGAACTGGTCCACGGCACGGCAGTAAGAGAAAATGAGTTCTGGGTGTGAAGTCCCTGAAGCTCAATATTTTGGTCTGTCCATACGTGGGGCAGGAAGCTGGGGAAATCTCCCTTTTTCCCTCCTCCCGAAACCATCAGCTTCTTTACAAATTCCCCAGTTCCCATGATTTTAATTTTACGGTTCACATTTTCTCCCGGCAGAATCCCGGGATGACGAGGTAGAAAGTCTGCCCTGATTAACTGTCCCTCTGGCGCTGAGCAGGGCCCAGCGTGATAAATAGCAGGAATAAAACCGAGAGAGGCACGCAGCAAGCTGTCGGCAGGCCTGGCCGTAAATCCCAGCTCTGATGGGGCTGAGATGAGCTGGGGGCTTTATGGAGGGGGAGAGAGGCTGCTTGCAGAGCAGCACCCCCCTCCCCGGGCCCCTCCCCCACCCTCCTGACACTCATGCAGTGGATATAGTTTAAGTAAGATAGAGCGAAATCGCTCTGCTGTGTCATTGATTTTTAATAAAAACAGGTAACGTGCTGTAAATCTCACCGTGATTTCATCTCTTCCTGCCTTTGCCCAGATGTCCCGTAACCTCCCCTAAGGGCTCCATCCAATCGGCAGTGACCATGACTGGTGTCTGGCAGGGGGTAGACTCAGGATTTTGAGAGGTTTCCAGGAGGTCTAGGCTGTTTTCCCTCTTGACATACACACACATGCACATACATGTGCATGAACACACCTGTGCATACAGGCTCACAAGATGTGCATGTCATGCACACAGCACACATGCACACTGCACACATGTATGTCCATGTGTGTGCAAGCATGATTGCATGTGCACTCGTGCCTCTGTGCACATGCACACACACTCAGTGGCACACACCACACAGTGCTTATGCACATATGTGCACATAAGCACAAGTACATGCATGCAAACATACATGCGCACGCACACACACACACGCACACACACCAGACCTTCCTGGGGAGAGGCACAAGCCAACACTGAGCTCTCCTCCTGACCCAACTCTACTCTCTGGTGACCCTGAGTCTGTTATGAATAATCCAGAACATTCCCGGAGTAGAAGGCACACATGTGCAGACGGGAAAACAGGAGAGGCGTCAGAGGAGGACGACGCAGGAACGGCATCAAGTGGCAGGGGAGGGGAGCGTCCCTGTCAGACTCATGAGGCTGCCCGAGCCCTCACACCCAGGACAGAGGGCACACGGGGGAAACTGGGCTGAGCGGCAACGAGGACATGGGCCACCAGCGATAACCAGGCCTCCTCAGGAGGCCTCTGTCACTTTCACCAGCATTACCGAAAAGAGATAAAGCTGTGTCTAATTTGCAGCTGACGCAGGCACGCTGTTCACCTGTTATCAGGGTTAATAGCGTCCGTCTGAACTGCAGAGACAGCCCTGTCTTGCAGACCGGCTGTGATTTTCCACAGCATTTCCCATGTCCCAGGGCATTTTCGAAAATGGTGGCTTCCTTGAGGGTCACATTTATTTTCCCCTGTAACTACAGGGGCAGGTATCATCCTCCCCGTCTCAGGCACCAGGGGCCCAAGTGACCCGCCTAATCTCCTAGCCAGCTCCCTGCCAGCTGAGGCTCCATTGGCTACACCTGGGACTTGCCACCTGGGCCGGCTGAAGCCCAGACCAGGGCAGCCGAAGCCCGTGACCATGGGGCAGGGAGCTCTGTGACAGCCTCCGCTGACCTCTCCCACAGCAGTGCCCTCTTCAGAGTTTCCTCATTGGCCGTCCCCACTGGACTTCATTTTTAGCCATGGAATCCACAACTAAATCACCTCTGGACCCCGGACCATGCCCCTGCACCCCCACTGTGAGAAAGCCTCGCCCAGGAGGTTGACCTTTTCCCTACGGCTCTAGTTCCCCAGCACAACCTCCTGCCATACCCCCCTTCCCCTGGGCCATTAGCCCCTCCCCAACAGAAGAAGGGCCCCCCTGCACCCCCTTATCAGCATCCACACCCCCGCTCCTGCCCAGGGCCTCCCTTCACCCAGGGTTTGTCCCTCAGAGGCCTCCTGGTCTTCCCCACCCCCCATACAAGGGGACTTGGAGCTCTTTTCAGGCCCAGCTCCTGCACGGTGAGCCGGAACCAGCTCAGAGACACGCACAGCTGCTGCACAGGCTGGAAACGTCCCATCACAGCTGGCTCAGGCCCAGGGGCGGCTTTGCAGGCAGGTCACACACCTGGGGGTGCAGGAAGAGGATGCCTAGTGGACCAGAACCCCAGTTGTGGGCGTCGGCGGAGGCAACCAGAGACAACGCGGAAGGATTTGTGGAGCGAAATCACCTGGGAAAGGGCCATCAGGAGAGGGAAATAAATTTGGCCCAGAGATGGGTCCAAGCATGAGAAGAAGCAGGTGTGATGAGGGTGGGCCAGACTCTGAGCCAGGGTACTGGGTGTGCCACCTTCCTCCCAGAGCCTCGGCCTGCAGGGGCTCAATAGCAGCCCCTAAGATTCATGTCCTCCTGGAACCTGAGAATGCGACCTTGTTGGAAACCGGGTCTTTGCAGATGGAAGTAAGGTGCAGAGATGGGGCCATCCTGGATTAGGGTGGGCCCCAAATCCAAGGCCAGAGAGACAGGAGACACAGAGGCACACCCAGGGAGGTGGCCACGTGAAGACAGAGCAGAGATTGGAGTGATGCTACCTTGAGCTGAGGAATCCCAGGGACAGCAGACAGCCCAGGGAGCTGGGAGAGAGGCCAGGGACAGATTCTCCCTACAAGCCTCTGAAAGGAGTCAGCCCTGCTGATATCTTGATCCTGGACTTCCAACCTCCAGAATGGCAGAGAATCCATTTCTGCTGTTTTAAGGCCCCCAGTGTGTGGTCATCAGTTACAGCAACCCCGGGAAAGCAGTGCGGCGTTCTTGCCTGGGAAATGAACGTGGAGCCCCAGCAGACCCCAGGGTGGGTCTTGGATGGGAACACACAATCATGGCCCACAGGCCTCGGCCGGGCAGGGCTGAGGTGGTGCTGGTTCAGCCCTGGCCCAGGCAGGTGCTCAGTGAGGCAGGTGGAACCAAGGGTCTCACTGAATCAAAACAGATGGCCATAGAGAAAGGCAGACCGACAGGTCAGGAGCCCGGGCCCCGCCTTGACCTTGGAAATCCTTCTCAGCCCCCACCCCCCGAGGAACTACTTATTCTGGGCTCCAGCCCCAAACTTTTCAGGGAAGCTTCCAAGAGCAAAGATGCTCTTCAAAGGCCCTGGGGTGAAAGGGACGTGTTGGGAGACCTGATGGTTCACGGCATTCTCCGCTATCCCTGCTGAGCCTGGTGCTGGGAGGGAGGGGAACCCCATCCAGCCTCCAACCACAGCTGCTGGGGACCACTGGCAGGGGGTGGGGGGGCAGCAAGACCCACCCCTCCTATGGCCTGTGCATCCAGCTCAGGTCCACTCTCAGGCACTCTGAGCCCAATGAGGCTGGAAGCAGCTGGGCACGTATCACCAAAGACTATTCCTCCTCAGGGAGGGAGATAGAGAGAGAGAGAGGGGGAGGAAGAGAGAGGGAAGCCAAGAAGGGCTGGACGAGTTGGGTGCCAGGGTAGTAAGGAGCTCACCCCGCAAGGCCCCTGGTGGTGAGAGGCGTATGGTAAGCGCTCCAAATGGCAGTGGCTGCTATTGCTGGGATTTCATGACAAAATGCAGATGTAAAGGACAAACAGAGGTGGGAGCCACCTAGGACTCTGCTACAATTGTGTGTTTCCACCTAGTACCTGCCGTGGGGACTGCTGGTGCTCCAACCTCATTTCCCAAAGAGGACCCTGCACTGCTTCCCTGGGGCGGCGGTAACTCTTCATAATTGCCAGAGGAAGCTGGAGGCAGAGCCGGAGGGGCAGGCTGGGTTGGGGGTGAGGAGGGGAGAGAGGGCGAGGGGAGGACAGGAACTGAAGGTGTCGTCTCCTCTCAGCTCCTGGTAGAACTGGGTCCATGCACTTTTCCACCCCTTGCTTCTGGTCTGAAGCTCCCCACAGCCACAAGGGAAAATCTGACCGACTTGGCTTTAAAGAGGTCCCAGGCCCCGAAGCAGTGCCCAGCAGCTCAGCATTGGTCAGGAGCCTCCACCTGCCTGGCGAACCCCTAGAAAACATCCACCTGTGCCATAAGGCCCTCAGAGGCCAAAGGTGAGCGTGGGCAAGACAGTGGTGGCCTCTGCCCCTGTGGACAAAGCTGGAGCCCAGCCTTCCGTGTCGTCTCCCCAGCCAGCCACCTGGGAACCCACGGAAGTCAGATCAGCCAAAGGGGCCCAGCGTCCAGTCCAATCCTGGGTGCTGCTGGTGCTCCCGAGGGCCAAGTCCCCTGTGCCCCAAGGAGCTGCTAGGTGTGTGTCACCAGGCTTTGGCCACCGGCTTCGTCATGAGGGAGACCAGGCCAAGGCCTTGCCAAACATGCACTCACATAAATGCACTCATGCTCAGACACACAACTGCACACTCACATACACACTTGCCTTTTTTTTTTTTTCTTTTTTTGAGACAGAGTCTTGCTCTGTCACCTAGGCTAGAGTGCAGTGGCTCGATCTCAGCTCACTGCAACCTCTGCCTCCCAGGTTCCAGTGATTCTCCTTGCCTCAGCCTCCCAAATTGCTGGGATTACAGGTGCCTGCCACCACGCCCAGCTAATTTTTGTATTTTTAGTAGAGACGGGGTTTCACCATGTTGGCCAGGCTGGTCTCAAACTCCTGCCCTCAGGTGATCCGCCCGCCTCCCAAAGTGCTGGAATTACAGGTGTGAGCCGCCGCGCCCGGCCCACACTCGCCTCTTGCACGCTTGCCGGCACATACGCTCACACGTACAGACTCATAGACACCACACAAGCACACTCACATACATGAACAAATTCTCTCTTGTTCACACGCTCTTGTTCACTGTCTCACATGCGCGCACACTCATTCTCACACGTGCACACTATTTGCGATTGCAGCCTCTTCTCCCTTGTCTAATGACCACACTGTCCCACTGCCTCCCTCAGCCCCCGACCCTTTATTTGCTGAGTCCCAGAGTGTCCCTCTGGGGTGATGGTGGGAGGGGCAGGCAGCAGAGAATTCAGAATGCCAACAAGGAGAACAGAAATCCACAGGGCGCTTACTGGGCTATTCTGAGTGCCATGACACTTCGTCTCACAGCGCCCCTGAGACAGGCACTGCCATCCTCTTCCCATCTCTCAAAGGAGGAAACTGAGGCAGCAAGCAAAGTCAGAGCTCATACCCTGGCAGGCCCTGCTCACAAATGCACACCTGTATGTTCAAGGTGGCTACATGCAGGTCAGCAAATCATTAGGGGGACAGAATGTGGGAAGGATATATTGAGAGGGACAAGGAAACCCCGGGGAGATGGAGAGAGAAGGCCAAGGAGGGGCTGCAGACCAGACACCCACTTCAGGTTTGCCCAGCACCCTCAGGGGTCAGCCAACTTCCGTGACCTCAGTTGGGAGACTGGGAGCCCCTTGTGGGTTGGGGGCCAGCAAGACCCACCCCTCCTATGGCCTGTGCATCCAGCTCAGGTCCACTCTCAGGCACCCTAAGCCCAGTGAGGCTGGAAGCAGCTGGGCACGTGTCACCAAAGACCAGCTGGGGGAAGAAATCTGAGCCCACAGAGTGGATGGGCTGAGCAACACCCCATGAAGTCTTGAGCCAGCCCAAAGCCGACATAGGCCGGTGCCTCTGAGCCACAGTTCCAAAGTCCTCTGTGCCTGACCCCAGCCTCCCTCACCAGCCCTTTCTCCACGACTTCCTCTGGGCACCCAAGGCTACCCTGGACTCCTCACTGTCCCCTGATGTGACCTGGCTCCCTGAGCCTCCCTCAGACACTTCCTGGACCAGCCTTTCACAAGTCCTGGGTCTAGATTTGTGCCTTATAAGCCTGTATTTGCTCCCAACTAAACTGTAGGTTCTTCTCAACAGCGCGCAGTACAGAAAAGCCTACAGTTTAGTCTTGAGCAAATATACATTCAGATATATATATATAGTCAGTTATATACATATGCAAATATATATATATGCAGTTATATATTCTAGATTCTTCTACAACTCAGTCTAATTCTAGAACATTTTCATTGCCCCAGAAAGAAACCCCACACCCATTCCCAGTCACTGCCCATGCCCAACCCTAGGCAGTCACAGATTTGCCTGTTCTGGACATTTCATGCAAATGAAGTCACACACGCTGTGGTCTTACATCTGTGTCTTTCACTGAGCATGACGTCCTCAAGGTTCACGTGTGTTGGAGCCTGTGTCAGGCTTCATGCTTATTTGTGGCTGTATAATATTCCACTGGAGGGACAGACCCCATTTGTGGAGCTTTTCATCAGTCGATAGACATTGTGTTGCTTCCACATTCTGGTTATTGTGAATGGCAGTGGTGGGCGTGTTCACGGCAGATATACACTTTCATGTCTCTTGTGTATATTAGAAGTACATTTTCTTGTAAGGGGGTCCCACTGCCGAGAGGGAATGTTAGGTGAAGCTTAGGCTGCTGGAGCCAAGGATGCAGAATGAGTTTCTAAATGACAGCGGCCTGGGTGAGGGCCTTCCACGTGTGGGAGGCACTACAGGGTTCCAGAATCTTGGAGGAGGAGACTCGCTTCTCTAGGAAACCTCAGCCACAGGCCTCAGCACCCACCTCTATTTCCAGGGATGTCTACCCCAGCCCACAAGCAGAGCAATTTCCAGATCTTCAAGACAAGCCCACTTCTAGGATCATCTCTCCCCACACCCTCCTCCCCTGTGATTTCCCTTCCTCGCTGTGCCGAGCTCAGAGCCCACGAAGAGCATCTCTCTGCACGGCCTGCTTTCCTGGGGGCAAAGCCAGGGAGGGAGAAGAGTCCAAGATGGGGCATTCCAAAGGCCTACCCCTTCCTCCTCCGTAGGCTCCCAGAGTTGCTGCTTGGCTGGGTGTTGCCCTGTTTTATTGCTAGAACCTTCTGATTCAGCTGGAGTTTACAGGACAGCCCCCAAATCACTTGGCCTTGGGAAGGTTTTGGAGAGGGCAGGGGCTCTCTGAGTCTGACTGGTGGACCTAGGGCGGGGGCCCTCAACCAGGGATGGGTTTGCCTCCGGGGCCGTTTGGTGGTACCTGCAGACATTTCTAGTTGTCACAGCTGTGGCTGGGGGTGATGCCGGCACATGGTGAGCAGAACCAGGGATGCTGCTCATCCTACAATGCACGGAACGGCCTCCACATCAGAGAATGGTCCCCCCCAAATGTCAATAGTGCTGAGGTTTAGAAACCCTGCCCTGAAGGGTAGGGAACCTGTGAGGTGACAGCTCCTCTAAGGTTTTGAACACCTCACCCAGCATGGTGGGTCAAGCTGAGAGCACACTGGCCCTAGCGATGGTCAGGAGCCTACAGGGCCCTAGCGATGCTGCCTCCACCATTCCTATACTCCAAGGACACAGGATTCCACACGTCTAAAAGTTCCAGCAGCTCCTCTCTCTGTTCTAAGCAGGATATGGCTCCCTTTCTCTTCCAGGCAGCAATGTGGCAGACCCCTGGTCAGGCCTCAGGGCTGGGAGGAGAGGAATGATTGTGGTCAAGCCTGAGGTCTCACAAAAACTCCCTCCACCCCTATTGAGGCAGGAGGTGGAACTTGACTCCAGAGGTGAGACTCAGACACCAGACCAAACTGAAGACTAGCTAAACGAACAGGACAGAAGCAGCTCTCCCTAAGACATGCCCACCAGCGTGCCATGTTAGTGTACCGTTGCTATGGCAACACTCCTGGGCAACACCCAGGAGTGACTGCCTCTTTCCATGGCAATGACCTATGACCCACAACTCACCACTCTTTTTTCTAGAAATTTCTGCATAACCTGTCTCTTAATTTGCATGCAATTAAAAGTGGGTCTAAATCTGACTGCGAACCTGCCCTGAGCTGCTGCTCTCAGCACACCGCCCATGGGGCAGCCCTGCTCTGCAGGGGCAGTCACGGAGCTGTCACACCATCACAGATGCAACACTATGGTTTCAATAAAGCTGTTTTCTCCTACCATTTGCTCACTGTTGAATTATTTCCTGAGAGAAGCCAATGACCCTCCTGGGCTAAGCCCCAGTTTGGAGTTCACCTACCTTGCATCACGAGTACCTGAGGCGCAGACAACGCCTACTTTGGGTGAGGCTGGGGTCCATGTCAACCTGGGCCTCCCTTCAAATGCCTCCATTCTGTCTCTTGATATTATCTCAAAATGAGCTTCGACGTGCAGTCACTGCCTTCCATGTGTGCAGCAAATGTAAATTTGTCAGCAGTAAATATTTCAAACAGACCTGAAGTTCTGTAACCCACTTTCGGAATGTCTCCATTTTTCAGTTGAACTGGAGCTTCTGCCAGTGGATACAGCCCAGGTCTCTGTCACCTTCTGAGAGGTGAGCAAATCTCAGGGCTGGAGCTCTGAGCTGCAGGGAAATTAAATGTACAGCCTCATCCAGCCACCTCTCTGCACAAATGGTCCCACAAACTGCCACTCCCCCTCCACAGATGCCGTGTTTGCCAGCAGAGTGCCGGCTTCATCTGGAAGGTTGTGCCTAACCCAGCAGGCATAACTTGTCTGTGACAGCCTGTGACCCCTCTTTCTATTGGGCATGGTGACATGGTGCACACTCCCATTTTACAGAAGGACTAACTGAGGCACAGAGAAGTCAAGAAGTTGCCCAAGATGCAGCACGGGGAGGTCTAAGGGGCTGAAATTCAAGACTGTGCCCAAGCCTGGGCTTAAAGCACCATCCTCACTCGCTTGCCCTTACCTTGTGGGGATTTTCTTGCAGGCGGTTGGGGAAGGATTTGGGGGGCTCCTTTTCTCTCTGAAGTTTCATGCCATCCATGTGAGCATTGCTCAGCAGAGCAGGTTGTGGGCCGTGCTGAGGGGCAGCCAGGGTGAGCCCCAAAATGGGTGATATGGTTTGGCTCATGTCCCTACCCAAACAGCATGTCAAATTGTAATCCCTAATATTGAGGGAGGGACCTGGTGGGAGGTGACTGAATCCCAGGGGTAGATTTCCCTCTTGCAGTTCTCATGATAGTGAGTGAGTTCACACAAGACCCAGTTTGTTTGAAAGTATGTAGCACCTCCGCCTTCACTCTCTCTCCTGCTGGCATGTGAAGATATGCCTGCTTCCCCTTCATCTTCCACCATGATTGTAAGTTTCCTGAGGCCTTCCAGCCATGCTTCTAGTACAACCTGTGGAATTGTGAGTCCATTAACCCTCTTTTCTTCATAAATTACCCAGTCTCAGGTAGTTCTTGATAGCAGTGTGAGAACAGACTAATACAATGGGTCAGGAGCACCCAGAAGAGGGGGTGTGAGGGTCTGGGAAACTGGGCAGAAGACCCTAAACTGAAACCTTCGGACACTGTAGTGGGTTAAATTGTGTCTCCCCAAAAGATGCGTCCAAGTACTAACCTGGGACCTCAAGCTGTGACCTTATCTGGAATGAGGGTCTTTGCAGACAAATTTAAGGTAAGGATCTCAAGATGAAATCATCCTGGATTATCATGGGCCCTAAATCCAGGGATCAGTGTCCTCATAAGAAACAGAAGAGAAGAATGACACACAGAGAAGGCCACGTGGAGACAGAGGCAGAGACTGGAGCAATGCATCTCCAAGCCGAGGAACACCTGGGGCTGAGAAGCTGGAGGAGGCAGGACAGATCCTTCCCTGAAGCATCTGGAGGTAGCACAGCCCTGCCCACACCTTGATTTCAGGCTTGCAGCCTCCAGAAATGCCAGACTTCATGTCTGTTGTTTTAGGCACCCAGAAAGCAGTCACTTGTTACATCAGATGCAGGACTCTCATATGGACATACTCAAGGACTGGGGTTAAGGGGCTTCAACCTACAGGAGCTCCCAGAGCAGGGTCAACACCAGGAACCTGGCCTCACAGGCTCAGAAGTAGGCCATCCCCCTCTCCCCACCTGGACGGTGGCCCCTGAAGGGAAAACAGCCCCCAGACCCCTCATGCAGGCTCCCTGACACAGAGAAAAGGGCCAGAAGGATGTGGCTCCCACGGTGAATTTGGCTCAGGGTTGATGTCCTGGGCACTAGAAGGGTCACTTTGCCAGCCACGCTCCCCTGTGGACCCTTATGTCTGTCTGCCTCGGCCACTGGGTTGGAGCTGCTTTGCAAGATTGGGGGTGCACAGGTATTAGTCAGGAGCCCAGACCCCTCTCCTTGCCTGTGCCTTGCAGTGCCTTACCACAGAGAGGAGAGGGAGAACAAACAAAACCCCCGAAGCTGGGAGGTTCAGGGAAGAGGGGCCTGGGATGGGTTTCTGACACTGTGTTTTTTTCAGTTTCTATGAAGAAAATTAACAATCACAGTAGAAGCTGTATGAAACACAAGCGGGGGGCTGTCACTCACCTCTCCTGCTTCGTGTCCTCCTTAACCCCTTCCTGTCCTCCTTAACCCCTTCCTGCCCCACAATCCTTCCTCCCTACAGCCTAGAACCCCGGGCCATCCCCAAACCTTCTCCCTTACAGTTCCTGGGTCCCCCTCTCAATCTGCCTCCAGGTGAGTCAGCAAAATTTCCTGGCTCTCCCCAATGCCCACCCCAGACACTCCAATCCAATTTATCCAACAAAAACCATTCAGAAGCCTCCAACAACTTCCACTCTGAAATATTCTAGAATTTTGCATAATTGCCAATTAAGATCAGTTTTCATCATTCAATTATAGGTGAATATACCGATGTACTTATTTGAAACCTGCACACATAAACACACACACACACACGCGCGCACACACACACACACACACACACATACTTTGAGTCTGGCCACCCACAGACTCAATGGAGCATCTCTGCTGGTGGCCGTTGCATTCTGGATGCTGGATGGCAGGTGACCCCAGCTCCAGGGGCGCACATGCGTGGATGTAACCTCTGCACTTTTGCACAAAGAAAGGAGAGTGGTCTGGGCAGGAGAGGACTTAAGGGTTAAAGTCACATTGGGCGTGCCACTGTGGTGGGTGGCTGGCCCCCTCCTGGCCATTATTCCGCAGGGTCAGCATATTTCCATCTTCTAGCCAGCGAGCTCGTTAATTAATCACTCATTAGGCTAATCACAGCTATCTCGTTTCCCACTAGGGGGGAAGATGTTAGCACAGTAGAATGCCAAGCCCAAAATGCAACTAATGGGTCTGCGTGAAGGCAGAAAGAGACAGCGTGGAACGATGGGATGTTTCTAACACCTCACACACACACACACACACGCACATGCATGATAAAACAGAGGGCATATGTGTGCAAAAACCCTCTCAACATAGATGCCAGATTCAAGGAGGTCAAAAGCCACCCGTGGGTGTGCAGACGCTGTGGACTGCCCTCCCGCCCTCCTGTAGGCGAGAGTTAGGCAGAAAGGAAAAGAGGAAAAGAGGCCATTTCCAATTTCAATTCTAATCACTTCCCTTCTCAGGCTGTGAATGAAGGCCTGGGCTTGGAACAAGAGCTACTTTGGCAGTAGGAAGAATAAAAGGCGGTGGGGAAACACCGGCGACTATAGAAGCACCTCCCTACAGATGTGAAGAGGCAAGTGCCGAGGTATTGGCACAGATGTCCCCATCGGAGCCATCCTGGGATGGGGACTCCAGGAAAACAAATCACCCCAAAATTCCAAGAGGAATTACAAGTTCATCCAAACACAGGCCACCCTCGATTTAGGACTTTTTTTTACATTATGATGGGCTTATCAGGTTATTAAATAGATTTTTAACTTAGTGATAGTTTCAACTTAAGGTAGGTTTGTTGGGGTGTAATCCATCCTAATTCCAGGAGCACCTGTATATGGGCCTGAGGAGGAAGACAAGAACTATTAGCAACTCACCAGGATGCAAAGTGCTACACTACTGAAGATTAAGAGGACCCTTGTCTGGCAAGGATTCGACGGAGCTCCCGGGGTAGCCTGCCAAGGAAATAGCACTGTGCAAGGTGCTGTTTGCATGCATAACAATGATAAGACTAGTCCCAAAAGATATATGCCGAGAGGAGAGAAAAAGTAAAACTGTGGCTAAGGAAACAAATTCAAGAAGTAAAACCTGCTTTTAGAAAAGCACAAAATGAGATTTTCTAAATCAGAGCTGGCAGCCTTCAATTAGAAGGGGGTGCAGCATTCTCTTCCCAGAGCCCTGACTCCCAAGCCCAAGCTGGGGGGTGCCGATTGCTCACCCAAGGCAGTGTTTTCTGTCCAGAAGTTTCAACCCACAAATATGCCAAACCCTTCCTCTTGCCTGCCTTGCTTCACTGGGAAAATTTGCTATCAAAAGGCACAATTATCAGGGGACATATGATGTTTAGGCGCATCATTTGGAAGAAGTTAAATCTAAACACCTGGGTAGTAAATGAGAAAAAAAAATACATCAGGAAATTCGGTTTTAAATGTTTTATGCTAATTTATTCGGCTCAGTCAAGTGCAGTCAACCCTGAACCCCCGGGACTGTCAGTGTGGGTGACAATCACAGGCAAAGACGTGCCGGGAAGACGTTGTCACCTTCGCCGAGCTCTGAGCCCAGAAGACAAGCACGTCAACATCTCAGAAGCATCGTCGTGGGGACAGAGAGGAAGCTGGGGAAGTCTGTTCAAATCCTCCCTAGAGACAAATCTCTTCACCTTGACTGCAGCTCAACCATTCAGCCTGAATCAGGGGGTGAGGCCTGCCCTTGAATCGAAACTGGCAGGAGGGAAAGTGACCTACTCTCAGATGGGGAGCACCTATGAGCCATCACAGTGAGTTACCCTCAACGCAAGCGGCATCCACAGAGCACCTGCCCCCGGCGAGGAGGCACCCCGGGCTCAAACCTCAGCTTTGACACTCACGGGCAAAGGAGGCCCTGGGCAAACCACTGGGTCCCCTGCAACCTTCCATTTCATCCTCTGAAAAATGGTGACAATAATGGTACCAACATCATCAGATCATCGTGAGTACTGAATGACAGCATCTCAGTGTTCATGTGTCAGGTGGGGCCTAGTGTCCAACGGATCATACATGCTTCACGTCTGGAGATGCTTCCACGGAACGCCTTCCTCCATGCCCACAGCATCCCTGCCACCCAGTACTGGCACCCTTATCCACACAAATTACAGGGGGGTGACGACACCCGCAGGGCTCTTTGGAGTCCCAGAGAGCCCAGAGGGTTTTACACTATGTTCCCCGTGGCTACCAGGGAGGAGAACTCAGCTGGCCTAGAAGGATGGGTAGAATTCTGAATGGTTGAAATTAGGGAGAAGGAACTTGCTGGAAGGCATGGGGCAGATGGAAGCATGGAGGTGGGAACTGCTGAATGGTGTGATCCGGCAGGAATGCGGGATGTTTGAGGGGGAAGGCGGAGGTGAGAGTGTAGGGGCTAGTTGGGAACCAAACTTTTTGGAGAGTTAAGACTGGGAGCTCAGATGGGCAGTGGGCAGTGTAGGATGGAGGCCCACCCTGTCGCCACCTCCGCCGCAGAAGAACGCAGCAGTCATGGTGGAGGGGAAGGCGGGTGGGCATTATTTGTGCACACGCCTTCGACGCAGAAGGCAGAGCTCCAGCAAGTCACTGACGCTCCATTGTCTTGGGACAGATGGATGCTCAGACATGGACCTGGTTTGTGATTGTCCAGGTCGAGGCTGTCCCCTGCCCTCTGGCTTCTGGCAGGCAGCAATGAGTGGGTCATGAAAGGTCACCGTGGGGGTGGGGGAGTGAGAAAGGGAAGTTAGGGCCATCGGGGGAGAACAGGGTCACAGAGTGGAGTGGGGAGGCTCTGGGAAGGGAGAAGCCACACAGCAGGGATGAGGGAGCGGACCACTGGGAGAGACTTGGACTTGGTGGCCACAGCCCCTGCCAACTGCTGGCACCTGGCATCAGTGGAGGAGCAGGCCGGGCAGGGTCAGGAAAGGTGAAGGAGGGCACAGAGAGCTTGCACAACCCTGGGGCATTGCAGGGAAGAAACACCCTTGGCAGGCTCAGAGCCTTTGGACCAAGAAGCCAGTGGAGAGTAAGTAGCACCGTGGTGCCATCTCGCTCATGGCCCCACGGTCACCTGGGCCACGTCTCCCCTTCAACCCCCACTGAGATGTGCGGCTTTGAGCACGCACGTGGCTTCATCTCTCTGGGTCTCGGTTTACCCATCTATGGAATGGGGGTGATTGCACGGCCTCCCTCGGGGGATTGCTTTGAGGATCAAATGAGTGAATTTCTGCAGGAGTCCTCAACCTGTAGTCATGGCAATGTGTCCTTTCCGTAAACCCAGGATGAAATGCTAACAGCCGTGGTTTTCTACACAGGCTATGCCAGAGCTGAAGAGCGCGTGTTGGCTCTGCCCAGGCCCAGCGGCCACGCTGGCCACACCCCAAGTCCAGAGCGATGCCCAGAGAACAAACCACTCTAGGCCCTCTGGGGCAGTGGCTTCATCTCATTTGTGAAAGGGGGAGCTGCGTGGCCAGCAGGGATGGCCATAGAAGCTGGAGCATCGCAGTGGGGCTGCTCTCCTTCTCCTGGTGGCAGACGGGGCTGCTGGCCCTGAGTGGCCAGCTCAGTGGTCACAGAGGGACAGGCCTCATCTCCTTGGCACCCTTAGGGGTGGTGGAAGGGAAGCTGGTGGGAGGCAGGGATGTCACCCAGAGTTCCAGGATAAGAGGGGACTGGCAGGCCGCCTGCTGTAGCCTCACAGCCCCACTGGGGTTATGGAGAGAAACAGGGCCGTGTAAGAGTGTGCAGAAGAGTGGGTGTGGAGATGTGTGGGTATGTGCAGGTGTGTGCAGGCACATGGTGTGTGTGTGTATGTGTAGATGTGTGTGCAGAGGCATGCTGGCATGTGGGGTGGTGCAGGGGTGTGCTGTGTGCGCAGTGTGTGCACGTCCCCACGAGGGCCAAGATCCACAGTTCCCCACAAGCTGCACATCTCCTCCCTCTGGGTCTCTGGGACGAGGCTGGGGCCGGCGAGCCTCACCCCGGAGGACCCTGGAGGACAGATCTTCTCCTGTGTTTTGCCAGCTCCCTCAGGCCCCCACACACAGCTACAGCCTGACACCGGGCGCGAGGGAGGCTCTCAAAACAGCTTGGCTGGCAGAGGAGGGGACAGGCGGCTGACTGCATGCCCAGGAGCCGAGCTCTGGGATCCCAGGGACACCTCTCAGCCCAGGGTGGACAGCAGGCTGTGATCCGGGGCGGGACTGGGCCCTGTGTGCCCCCCGTGGTGAGTTGGGAAGTGTCTTTGGTGACGTCCTGTGTAGGAAATGTATTCTGATGAGGGGTTGCACAGGAGGACACCTCTCAGATGCGTCAGGGGAGGCAATTCCGTCTGGAGCTCTGCCCCACCACCTCTGCTCTGCCCACCCCATGCCAACCTGGCACCTCCTCAGCCCCCTTCTGCACCTCTCCCCTGTTCTCAGAAGGGTGGCCAGAACCCATTCCCCACCCAGCCACATGCCCCGGACCTGGGCACATCATTCTTCCGGCTCCCAGGGCACTCTCTCGAGCCTTTCCTCAGCACACCCCCAAATCCAGCTTCCAGAGAGTCTGAGGCTGCCCACGTCTGTCCTGCCCCAGGGCCAGGTGGCTCTGTCTGCTGCATCCCTGCCCAGCCCCTCCTGCCCCTCCTGGCCTGCCCTCTGCAGAGGCCCAGTCCCACTACCTCTCCCATCCACCAACCTCACCTCTCTTGGGATCAAAAGCACTGCCGCTCCCCCACCTTGCCCACCAAGCCCTCCCAGCACCCCCAATCCCTAGCTGTTTGTGGGTCCTCCTGGCCTGCCCGCAGCAAAGGGGTCCACTCACTCTGAACCCAGTCAAGAAAATCCAAGGAATCATTTCATACCATCTGGGCCTGTGCATTACCACACAGGGAGAAATGGGAGTTTGGGAAGGAATCAAAGGCCCAGAGAGGTTAAGTGGCCTGTACGGAGTCACACAGCTCATTAGGTGAAGACATCTGACCCACCCTAGGGCTCTTGTGGCCCACGCCAGAAACAGCCCTATTCACACCGACTGCAGAGACTTGGAAGATGACATGAGCTGAGCCAGGGTCTCATCTGATGGCCCCATGTGGTGATGGGCCCATTCCCATTGCAGCTCCTCAGTATTCGAGGCCTGGGGTTTGGGGGCCCTACACTCAGAGACAGGAGATACCGCCTCCCTGCGCCCACTCAGACTGGGCTGCTACAGAGCCAGCCACATGCACGGAGGCCCGACAGCATCCCCCATGGGGTGTGTGCAGGCCTGGCAGCGTCCCCTTTGTGGGGTGTGCACAGGCCCACAGCATCCCTTCCAAGGGGTATGTGCACACAGGCTGGACGATGTCCCCGTCTGTGGGGTGTGTACACATAGGCCTGACAGCATTCCCCATGGGGTGTGTGCAGGCCTGGCAGTGTCCCCCTCCATGGGGTGTGCGTAGGCTGGACAGTGTCCCTGTCCATGGGGTATGTGCAGGCCTGGCAGCATCCCCCTCCATGGTGTACATGCGCCCCACTTTTCTTGTATCTTAAAAATGAGCCCCATACTGGAGGAAGCTGGATATGCTACTCCCAGGTCAGCAGCCAGAAAAGAATCCAAAGACGCGCAGGCTACCATGACGGGGGAGCGGAGAGGGGGCGAGGCAGGCCCTGAGCACACACAGGCTACCATGACGGGGGAGCGGAGAGGGGGCGAGGCAGGCCCTGAGCACACACAGGCTACCATGACGGGGGAGCGGAGAGGGGGCGAGGCAGGCCCTGAGCAGTGGCATCTGGGGAGGAAGAATTCGGAAATTGTTGGCCAGGAAGAAACTGCCCCACACTTCTGCCCAGGAGAGACCACCTGAGGGTCATCCAGGAGGGTCAGTGGTAACTGAAGGTGGGAATCGGATGAGCCCAGGAGAGTGGCCAACTGGGTCCAGAAATGGTCAGACAGGACTCCGTGGGAGGTGCTGCCACGGGGCCCGTGGCACCTTTGAGCAGAGGCTAGGCACACGGGTGTGTGCACACACACTCACACACGCACACAGTCACGCACTCACATGCACGCGGATGCTCAAGTTCAGAGGAACCTATCCACACACACATTCATTCACAGTCACACACTTCCACGGTCACATTCTCAGACACACACACTGGCTCACAGCATCAGACGGACACAGATATTCACACATTCCACACTCATGCTCATCAACGGAGCTGCGGTCACACGCACAGCCACACACAGCCCCATGCTCCACACGCACCCTTGACATCTGCAGCGGCACCTCCAGCCCGGCCTCCCCCGAGGGCCACCCAGGTGTCCAGTGCTGCGTGGCGTCTGCCTCTCTCGGACATCGCACCGACCAGGTCCCACCCCAAGCCTGAAGGACATCACACTGGCCAGGTCCCACCCCAAGCCTGAAGAACATCACACTGACGAGGCCCCACCCCAAGCCTGAAGGACACTGATAGGGTCCCACCCCAAGCCTTCATGTGCTTGCGAGCCTGTTCCTCTCCCAGGCAGTCTTTCTTTCTGCTGCTCAACCTGGAAATCTGAGCATCATCCTTGCTCTGTCCTCTTCTCCCAACCCGCTTCCCACCAACTCTGTTTGTTCTGCCTCCCACTCTGACCCTGTCTGTCCTCTCTAGGGTCTCCCTCCAGGCACCAGGGACATCTGGGGCTGGGTCCTTCTCGGTGGGGGCGTCCCGTGTGCTGTAGGATGTTTGGCAGCATTCCTGGTCCCCACCCACTGGACGCCAGGGGCAGCCCCCTCCCCAGCTGTGACAACCCCAGACATTGCCACGCATCCCCTGCTTGAGAGAACTGACCCCGGATCAAGCCCCAGCCCCTCACCCGGACACCACACTGGGTCCCCACGGGGTCTCTCTGCCTCTGACCTAGTTCCTTCTAACCATTTACCAGAGCATTCTTTTAAAATATTAACTGGTGAATTTCAGAGATGCCATCATTTTATAAAGACACTGTTGAATACGTATTTATACAAGGCCAGAGCCCCTCCTGAGTCAGACCCCCGGGAGTTTCCACCACACTTGAATTGATTCAAACCCCCCAGGGCCCTTCAGAACCTGCCTCTGCCCACCCTGGACCGGCCCCCTCCATGTCTAAGCCACGGCTCTCTCCGTCTTTCAAACACAAGCTCAAGAGGTCTGGGTACGAGTCAGTCCCACTGCCTGGAACAGCCCTCTACTCTCTGTCCCCAGCCACCCACCCAGCACAGGGCTGCCTCCTCCCGTCCTAAATCCCCCGAGTTGTTCTGTATCCCAGACCTGCCCATTTCCGTGGGAGTCCTTCCAACAGTTAGTCATGAATTGTATGTGTGTGTTATAGGCAGAGGTACAGGCATAGGTGTATTGATAGAGAAGATAATGAGGTAGGCTGACACAGGTGACACACACGTGGCACAGGCAGGGCGAGGTCTACGGGCACCCTTCTCCCCAGGCCATGGGCTCCTGGGGATGCGGCTGCCCTGCTTCCCGATCCCGTGAGCAGAAGCCGCCGGCCCATGTCCAGCATGGAGTGGGGCCTCGTTAGAATATTTCAGGGTCGATGGTCAGACGGATGAGGGCCTTACGGCCCGACCTTATGTAGCAGTGGAAAAGGGGCTACCATGAACACAGACTGGAATCGACAGCTCTCACCATGTGGTGTGTGCCGACACTCCTCGCTGGGGTGTTGGGGGAGCGGTTGCTTTAATATGGCTCATGAATTGGGGGCACGGCCTTTCTAATCTCCGCAAATGTCATCGACTTCCAGAGATCTGTGAAATTGCCCAACCAAGACACGTGGCCGCTAACTCCTTCTAACGTGCCTTCATGTCCTCCTCAACATTCCAGCCGCTCTTCCTGAAGCCCGGGGCCAGCAGCCCCATGTAGATGTCCCTGGGACCTCCATTTCTGGGGCAGTTGGGGCACCCTCTTTTCCCAGGACGGCGGCAGCACAGAGCAACAGCTGGTCTCTGCTCCCAAAGAGATGCAGAGAATGAGTGCGTCCTAGGCCAGTCAGGCCCTGGGACTGTCCCCGCAATGTCCCTGCCCACAGTAGCCATGAGATCCCTGCCCTTAGGCAGCGAATCCAGAGTGGGGAGGTGCAGGCAAACCCTTGAGACACTTCAGTGCATAAGGGAATGGAATGTGACTTCTGAGAGCAGAGGCGACTTGAAGAACACAGCCCAGCACAACAGCATAAAGAAGGTCTGGTGTTCAGGAAAGGGTGTGGCAGTCAACGGATTCCTCCAGAAAACACGGTGGGTGGGGAGCCAGAGGTCTTTGCCATCCAGCAGTGACGCCACAGCACAACCTCTCCTGGGCCAGAGCAGCAGAAGCCCCCATGTCCCTTGACCTTGCAGTCATGCAACCAGGCCCAGGCCATCTTTGCAGGGCAGGGGACCTGGGTGTGCCTCCCCAGGTGGGTAACAGCGTAGGCAGCTGGGCAGGGAAAGGTGGGTAACAGAGTAGGCAGCTGGGCAGGGAAGGAGCAGGGAGAGGTCTGTCTACCAGGCCCACATGGTAGGCAGGCACACGGTGTCTCCAAGCAGTCGGCACACACGGTTACCCTTAATGGGACTGCGCTGCCTGACTCATTCACTCTGAATCTGTCGGGGCCTTGTTTTTGTTTTTTGTTTCGAAATAATTACGGATTCACTAGAAGGGGCAGAGAAAAGTGCAGGTGCCTTGCCCCCTTCACCCAGCTTCCTGCAATGTTGACGTCTCACATAACCACCATGCAACCAGGAAACGGAGATGGCACAGTACACAGGGCTGACTCAGATTCCCCAGTGATATACACACGTGTGTGTGCATCTGTGCATGCATGCCTGTGTGTGCGTGTGTGTGTGTGATATGTAGCTCTTTGCCATTTTATCACATGTGCAGCATCGTGCAACTCTCACTGCAGTTGAGATATAGAACTGTTACATCACCAAAAAAGCCTAGGTTTGGGGGTTTATTTAATTTTTTTTTTTTTAAAAAAGGTTGAAAACTAAGAATTGTCACAGCAAGTAAGTGAGCTCTCCTGCAGTGCTAGGCCAGCTCGGCTGAGCTGGGGCGCGGGCAGCAGCTGGGCAGTCTGCTTCCTGAGTGGAGGAGCAATTTCCTGGTGTCCGGGGACTCTGGGTGGCAAAGCAGGGAGAGAATAAGGGGAGAGACGCTGAAGCCCTCGCCCCTGCTACAGGACACCCAGCTGAGAAACAGCCACCGGCTTCCTCTCCTGCTCCTGCCTTCACACTCCCCTCCATCTCTGGTTCCTGGGCACTGTTCCCTCTCTCTGTCCCTCAAAGCAGCATGGCTGGATCTAATGGCAAGCACAGGAAGCTGGAGCACCTCCCTGTGCAGAATGTGAAGCACGGCCGTGGGCTGCCAGGCTTCCTCCTGTGCCCACTTCGTCCTTCTCAGGGTCTCCCTGTCTGCATCGTCTCTGCAGCACCCAGACCTGACCAGCTCTGCAGCCCAGGCACACAGAAACCCTCCTCTAGGCACTCTACAGCCTGCTGCTCTCAAGAGTAGGGTCCCCAGGTCCCTCTTCTGGCATAACCCACAGGCCCAGGTGGCTCTCAGAGCACACAGAGACAGCAGCAATGCCACAGTGTCACCTCTTTGGGGCCCTGGAGGTTCCGAGGCTTCGGAAGCAGGGAGGGCTGCTGTTCTTCCACCAGCTGGCACTGGCCATGTGGGAGGCGCCGGGGAGGCTGAAGGGCAGGGGCGGATGTGCAGAGCATTCAGGACTCTCTGCCCTCCACCCACTCTCCAAGGCTGGACTTCATTTTTCTCCAAGAAGTGGGGAGTCCTGGGGAACCCAGTGTGGCCAGATGGCACAGAGCACAGTGGGGTGGATGGCACTGGGCAACGTCCTGCCCGGCAGAGGAAGGGGATGCCAAGGAGCAGATGGTACTCCAGGCTGCAGGACACCAGGCGAGGGACCAGGCCATCATGAGGTAGTGCTATGTTCCCCTGGAGGTCAAGTCCACCACTCCCACCCCCACCACACCTAGAGACTTCCAGGCCACCCTTAACACTGGCTGCCTTCTGTTTTTTTTGTTGTTGTTTTTTTTTTTGTTGTTGTTGTTGTTGTTTGAGACGGAGTCTGGCTCTGTTGCCCAGGCTGGAGTGCAGTGGCCGGATCTCAGCTCACTGCAAGCCCCGCCTCCCGGGTTCACGCCATTCTCTTGCCTCAGCCTCCCGAGTAGCTGGGAGTACAGGCGCCCGTCACCTCGCCCGGCTAATTTTTTTTGTATTCTAGTAAAGACGGGGTTTCACCATGTTAGCCAGGATGGTCTCGATCTCCTGACCTCGTGATCCGCCCGTCTCGGCCTCCCAAAGTGCTGAGATTACAGGCTTGAGCCACCGCGCCCGGCCACTGGCTGCCTTCTTAAAGGCTAAGAATAAGGTCCCTTGACACAATGGCAGGTATTGGAACACACCTGTTCCTTGCAGGTGGGACACAGAGACGATGATGGTGAGGTTGGGGGAGAGGGGATTTAAGAGTGAGGGTTATGGGATTCAGGGTTACCGTTTCATTTCCTCATTCAACAAACACATTTTGAGCACCAGAAATCTCCCTCAGAAAACAGTCACACGATGTCTATTGTATGCCTCGAATAGTCAATAGTCAAATATCCCTTGATGGATGAATGGATAAACCCAACGTGGTAGGTCCAAGCAGCGGAAGATTACTCCGCTGCGAAAAGGACTGAGGCATCGACAGGTGCTGCAATGTGCTGCAGAAGGGCAGGTTTGACTCCATTTTTCTGAAATACTCAGAACAGGCAAATCCACAGAGACAGAATGCAGAGGGGTGGCTGCCAGGGGCTGTGGGAGGGGATGGGGAGAGGCTGCTAATGAGTACAGGATCTCTTTCTGGGGTGATGGCCATGTTCTAGAACTTGACACAGGTGATGGTTGCACAATATTCTCAATGTGCTGAATGTCACTGAATCGCACACTTTGAATCAATTAATAGTTCACGTTATGTACAATTTTATCTCATTTTAAAAAAATGGGGCCCTCTCTGATTCTTCTGCTCCCAGGTGAGTTCTGAGTTTTGTCCTCTTCACCTCAACTCCAGCAGCAGCTTCCTAAAAGGCTTCCAGTCTATCGTCCACCACACTACCACCACAGTCAGCTCCCCCAAATTCAGCTCATCAGGTCTCGCTCTCCCTCCCTGTAGGCAGAGCTCACAGGACCTCGCCAGCTAAGGCCATGCCCCAACCTCAAGCCCCATGCCCCAGCCACTCTGACCTCTCTTGCTGCACTTACATAAGTCATGCTAGGATGGTTTAAATGTGTCCCCTGACGTTCACATGTTGGAAACTTAATCCTGCCACAGGATGCTGAGAGGTGGGGCCTAACAAAGGTAATGAGGTCATGAGGGTCTGCCCTCATGAATAGATTAATGTAGTTATTGTGGGAGTGGGTTCATTATCACGAGGGTGGGTTTGTTACCAAAGTGAGTTCAGGCGGGGCACGGTGGCTCATGTCTGTAATCCCAGCACTTTGGGAGGCCGAGGCGGGCGGATCGCGAGGTCAGGAGATTGAGACCATCCTGGCCAACATGGTGAAACCCCATCCCTACTAAAAATACAAAAAATTAGCCAGGCATGGTGGCGGGCGCCTGTAGTCCCAGCTACTCGGGAGGCTGAGGCAGGAGAGTGGCATGAACCCGGGAGGCAGAGCTTGCAGAGAGCCGAAATGGCACCACTGCACTCCAGCCTGGGCGACAGAGCGAGCCTACGTTTCAAAAAAAAAAAAAAAAAAAAAAGTGAGATCAGCTGCCTCTTGCTCATGCTCTTTTGCCCTTCCACTTTCCACCATGGGAGGATGCAGACCTGCACCAGATGCCAGGGCCATGTTCTTGGACTTCCCAACCTCTAGAAGCAAGGGCCAAGTAAATGTCTATCATTTACAAATTACCCAGTCTGTAGTATTCTATTACAGCAACATAGAATGGACTAAAACACAGTGCCCTTTTTTATAACCTCCATGCCTTTGCTCTGTGTGCAGTTCCAGGCTTACCAATTCTTCCCAGAAAACTTCTATGCATGCTTCAAAACCCACTCAAAAGCCTTTCCATTGGGCCCCCAAAGTGTGTGTTCTGCCTGACTGCAAAGGATGGATAAACTGTAACCTATCTGTCTACTCCATGAAACAGCAAGCTCCCCAAGGGGGTTGTCAGGGGAACACATTACATTCATCTGGGATCCTGAGGACCCAGCCCGATGAGTAACACATCCTTTCATTTCACAAATACCATTGAAGGCCCAGGATTCAATAAAGAATGAATAAAAGATGGTGAGTCATGAGAACTCAGCCCATGAGGACCTCTGGCTGCCACAGGGAAATATTCTCTTCTCATTCATATTATTTCTGTTCTGCTTCCGAATACCACCACCCAAGTCTCCTGTTCTCCCTGGGACAGTGAGCTGAACAGCTGGGGAGGAGGAGGAAGATGGAGAGATTGCATCTCCAACCATTTCCTCCTTCTTTGAACTCCAACAGCATGTGTAGGTGGAACTCTACCATTTTAACAATTATAGACTACATCTTATCCTTTCTATGCCTTGCGAAGAGTCCCCAGCCCTGCTGAGTACAGGGTCTCAGCACGCTGCCCATTTCCCCATGGTGAGCATCACTTACTGCAGTGGGTTAAACAGTGGACCCCCAGAACCCAGATTCATCCAGAACCTCAGAAATGACCTTATTTGGAAACAGGGTCTGCACAGATGTCATTTGTTAAAACTCTTGAGACGAAATTGTCCTGGATTTACGATAGGCCCCCAATCCAATGACTGGCATGTTTATGAGAAAAAGAAGGGGATTTGGACAGAGACATAGAGGAGAAGGCCATGTGAGACAGAGGCACAGGTTGGAGGAATGCAGACACAGGCTGAGGAACACCATGGGTGACCAGCAACCCCTGGAAGGTGCAAGGGGCAAGGGAAGTTCTTCCTCAAAGCACCTTGATTTCTCACTTCTGGCCTCCATAATTGTGAGAGAATACATTTCTGTTGTTCAAAGCCATCTAGATTTTGGTAATTTTTTCTGGTAGCCCTAGAAAATTAACCCACCTGCTAACAAACTGTACAATTTATGGATGTGTTCAGTGTCTGCCTCTCTCTCTAGAACAAAAGTTCTATGAGGGGAGGTATTTCTGTCTGTATCCACCAATGAGTACCAAGCTCCTAAGACAGTGCCCCGCAAATAGTACGTGGCCAAAAAACACTCATGAGATGCATGAATGATGTAATGATGAGATGCACAGGCTGCCTGAGCCCGACTCCCAGCTCTGCCACTGAGGCACTAGTGGCCTGACCTTGGGCAAGTTCTCTAACCCCACTGGACTGCAGATTTCCCTTCTGTAGGGTGGAAAGAATGATTAAAAAAAAAAAGTCATGGAGCATTACATGGATTCAATGCCTAGGAAGGCTTAGATGGTGTCTTACCCACAGTTAGCACTCAACGTTAGACGTTAGAAATGAAGTCGCTCGAGAATACATTAACAGTGGCTCTCAACTGGGGGCAAATGTTGCTCCCCAGGGTACCTGAGACAAATGCCTGGAGACATTATTGGTTGTTACAACTCGGTGGGGGGATTGCTACTGTCTCCAGTAGATGGAAGTTAGAGATGCTGCTCAGTGTCCTACGGCCCAAAGCATCAATAGTGCTGAGGTTGAGAAGTCCTGATATACAGTAAAAATGGCTTCTGGAGAGAAAGAAGCAAGATGTAAAAATGAAATGAAGTCCCAGACACGGAATTATAAAAGTGGGGAAATGAATACACACACATCTATCTTTCCAACCCATTAGCTGCCATATTGAAAGCTCCTAAAGAGCGTCTCCAGCCCAGGCACAGGGGTTATCTGACATCTACTTCTTCTGGGACACTCTCAGCCTAAGCCCACTCCCAGGTGGAGAAGAGAAAGCAAGAGAAGCCTCTTTTAGCGTTCTTCGACTGCTCTCTTGCCACTGCCACCTCCACCACCATTGCCACTGCCACTGCCACCTCCACCACCATTGCCACTGCCACCTCCACCACCACTGTCACTGCCACCT
>NW_012098097.1:13063644-13087949 GCF_000951045.1 Mandrillus leucophaeus
CACCACCATTGCCACTGCCACCTCCACCACCACTGTCACTGCCACCTCCACCACCACTGCCACCTCCACCACCATTGCCACTGCCACCTCCACCATGATTGCCACTGCCATTGCCATCTCCACCACTACTGCCACTGCCACCTCTACCACCATTGCCACTGCCACTGTCACCTCCACCACCACTGCCACCTCCACCAGCGTTGCCACTGCCACTGCCACCTCCACCACCATTGCCACTGCCACCTCTACCATTGCCACTGCCACCTCCACCACCATTGCCACTGCCACCTCCACCACTATTGCCACTGCCACCTCCACCACCATTACCACTGCCACTGCCACCTCCACCACCATTACCACTGCCACTGCCACCTCTACCACCATTGCCACTGCTACCTCCATCACCATTGCCACTGCCACTGCCACCTCCGCCACCATTGCCACTGCCACTGCTACCTCCATCACCATTACCACTGCCACTGCCACCTCCACCACCATTGGTAGCAGCCGTGACAGCTTTCCTAGGGCTGCTCTGCAAAAACAAACTCCTCCTGGGCTTAACCCTAAGCCCTTGGCAACCACCAATTATGGGGAACTTGACTGCTGCTTTGCTGGACCCAGACCAGGAAATCCAGATGGGAAGACGCAGGAGTGCACCAGCTCCTCATGCTCTATGGCGAGGGCTCTGTGAAACGGGTGCACATCAGGAAATGTTTGCTCTCCCTTCACCACCAAGGAGACTGGCCGATTTCCTCTCCTCCAAGCTTCTTCCGACGGAGAAAGAAAATTCCCAGAAAGACGTTTGGGGAAATGTTAGTGACAGCCTGGAGAAGAGGGGAACATTTGCATGGGTGCGCCTTTGTGCCTGCCTGAGGTGCTGTCCATCAGTAATGCCAACTTGGGGAGGATGCCCATCAAGGTGGAGCAGGGGCACAGAGGTGTCACGTGCACCTCAACCCACAGAGGAAGGACACTCGGTACATCTGTCGGGGCGGCCCGAGGACAGGCGACAGATTCCCCCGCAGACATCTGCCTGCTGGAGGAACGTGCCATGATGCAGAGACCGGGGGGAGGCGAGGAGAAGCGAGGAAGGGAGGCAACTCTTTTTATAGCAAGTGAGCAAACAAACAAACAGTTTTGCCTTAAGAAGCCAAAAAGGAAAAAAGAAAAAGCAGGAGGATACATTTCTGCCGCCGCTGGGAGCACCATAAGAGCCATCTTGGTTGGCCACAGGAAGAAGTGCAGGGTGCCAGGCACACTGAAGCCAGGGCCTTCCCTCCACGGCCCCGAGGACAGCTGAGAACAGGCCAGTCCAAGCCTCTCAGATGCCAGCAACGTGCTGGCACAGGGCTGGCCCTGTTGTGAACGATTCCTCAGTCCCTGCAGAAGCTCAGTGAAGTCGGATGGTCACTAACCCGATTTTACAGGCGACGAGGGTGAGGCTTGGCCAGTTAGCAAGTGGGGAACCAGGAGGTGGCCCCAGCTCTGAGCCCCCACCTGCCACACTGCCACAGGGACCCGAGAGTCTCCCGTTGATGAGCTCAGCCTTCTGAAGGTGAGGCGGAAGTGAAGGACCGCAAACCCTAAGTTAAACCCTCTGGCTTCTCCCCACCTCCCTCGTGTCTTCCTCCTCTGGCCTTCAGACCCTTGAGCCGATGAAATGCACCACGACCTTGGCTTCCCGAGGCGGCCTCCCCTCACCCCAACACGGGAGCTGACATTGTGCATTCCATTCAGAGCTCCCTTTGTTCAGGCCACATAGAAACCGGAGCTGCTCGTCAGAGAAAAGCTCCATCCCATAATAAACAGCATGAACTATTTATAACCCTGAAAACATCTTTATTATTATTTTTCTTCCCTCCAGAAACAATCTCACACAATCCTGTTAAGTACACACCACGGAGGACTGGAGGGCCGCCGGCCGGGGCTGCTTCCCCTGGCCCTGCCCAGCGAACAGATGGCAGTGTGGGCGTTAGGTACCAGCCTCCTGGCAATCCGAACATCTGTTCCCGTTAGAAAATGCTAATTGCCATCAATCAGGACAGCACCTACCCACATTTACATGCAAGCACACATGCAAAAAAAAAAAAAAACATCTAAATTTCTCCAAGTGCAACACTCCCTGCATGTTAACTAGCCTGAGCTTTGCCTCAGCCTCGGAGGAGCAGCCCTGCGGCCAGCTTCTGGTCTGGAGGGCTCCCGCCGGGGCCTGCCCTGGGCCCACAGCAAGGAGTGAGGTTAGGGAGTCACTCGGCAGGCAGCCATGCTTCAGTCCCCCGGTGGCCTCTCATCTGCCCAGCAGGGAGTAGGCGTGGGATCGTGGCCTGGGCAGTGTCGGCCGCCTGGACAGAATGCCTCCCTAGCCTGGGTGTTTCTCTCTATGCCTCCACAAAGCCGCTCCTCCTGCTCCATCTGTTCCCGATGTCTGCACCCGTTCCCCCGTCCATGAGCAAAGGCATCCCCATGGCCCCCAGGAACAACCCAGCTGGATCTCTCAGCCCAGAGGTCGTCTCCATATCCACATCCAAGGGCTGGCCCATGAGGCTCCCCCTGCCCAAAGTGCATGTGTGGAGACGCCTGGCAGCTCCAAGCCGAGGTCCCAGGCCCAGTCTCCTCTGGGTTGTGTTTTCTACCCCGTGGGACTGAGGACAAGACCTCTCCAGCATGTCAGGTGGGGCTGGGCCCCAGCGGCCTCCTCCCTCCTCTGGCATGGAAGCCCTGGACTTGTGAGGCCCTGCACCCTCTCCTGGATTGCTCTCTGGTTGAGCATCATGCAACCACAGGCCTCGGTGATCGGGAAGCGTCCTGGGGTCAGGGGGCGAGCACAGGCAGTGGAAAGGAAGCAAGGCTGCCCCAGACAGGTGGGTGACCCAGGAGGGAGAAGGGCAGCACCTGCAAGTGTTTGCCCCTTGGGGAGCCGAGGCAGAACCTCCCTCCTTCCTCGCCTGGCTTTCTGCAGAGCCCCTGCCCTCCCCAAGGAGCACAGGCCCAGGCTACTCCCTGGGACCTTGGGAGGGTCACCTGCAGCCCTTCTGGAGACCACAGGGACCAATAATGTGCCACAGTGACCTCAGGCCATGTGTGCCATTGGAGGACCCTCTGCGTTTCCAGAAAGTGAGCTGGAAACATTGGCCTATTATATAATGCAAGTCCCCCCCACACACACCCTCCCCAAGAGAAAGCGATTTTGCTAATTTTTCTCCCGGGCGGCAGGCGCCGTTGCCAGCCTTGGTTGCTATGGGGCCCAGTGACTGGTTTGAGTGGTAAACTCAGGGGATTGGAGGAGAGGTTTCCATGGGGAGCCACACAGTGCAGCCGGTGAGAGGCCACAGGTCCCCCCACCTGGGGCAGCCCACAAGACCAGGTGTGAAGAGGGCCTTCTGGACCCAGCCCTGGCAGGGACCCCATAACATGCACGAGCCATCTCCATGACATCATAACAGGGTCTTGTAATGGGGACATCCATGTCTGTGAACCAGGTACAGGCTTCCTATGCGCACATGTATGACACATGCCATAGGCATACACTCTACATGTCTAGGTAAAGTGCAGAGCTGGCACTGCCACGGGCACGTGTTATGACCTCATTGAGATGGCTCAGGCTTGCGGTGGCATCACCTGCCAGGTCTGGGTCCAAGAGGCCCTCCTCACACCTGGCGGTGCGGGCTGCTGCAGATGGGGGGGTCCCAGGGCCTCTCACCAGCCACACTGCTTCCCATGGAACCCTCTCCTCTGATTCTTGAGAGAGGCTGGTGTGTGGCTGAGGTCCCCAGAGTAGGGTGTCTTTCTCAGAGATTTGAGGGGATGAGTGGTAAATAAAGAAGTGAGTGGGGATGGGGGCAGAGAGGGGAGGAGGGGGGGAGGGAGACAGGGTGGAAAAACTCAAAGAACCTTGCTTCCAAATTTCCTTTAAATTTGGACTTCTTTTAAGATGATCCCCCTTGGTGCCAGGTAAACTCATGTGGACGTTGAGGACACGAGGCCACCTGATGTCCCGGGGGCATGTCCCAGCTGTGCACCTGTGGCCAGAACTCCTGGGTGCCCCCCTGCTCTGCCTGCCTGACAGAGAGGCTTATCCCCACCAGCAGCTCCGCTCCTGAGCTTCCTAACTGCAAAGGGTGGGGGGCAGCACCTGTTCCGTGGGGCTCAGGCCCTCAGGCTCCATGAGTGCCAGGGTCCCTGGAATGTGTGCACCACCTGCCTCCTGCCAGGATCCAGGAGTGGGCACCCCTCGTCCCCGAGCTGCACTTTCCCCGGGCTCACTATGGTCTTTGTTTGGAATCACAGTGTTTCTCTCTGCTATGGGCCTTTGAGTCCTCCCAAGAAGGGACCTTGAGCAAGGTCTCTGGGAAGTTGGCCTCCTCCTCGGCTTGCCCCCTCCCACCACGCCCTCTGACCTTCTGATTTCTCTGCGGCTCCTGAGCATGGCCTGTCTCCCTGCAAGGTGCCATGGATATGAGGACCCAGGAGACGGTTCTTCTCCAACAGCTGAGTCAGATATCATGCCTCCTCCCTGCCTCTCACTTCCCACTTTGCAGATTTACTGCCTGCATTGTTTTGTTCCCTGAGCCCTAGGAGCTGAGAGAGGCTCTGGTTAACCAAGAAGGACTGTAGAGCCAGGAAACCCAATCTTGACCATTTGCCCTTCCCACCCTGAACCCCAGATGCTAAGACCAAAGGAGGATGAAGTTTCCAAAATCAACTTCACAATAATGATAGAAATTAATGAGTTCCACATAGATAGGCAGATAGACAGGGGATGACACATGAATAAATGGATACCTGCATAGATGGATAATAGACAGATGAGTGGATGGATAGGCAGATGGATATAGAGACATACAGATAGACAGGCAGGTAGACAGGTGATAGATGATGGACAGATGCATAGACAGATGATGGATGGATGGACAGGTAGGTAGACAGATACACAGATGGATGATTGAACAGACAGATAATAGATCAACAAATGGATGGACAGATGGATACACACATGGATGATAGATACATACACAGACATAGATAGATCGATAGAAGATGGGCAGGCAGGCAGATAGACAGGAGGATGGATGAATGAATACATAGATA
Source organism: Mandrillus leucophaeus (assembly GCF_000951045.1). NCBI lineage: Eukaryota > Metazoa > Chordata > Mammalia > Primates > Cercopithecidae > Mandrillus > Mandrillus leucophaeus. The sequence goes on from NW_012098097.1 coordinate 13,068,733, forward strand.
GATAGATAGATAGATAGATAGATAGATAGATAGACAGATAGATAGATAGATAGATAGATAGCAGATAGGCAGGCAGGCAGACAGACAGGAGGATGGATGGATGAATGGATGGATGGGTGGGTAGATAGATAGTAGATAGGCAGGCAGATAGATAGACAGGAAGATGGATAGATAGATAGGAAGATAGATGGCAGATAGGCAGGCAGATAGGCAGGAGGATGGATGGATAGGTAGGTAGGTAGGTAGATAGATGATAGATTGATAGATAGATAGATAGATAGATAGATAGATAGATAGATAGATAGATAGATAGCAGATAGGCAGGCAGGCAGACAGACAGGAGGATGGATGGATAGATTGGTTGATTGATAGAGAGAGAGAGAGAGAGATACAGATAGATAGAGATACAGATAGATATGGATATAGCTCCTCTATAGAGGAGAAAATGTACAAAAAAAAACTATATTTTCCCCTATACCTCCTTTATGGGTCATTCAGAAAGGTTGGTCTGGGTCCTGACATCGAGTTGGTGGCAAAGGAGCCAAGGACTCAAGCCAGTTGAATTCTCACTGGTCACGACCTGTCTGACATGTATGCTGCATGGGCTCAAGTCCAGGTCTTGGGGCCCCTTGGCCACCAATGTGGTCCTGGGAATCCCCTCCAGGCACCAGGGACCAGACCTGACCTGAAACAGGGATGTGCGTAGAGAGGACTCCACTCCACATCAGGGCGCCTGGTCCTGCCTAATGCTCCAGCCTGGACAACTGCCATGTGCCTACATTCTGCTGTCCCTGTCCCCTATCCTGCAGGTAAGCAGCTGACCACCTGCTCGCACCTCCCATCTCCCTATGGCACATGCCCCACCCCACCACCCTTTAGGTGCCACGTTGAGCCTGTGGGACCAGACTCACTCCCTCCGCCCACAACTGCACACAACTGGATATGTTGTGCAAAAAACAGTTTCGGCCTCCCTCATTCCACCAGGATGGGGTGATCTGAGCCAAAAGAGGGAAGGACCTCCAGTTAAATGTAATGGGGAGGGCAGCTTGTTCACGTGCAGTCAGGAGAACACGCATGAAGGAGAGCGCTCATGAGGGAGAGCACGCATCGGGGAGAGCATGCACAGGGGAGAGCACGCACAGGGGAGAATGCGCACGAGGGAGAACATGCACGAGGAAGAACATGCACGAGGGAGAACACGCATGAGAGAGCATGCACGGAGATGGAAGACCATCTCATCATCTCCAGCCGGTGGCTCCTCACCCTAAAACACATCCCTGGCAGGGTGCTCCAAGGAGTGACTAAGAGCCAGGGTGAGGGTCGTAAGCACGTGCAGGGCCTCCTGCAGACCACGGGCGCCTCAGAGGAGAGGCTGTCATGGGTCATCTTTATGTCATCCTTACATTTAGCTCCACACACACAGCCCCTGGTCCCGATACAGACCCAAAAGGGCCCTGCGAATGTTGGAGAAAGAACAGTTGTGTGCTTTAATTTCACCTGAACTCAGGAGATCACTACTTGAGACACCACCGCAGCCCCAGTGGCCCACATGTGTGTACCTGGGACGTCCTCCTGGCCCCAGTGGCCCACGTGTATGTACCTGGGACGTCCTCCTGGCCCCAGTGGCCAAAATACCATGTGTCCACCCTGCCAGACAGAGGGGAAAGAGTAAAGACTGTCAACAGCAAATCAGACAGGCTGGTGGGTGGGCTAGGGCTGGAGGGAGGGCTGTCTTCATTCAACAGCTCCCCCCGCCCCTGAGGCTACTGGGTCCCCGTGTGAAATGTTGCCACATTATAAGCAGAGTCTCGTAAAATTTCAAAGGAAAGTGGCATTAAAATTCTTCTACTCCAAACCACCCCTCAGCACACACATGCATCTAAGGTTAGAATCCCTTCCCCAACATCCTACCACATGCTTCTCAAACTAGGGAACCCCCCTCAGCCTCCAAGGGTGTGCAGAGGTGAGATGAGGGTGGCTGGCCACACAGCCCACGCATGTGCCTCTTCTCACAGTATCCTTTCTAGCCAAAGTGTCTGGGGGAAGTATGACTGTTAGGTTACAGCCAGCACAAGCATATTGTGGATTCAATGTAAGATGTGCTTGAAGTTTTAAGAGAACAAATAAGACTTCAAAGAAATGTCATCCTTTCTCTGGACCCCTTCTAGCAACACACGCCCAGTCCCTCAGGGGCACAGGTTTTTTTTTTTTTTTTGAGATGGAGTCTCACTCTGTCGCCCAGGCTGGAGTGCAGTGGTGCGATCTCGGCTCACTGCAAGCTCCGCCTCCCGGGTTCACGCCATTATCCTGCCTCAGCCTCCCGAGTAACTGGGACTACAGGCGCCCGCCACCTCGCCCGGCTAGTTTTTTCGTATTTTTTAGTAGAGACGGGGTTTCACCGTGTCAGCCAGGATGGTCTCGATCTCCTGACCTCGTGATCCGCCCGTCTCGGCCTCCCAAAGTGCTGGGATTACAGGCTTGAGCCACCGCGCCTGGCCTAGGGGGCGCAGGTTTAATATTTCTTCTCTTCTGGAGTCTTCCAGGGAAAATGTATACCTCCAGGGAAATGCTATGTGCCTCTCTGTCATCCAAGACAAGCCACTTAATCTCCCTTAGCCTGAGCACAGCCCACTGCATGCATGTTCCAGCTCTGTGATGCACCACCATGAAAAAAAATAACATAAAAGAACCAGCCCTTCCTTTCTATTCGGTGAAGGAGAAAAACTCAACCAAATTAACTGCTTCGTAGGTAGTCAAAATAAGGTTTCTGCTGGCCTCAGTGATAATGCTTGACATCCATACTGCAAAACGGAGGTGACTCCTGGGTCCCTGGCACCCCTCCTGCTGGAAGAGGCCGGGACACACGAAGGGTCTCTCATGGGAACCAGTCGTCATGGCTCTCAGCTCATGGAAAGTGGGGTACGTGACCAGCACTGGTCGGGGTGCGACGCTTGGGGTATTCACCGGGAAATGAGGGCAACGCATTTTTCAAAGAGCGTGCAGGGCTGGGCAAAATACTAAATAATTCAAAAACCATGATGACCTTGCCTTGGGAACTTTTGGAGCAACAGAATGGTTTAGAATAATGACCCATCCAATGACATTCTGGCTCACAGACAAGAAACAATATTCAAACATCACCTCTGGTCACCCCGGCCTGAGGGACATTTGTTTTGGTGGCTGAGGCAGCCGCCGGTTACCCAGCACTGCAGGCACAGGCATGGGCTTTCTCAGCTACAAATGGCATGACATAAACAAGGAAGGCGCACACACACCTGTCACCTCTCCGTGGACTTCAGTGTTTAAAGGACAATCATCACCCAAAGTGCTTTTTATAGCAAGAAAGGACTCTGTGAACGTTGCCAAGTGAGTAGCACTGCCTGCATGCCCGTGGCCAGGGTGTGTGCAGAGCCTGCATGGACGCAGGCAGATTGGCTGGCCCAGCCCCACGCATCACTCCTGCATCACACCTCATACCTAGGGATCCCACCGTGCTCCAGGCTCAAGGGAGAACACTTCAAAAGAGGCAACAAAATCTCCACCAAGCACAGTATATCAAAGACACCTCAGGAAAACCCTTGAAGGAAACCTACTATGTGCAGCACTGTGGGAGAAACAGAGGAAGCTGCATCCTGCGCCCTTCAGGAACCCCAGAGAGCAAAGGGGACAGGCGACGAGAGACAGGACCAAAGAGACAGCTCCATGCACAGATGACGACGGCCGCCCAGCTGCCCTCTGCAGACGTGCAGGACCAGAGGGCAGGAAACTGGGATGGAGGGTGGGCTCTGGGTCATGCCCACTTGGCCTCCATCCCAGAGAGCAGCTCCCCCAAACCTGGAATGATGAGTGTGCCTGACAGGACCCATCAGAGATAAACCACAGTGGCCATGTTAGCTGGTGGCAGAGGGTTGGGAGTGGTAGTCCTTAAAGTATTTTGAAATAATTTAAGAATCACAAGAAGTTGCAAAAATAGTACAGAAAATTCCCGTGCACCCTTCTATTACAGACTGAATCGTGCCCTCTCAAAATTTGTACGTTGAAGTGCTAACCCCCAGTATGTTAGATATGACCTCATGTGGAGATAGGACCCTTACCAGGCCATATGGGTGGGCCTCGTCCACTCTGACCAGCATCCTTCTAAGAAGAGAAGATTAGGACACAGACATGCACAGATCAAGGGGCGGCCATGCAAAGACACAGGGAGAAGACAACCATCTGCAAGCCAAAGGGAGGAGGTCTTCAAAGAAACCAATGCTGCCAATAGCTTGACCTTAGACTTCTGGCCTCCTGAATTTTGAGAAAATTAACCTCTGTTGTGTGAGTCCCCGGGCTGAGGGGCTTCGTCATGGCAGCCCAAGCCAACCACACACCTCCCACATCTCATGACCACCCTCCATTCCCAAGCGAGGACACTGCCCTGGGTCCACTGGTCAGTGGCAGAGCTTATTCAAACACGGCAAGTTCTGTGATCTGACCTGTGTGGCCTCTATACCGGCGCTTCTCAAACTATCTGCGGTGAAGGACTCATTGGTTTATTTCCAATTCATTCTGGACCTACATTTTTGTTTCTTTGTTTTGTTTTTTTGAGACAGGGTCTCACTATGCTGCCCAGCTGATCTCAAACACCAGGGCTCAACCAATCCTCCCACCTCAACCTCCTGAGTAGCTGAGATGACAAGCCCTATACTTTTGGTTTCCTGAAAACCTATAAAAAAGGAATCACTAGAAACATGGAATAAAGAAGGCATACAAAGTACAAAGCCCAGGTTTTTATGATTAGACTCATCAGACCTGAAATGACTCCTTCAAATGACTGTCAAAGTCTAAATGCTGACTTTCAGCTTCTGTACTGTTGCAGGGATCAGCAGCGGCAGCTCACCGGCTGGCACCCATCCACAGACCTCACTCTGAGTAGCTGGGATATGGGTCATGTGAGGTGTGTCCCGAGCCTATTGCTAGGGAGATGCTGTGGATTCGAATTCTGTGTGGCCCTGGGCTGGTCATTTATCTGCAGTTCAGCTTCCTCACAGAGCCTGAGGTGGAACTGTCATGAGGATTCACGATGATTCATATAAATTTTGGGATGAGAACCTCGGGTAAGATAACCTGCTCACACGTGTCATTCGGGGACGTCAGCCTGATGGATTTCCAGGCCTCGCACACTGTTCCGGACACTCCAGGCCCACAGATGCCTCCTACATGGAGTTGTGTTACGAGTGTGTTATTTGATCTTTGTTGAACTTGGGCTTATCTTTGCTTGCTCTCAGGCCCTCCCATAATGTTGACATCCTGATAACTCCCGATGGTGACTGCAGGTGGCCACACCCTGCAAGCTCCCTGCAATTCCAGCCATTACTCAGCAACGCTCAGCAATGCAAGGTCACTCAGAAACACCATCTGTCCAAGCTCCGTCTCCCCTCCCACCCCAAAGGAAAAAAGAAAAATTATTCTGTTCCGCCTCCATTTTTCTCCTCCTCCTCCTAAAAGCACACACACACTCACACACACACACACGCAGAACTAAAGTTAGGCTTGCCTTGACCTCTACTTCTAAATTAATTTTCCTTCCTCAGGCATTTGCTGACGCTCCTTTTCTGTTCTTTCCCCAACAGAACACAGATGTCTTTGAAAGCACCAAGCCTGCAAACACTTTGTGTATCCTTGCAAATCGGGTAAAAGAATAATTTTCTCCCAATCCATACAAATCCTCACGCGTCTATTCACCTTTGCTGTGGAATTCACTGACAACCCCCTCTGAGGAATGTACGTGTCAACGCAGAAAAAAAAAATGAAGAAATTCCGGAATCACACCAAGGGGCCTCAGCCCCAGGTCCCATCTAAGAATGAGACCAGCAAGAACCACTTAGGCTCTGGATGCCGTTAACTCAGGTCCCTGGTGGCCCTTGATAATTTTGTATCTAAAACGAATGGATTTCTACAGATCCGTGTGGAACCTTCTCATGTTTCTCCATCCAGAACATCTCTGTGATGATGCAGTCACAAATTCTGCACAGTTACTTCTGTGTGAGGGGTCTGTTTGGATCGTGTTTGCACACGTGTCAACATACCATCCTGGAACACGAGGACTAACCCTCCTTCCCCTCGACGGATGGCGACAATCATTTATTGACTCTCACTGAAGATATGGCCCCGATCGCTGGGGGACTCAGCATCTCAGAGGAGGGTGGGCTGTGCATGCAGAGGGAAAATAGGGGAGCAAAATCTGTGCAGAAGGTCACCTCACTCACATTTGACTTTTGTACCCGTGAACTTCAGTGCAGCGTATACCTAGAATCTGTTTCCTGCCTCAATTTCCCCTCATTCCTTGGTGCCATTAGTTCCTTTTCCAAAAGTCCTCATGGGTGTCCCCCAGCCCTGGACTCTTACCTTCACCATCACCACCTGACTCAGTCCCTGCTGCACGCCCACTGGCCTGCCTTACCGCCAGAGCCTCACGCATCACTAACTTCAGCACCCGTGCCCACCCAAAAATGTGTCCAGAGGTCTCTTTTTCCCTCTGCTTCTCAGGCCTGGCTCCGACCTTTCCTTCCGATCCATTCCTTCCGCATCTCAGGAGCCCCCTGGAGAGACCTCACGGGCTGCCCTCTCCTGGCCCAGCTCTACAACGCCTCCCTCTCCCACAGGCAGAGCAAGACTCCGGTTTCTCTCTCCTGTGACAAAAGTGTGCGCCCAAAACTTGCAGCACGAACTGTTTATTTTTAGGTTTAGATTTGGGGTCTGGCTTTTTAATTCTTAGTTTGTTCTCAAGTCCAATCGCAGCAGTGGGAGGTGGGAAGTGGGCGGGGGACAGAGAAGGATCTCAGCCCATCGCAGCAGGCACCTCCCTCTCCTCTAGGTCTGTGGACGGCCTTCTGACCTGGGGTCCTGGGGTTCTTCCGATGTCTGCTCTTACAGCTCCAGTCATTCTGGCCTTGGTTTTACTGCTCGGCCTGTACACCTTCTTATCATTGTCTTAAAATCGGCCAAGGGATGGTTCTTTTCCAGAGCTTCTCAGTGTCTGGGTGAGATCAGGGCTGTGAGGGCCAGGGGACACCTCAGGATGAGTCGTGGGCTATAGAGTCATAGTGCCTGGGCTCATCTTCCTCCTTGGCAGCCTTGGAGGATACAGTGGGTGGAATCACGTCCCCTCAAAACATGTTCCATCCCTAAGCCCCAGGACCTGGGACTGTGGCCTTAGTTGGAAATAAGGTCTTTGCACATGTGATCAAGTTAAGAAGTGGGCCCTCATCTAATGATTGGTATCCTTAGAAGACGACAGAAATGAGAACACACACGTGCACACACATGCATGCACACATGTACGCACACACACAAATGCACACACACACAGGAATGTCACGCACAGCAGACAGGCAGACAGGCATGGGGGTGGGGTTGCCTCGTGATGATGGAGGCAGAGACTGACGGTGCGTCTATAAGCCAAGGCCCACAGAGGATGGCCAGTGGCCCCTAGAGCCGGGAGAAAGGCCTCCGTATGCTGGGAAAGCTCCTCCCTGAGAAGCAACCCCACTGCCACCCTGATTTTGGATCCCAGCCTCCAGGACTTGGCGAAAACAAAGAGCTATTGTGTGAAGCCACCCAGTCTGTGGCGTTCTGTGATGGCAGTCACAGGACATCGACCCAGATGATCTGAATTTCCAGCCCCACTGGCCAGGTCGACTGTCCTGGGGGCTGCATCTGACACCCTGGGCTCTGGGGGCCAACGACACTCTAGGGGCCAAGCCCTGCTGGCTCCTCTCCTTGGATTATTTCCATCTGGGGAGCAGCGGCAGGGCCTCCCTTCCCACTCCAGCACTGGAACTACATCTGGAAGCTCTTCTCACCCTTAATTGTTCTTAATGCTTTAACACACGGAGTGACTAATGGGCTGTAATTGGGAGCGGTGTCCTGGGGAACTCGCCGACAGCGCCCTCTGCGACCCGCCCAACCTCCTCCGCCGCTCACTCACAGAGCTCAAAAGTCACCAAGGAAAAATATTGGCCCGTTTTTCTATTTTTTTTTTTTAAAAAATGTCACACCAGTGCCAACAAGCAGTTTTATCCTTCAGCCAACAAGTATAGGGCGAAGAAAAGGAGAGAGGCGAAGCCAGAAGCAGATGGGACAAAATAGCACAACTGCCACTGAGGCCTGTGACATCTGTCTGGAGACAAAGAGTTCTTGGAGGCAAACCCCACGCCAGTCAGTTCAGGGGGTGTGAAGGATTCCAGCCACACATTTCCCCTTGAAGAGGAAAGGAGAAGGGATAAGGCATCTCTGATGTCTTCTCATCTCCTCCCCGACCCCTGTGAGGGGTAAGTGCTGACTGCCAAGTCATCAGAACTGCAGAGAAGGAACCAGATGATAGAAAGGATAGACAGAGGCAGAGGGGCAGAATTAGGGGCCCTGGAAGAGAATGTACAGAAAAACCTGAAGTGCACACAATTCCTCAGCGGGGTGGACGGACAGAGAGAGACAGACAGACAGAGAAGGAGGAAGAGGAGGAGGCATGAGAAAGGAAAGAAGTAGGGGAGAGAAGAAAGAAGGAAGAGGAGAAAGAGAAAAAGGAGACAGAAGAGGAAGAAGAAGAAAAGGAAGAGGAGGAAGGCCGGGCACAGTGACTCACTCTGTAACCCCAGCACTTTGGGAGACCAAGGTGGGTGGATCACTTGAGCTCAGGAGTTTGAGACCAGAATGGCCAACAGGGTGAAACCCCGTCTCTACTAAAAATACAAAAATTAGCCAGGCGTGATGGCGTGTATCTGTAATCCCAGTTACTCAGGAGGCTGAGGCAGGAGAATCTCTTGAACCCGGGAGGTAGAGGTTGCAGTGAGCTGAGACTGCGCCACTGCACCCCAGCCTGGGTGATAGAGCAAGGCTCCATCTCAAAAAAATAAATAAAGATCAATTTAAAAACAGAGGGTGCAGTGGCTCACACCTGTAATCCCAGCACTTTGAGAGGCTGTCAGGCAAATCATGAGGTCAGGAGATTGAGACCATCCTGGCTAACACAGTGAAACACCGTCTCTACTAAAAATACAAAACATTAGCCGGACATGGTGGTAGGCGCCTGTAGTCCCAGCTACTTGGGAGGCTGAGGCAGGAGAATGGCGTGAACCCGGGAGGCGGAGCTTGCAGTGAGTGAAGATCACGCCATTGCACTCCAGCCTGGGCAACAGAGAGAGACTCCGTCTCAAAAAAAAAAAAAAAGAGGAAAAGAGGAGGAGGAGGAAGAAAGGGAGAAACAGAAGCAATGGAGTGGGGCCCCAGGTCCTTGTCTTGCATCCTCTTTCTCACAGGGACATCCTCAGAGCTTGTTCCGAGAACAAGCAAGCAAAGGGGCAGGGTGGCAGAATTAGGCAGGATCAGAATGAGGGACTGAAGTGGCTGAGCTTGGCACCCTTCCTAAATATTTTCCAAATACATTTATCAACAGAAAAGGAACCACGGAAGATTTTAGGACCCATGTCTCCAAAGACCGGCTCAAACTAAAGTCTTCTCATTAAAATATTGGATCCAAGAAGGAAATAAGATGCCCCCGCAGGAAGGAGAGACCCCAGCAACATCCTTCGGCTGGGCATCGCCTGTTCCACCCAGGAGCACGTAGGACAAGCTCCTGCGGCAGGAATGCATTCGCTGCAAGCCTGGGAGCAACGTCCCATCCACTTCTGGTGTAACTAGATGAAGCCATGATCTCCCTCTTCCTGCCGCCAGGCAACGCTCAAGCTTGTGCTCCAGAAAGCCCCGCGCACGTTCCCACAGCTGATGCGGGCAGCCCGTGTCTCAGCTTGGCCCTCGAGGGTGCCATGCTCCCCTGTGATGGATTCCAGTTTAACAGCTTTTAAAAACAAGCAGACAAGAGACGGGCATGATGGATGAGTGCAGGAAGCATGCTCATTCGGAGATGATTTATGGGAAGTCACGTGTTGCCACTCATGGGTGCGTCCCCGAGGGTGGGGGCCGGGGTGGATGGATGAGTTTGGATAGTGTAAGCTGCACTACCACGGCAGGCTCACTCTCAGCCCCTCGTCGTGCACGGCAGCCCCGGCTCCCGTCTGACCATGGCAGGCTCACTCTCAACCCCACGGGGTGCGCCGCAGCCTCCGCTCCCGTCTCATGCTGTCTGCATCAGGGCAGAAGACTTTGCTTATCTCTCAGCTCCAGAACAAAGGCGCACCCGTCCCCAAAAACATCTGGAGAAGAGACAACTGACCACACTCCTTGGCTCCTCTGAGTGACCCCAACAATGGACAGCAACGTGGTTTAGGAAAATTCCTATTACCCCATGAGAGTGGCGAAGGGGAGGGGAAAGGAAGGGGTGGGTCAGGGTTGGAGGAGCAGATGACCGTCCTCTGGAGCTTTTGCTCAGGTCCATCTCTTCCCTGTGGACCTGAAAGACCCCTCTGCCCCAGGCCTCAGCCACTGCATGTAACAGACAAATCTCGTTTTGCAGCAGATTAATTTCCATCCATGTTTTTAATAAGGACTTAGAATTTACTAAGTAAAACCCAAACTGAATCCATATTTAAAGGGATGAGCTTTAAAATGGGATCTAACTGACGGCACCCTTTCCAAGGCAGAGGAAATGAACCGGGGCTGAGGCAATGTCCTAGGCGGAAGCGGCTTCCTCCCCACACTCTCCTTTGAAGCAAGGATTCGCCTGCAGTGATGGGGAGTCCCGCTCAAAGGCCTCCTTGCCAAGGCCATTCCTGAATCAGAAAGGCCAGCCCGCCTCACAGGGGCAAAAGCTCCTGTAGGCTTTTCCCTGCCCGGGTTTCTCCATCACTGATCTCCAAGGCCCTCTTAGGAAGCCCCTTCCTCTAGTCACATTCCTTTGGGCCATTCATGGCATCCACATGCCAGAGCTCCGGTAGCCCGAAGGTGGTTTTGGCAGCCGCTTCTCTGAAGCCCATGTCCAGGCCGCAGGGATAACCCAGGAGCACGCGGGGCGGGAGGGTGTCTGCAGGCACACCCGACCTCAGATACGTGTCCCTGGCCCTCTTCCTTCAGACACCCACCACCCACCCTCCCGACGGTGAATAAAAGACAGGCAGAGAGTCAAAGCCACACACAGGCCTCAGACCGCATTGCTCCTTGCTCAGAGGGGCTTCCTTCTCTCCCCTTGACCTCGCCCTTCCGGAAAAGGAAGACTCTGAAATGCAGATTCCTCACTTCACAATTCAGAGCACACCTTTGGAATCAACAAGGGGCTGGACAGTGAACACACCGAGGGAAGCAGCTCAGGTCCAAAAGAGCTTGTGGGGTGACCCCACCAGCCCCTGGACTTCCCAGACCCTCCCTCGGGGGTGGGCTGGTCTTGTGCTTTCACTGTTGATGACCCCAAGAATTTACCTATTTGGGGGACACAGGTTCTCAGACCCACAGAAAGGTGAGGCTGGGCCCTGCAACCTCCTTCTTGGAGGCAGCAGGAAGTAGCATTTTCAGAGGAGCACGGGAGATGGTGCTACTGTCATGGCCTGCAGGATGTCTGTACATGGGGGCTCTCCCCTAGGGACAGAGCTGCAAGCATCTTCTTGGAACTAGGCCTCTGGGGTTCCAGAGACAGAGCATGATGTCAGGGGGTCGCTCGTCCTGCGCTGAGGCCAGCCCCAAACCTCGTGTCCAATATACATTTTCTCAGACAGCCTGCAAGCACGGTGATCTTGGCACAGAGTGACCTGACCAGGAGCTGTGGCTGATGGCACAGCAGCGTTGCCTTCACCACGACACTGCGGCGAGCCCCAGGGCAGAAGGAGCCAGAACGAGGAGTGGGATTCCTGCCCTCTAAACAGTCACATTGCTGCTTCTCTGTCCTGGTACCGGCTGGGGCGTGTGGCCTTCCCATCTGGGCTCCCCGAGGGGTCCCTGATGGTTTACGGAATGGAGTGACAGCCGTTTCAGCAGAGGAGGGGAATTGTTTAAGGGCTTATCTCAGACATGGGCCCAGATCCACCACTCTTCTCCTCCTGGGTCCATGGCAGAGCTAGTGCTCCCGGGGATAGAGTGGGACAGTGGGCTCCTGGGCTGTCCCCTGCTTCCACTCTGTCCCCCTCACAGAAGGTGGTGGCATCTTCATACATCCCAAATCAGGCCATTTAATCCCTCACTCAGAACCCTGCAGTGGCTCCCACCACCCTTAAGACAACATCCAAAATCCTCAGCCCCAACCTAAAGGCCTCTGCATCCAGTCCTGGACCCTCTTCGTCACCTCCTTCCTCTACCTGCACAGTCCCCAGACCCCGGGACGCCAGCCCCTCCTGCTACTTCTCCAGCATGCCCGCATGTCGCTGCCTCAGCGCCTTGGACTGGCCATTCCCTCTGTCTGGAATGCTCTCCCCTCAGACATCCTGGGGTCCTCCCTCCCTTCCTTCTGTCTCGGCTCACAATATCAGCACCCGGGGCCTGCCCTTCTGTCCTGTGCAAGCCACAGACCCCACCGTTCGCCTTGGTCTTAGCATGCTGCATTTATCCTCACAGCATTATGTGCGCCTAACATACATTTATTCTCCATGTCCCTGCTAAATATAAACACCATGAGGGCCAGAACTTGACCTTGTCTCCACTGCATCTCCAGCACCCCAAACAGGGCTCAGTACATCGGGGGCTCGAGGCTGTGGAATGAATAATGCAGGACAGTCTGGATCGATGAGCTACGGCAAGAAGACCCCAGGGAGCCCTGGAGCAGAGAAAGGCACCCATGGCCTTCACCAGAGAGAAGCAAGCAGCACATGCCTGGAGATGCACCCAGATTGTGTGTGGAGATTTCCGATTCTGTGGGCTCTGGAAAGGGCATCTTTTGATGGGTATTGGAGAGACCAGCCTGTGTCTGGGCCTCTGATCTCTTTGCCTACGGTTCTTGGTATCATCTGCTCAGCCCAGAAAGGGTCGTCATGCAAGCCTGCCTGCAGGCTTCAGGGCTCCAGTCCTCCCTGCATGGGGGTCAATGACCCACAGCTTTGCCCTGTCTATCAGCAGGGAATGGGGCTGCACTGAACCTCACGGGGGCTTAAGAAAGAATTCACCTGGTGTCTGTCCCTCGTTCCTGGGAGGTGATCTCTAAAACCTCTGGAGTTTCCAAGGGATAGGAGTGTCTTCTGTTAGTCATAACAAGCCACTCCTGCCCACACCTGACCATGTGCTGACCTGCAACTCATAAGGACCCTTAGGAGGCTTCCAGCGTGAGGCTGGCCGTGCACGTGATGAGAGGCTTGGAAATTTCACTCCCCACCTCAGGGGAGCAGAGAGGGCTGGAGACAGCTCAGCCACGTGACTCGGGGAGCTTTCGGGTGGTGAACTTGTGGGTGAACCAGCAGGGTGGTGCATCCTAGCACCACGGCGAGTGGGTGTGGATGCTCCGTATCCAGGACGCTGCCCGACCTCAACCTATGTGTGTCACACGACTGTCATACACCTGTCATTTTTAGTGTAGTGCCTTTTTGTTGTTTTCTGTGAATTGTAGCAAATTATCAAAACTGAGGGGTCCTGGGAACCTCTGAATTTGCCACTGGTCACAAGTGCAGGTGGCCTTGGCAGGTTGCATTCGAAGTGAGAGCCGTCTTACAAAGCGCTTTGCCCGAACCCTGTGGAGTCGGACGCTGACTCTGGCAGTTAGTGTCAGAGCTGAACGGGGGACGGTGGGAACAGAGGCCTCATGCCGTCCCCTTTAGAGCCGCACGAAGGCTTCAGGGCCCTCCCTGAGCTGCAGGGCAATCTGGGCAGCAGAACATGAACCGTGCAGGGGAAGGTCAGGCCCTGACCTTGGATTCTATGGCATCTCTGCTGACACCAGACAGCGGACCCCACACCGCGCCCACCCTCCTTCCAGGACTAACTGCCCCGAAGCCAGGCTGATGGGCTTCAGGGTACAAAAAGCGGTCACTCCTTAAAAATTCTACCCCATACCTTCCTGGGCATCCGTCGACGCCCCCCTCCTACTCCACAAAGACACCATGACCTGAAAACTAGAGACCAGCACAGAACATCCCTACCCCGCAACCCTTTCTGTAAAATAAAATCGCCGCATTAAAATGTATTTCCTCCACAAATGCAAACTCTGGGGATGGGCGTGGTGGGACCGCCTTACCTGGTAGTGGGAGGTGAGATCTGCTTTGCTGTGGGGGGAGGCCCCAGTGGGGCTCCTTCTGGACCGTCCTTGGCAAGGAGGGGGCTGCTGGGGAGGAGCAGCGACTGCAGGAAGATTGTTAGCGTCTCAGAGACAGAATTTCAACCTGCAGGGGGAAAAAAGCAAGTAAAAAAAATGCCTTTGAAGGAAACATCTTCCTTTTGATCTAAAACAAACATTTGGTGCTAATAAACAAGGGGGGGACAGCTTCAAAGCCAACCATTTGCCACCAGGGATTGGCACCCTCCAAAGGGCACTTCGCTTTTTATGCCCCAGGGGAGTAAAAGGAAACTTGCAGAAAACACATCATTAGGACCCTATTGCCGAACAACCAACGGTGCAGTCCATCCCAGGGTCCGCCCCTCTCCCAGCCCACTTGCAATGGTCCTCCACCCCCAGCAACTCTTCCACCCCACCACGCTGGCCCCTCCCCATCGCCTCTCCCACCGCCGCCTGCTCTCGCTTCCTCCCCCATCCAGCCTAGATTCCAGGACCCACCACTGTCTGCACTCCCCCAGCTACTTTGTCCCTCTCTTTTAAAAATATTCTTCCGATGATGTCACTGTCCTGATCTGGTGACACAGCCTTCCACTGGTGTCCTGTATCATTTGGAAGAAACACTTAAAGTTGTTTCAGCGGCCTGCAAGCCAGGTGAGTCGGGCTTCTATGATTTGGGGACTTCCTAAGAAGATCAGATGCAAGGTCTCACAAGGCGGCTGTGCGCTCGTAGACAGCTTCATGGCCAACCCTCCTTGGCCTCTGGGGCTCTCGGCAGTCTGGCCCCTTCTCCTAGCACACTCCCTCTCTCCCCCTGCAGTCCCATTGGCTTCCTGGCCGTCCCTCCACGCAGGCGCATGCCTCCCGGACCCCACCCCGCACCACGCCTTTGCACGTCTACTGCATGGAATGCTCTTCCCTGCACATTTGCAGGGCTCCTTCCCTCCCTCGCTCCCTGTCTGCCTCCCTCCGTTCCTCCCTGCCTCCCTGTGTACCTGCCTCAGAACTGTGCACATATGGCACCTTTCCGAGGCCATCCAGGAACAGAACACCCCATCAAAATAACCAGCATTCCTCTGGCATTTCCTTCTCCTTTCCCCATGAATTTCCCCCCCGGGACTTAGCACATCTGGCTTCATGTGGATGTACTGGGATCCCGCCATCCCGCCTTGCCTCAGCTGGAATGCAGGCTCCCTGAGGGCAGGCATATTCACATCTGCTGGATTTAGTGCTGAATCCCCAACGCCCAGGATGTGCCCGGCACACAGCTGGGGCTCGCTCCATATTTTTCTGAGTGAATAAGTAAATGAATGAAGAATGAACCCACAAAAGTTACTCCCCCATTAATACTTCTGGGTGTATTTAGAATCATATCCCACTATCACACCGGAGAGCAGGAATTCCCGGGAAACGGAGGGGGCCGGAGGACTCTGTTTGTTTAGTTGGTAGGGGCTGGCAGGGGTAGACCTGAGCCTGGAAAGTCTTGTTTTCTTAATTTACTCCAACCCAAACAGGGTATGTGTGCCGTCAGCCAGACAGGACACAAAAACGATCTAGGAGATCCACTCTGACCAACCCGAGAGACTGTCTTTGGGATAGAGTCATGAGATCGGGGTGGCCAGGGAGTGGCTGAGCTGTGTGATTCCCTGAATCGCCCCCACCACTGGCAGCACCCAGAAATTTCACAACGGAGTTTTAAACGACAACGACAACAACAATAATACATTAACCAATTTGTTTCTTTTCCTAAAATCCAGTCACTGAACGGAGTACAAACCCCCACACTGAAAAGCAGAATCAGCATCCCAGAGAGCTCAGCAGCCCTGGAGCAACGCCTGGGGAACATCTGCCCTTTCAGGGACCATCGGTGCCGAGCCCAGTGCCCAGTGCTGGGCGTGGGAGCCACTTTTCAATGGCAAAAGTAAGTAATATGAACAGTTCCATGGATGAAATGCAGCCAGGGAGGTGGCTGGGAGAGGGCCTGGGGGCAGGGGACCTGAGCAGAGGTAGAGGACTCAGGTGGAGGTGGAAGGCAGCCCAGGTTGGGCAGCAAGGGGCCCCAGGAAGGGGCCTGGCCTGGTGGGGACAGAAAGCAGGCGGCAGGCTTCTCTGCGACCTAAGTGATTGGTTCTCAGCAGGAGCAGAAAAGGCAAGAGCTAGAACTCACACTGCACCAGGCCCTGGGCAGGGAGGTCTGTGGAGGACTGAAGATCTGTGCCAAGCCTCCTCTGAGCCTGGTGTCCACACCCCCACAGCCCCAGCTTCCAGCTGCCCCAGTGACCGGAGAAGCAGAAGCATCTGAAAGCCCTCAAGTCTCCCCTGGTCCTGTCGGGGCTTTCAGGGAGACCACAGGATACCCTTCTGGTCCTGGAGGCGATTCCCAAGCATTTGCTTCAACTCTCAACGTCACCTCCTCCCCAGACAGGGCTCCCAGAGCCAGCATGGAGGCAGGTGGTCCAGGGAGACTCCTGCCCTGCTGCTCTCTCCCACCACCCCCAAAGCAGAAGCAGCCCAGGGCCTGGGTGGGAGGAGAGCCTGGGGAGAGGCGGGCTATCTGCCGGGGCTGCCACCCTTCCTGACTCATCAGTTCTCTTGCCTTTGAGGCGGATGGAGCTGCCCTCCCCAGAGCAGCCCTGGCAGGGGAGGTGCCCACAGGAAGGAATGGAAACAGAGTCCATCCCTGGGGATCCCCAGTCATCCCCCGAGGCCACATGGACACTGATGCTGCCCAGCCTGGCAGCCAGTCCAGGGCCAGGGAACCTAACCCCCTGAAAGAGATGGGGAGGAATTAGAGGGAGCAAAGACAGGGTGGGGAGATGTGATGAAGGAACCCAACAGAAGCTCCAACCCCACTGCTCCCCTCCCCAGCACAGAGATCTTTACGTGTCATGCCTGAAACTCAGGCCACCTTCTCTGGGTGCAAATGTCTCCACACCCCAGAGGCCGAGCTGAAGGCGGTGCTCCCGGCGCCCCCACACCTCTCCTCCGCACCTTGCAAGCCAAGCTGACAGGAGGTTATTTCATTTTAACGGGTCGTGCCCAGCCCCGCCTGCAGCCGCTGGCTTAGAGGATGGAGACACGAGCGATCCACAGGCTGCCGAGTCCAGAGCGCGGGGACCCACTCCAGCGCAGCCACCTCTGCCTGGGCCCGAGCCTCCTTGGCGTTGGTAGGCGAGTCCTGTGCGTCCTGCATCCCTCCCCTGCCGCCAGCTGGGCGAAGGTGCTGCGTCCCAGCGCCACCGATAGGCCCAGCCTGGTTTTGTTTTCCTCAGCCCGAGCTGAGTGGGAGATAACAGCTTGTCCCTGATTGTAATGGCATGTTTTTCCCCACTGCGCAGTGGGAGATACCAACCATCACCCATAGCACAGACCACAGGCCTATGGCCCCCTCCACGTGCACCCCTATGCCCCACGCCCGACCCCTTGGTGCTGCGGGGTTTAGGGGACCTCAGGGCTCACCCCAGGCTCGTGGCTGGCAGAAGGAGTGGAACCACAGTGGGAGGCAAAAGGCCCAGTGACCAAGTCCCCTCGAAGGCTCTCGAGGCTCCGCAGCCCAGCAGGGGTGGGAGCAGAGTGGGGGCCTGGGCTGGGCTGCAGGTGGCTTCTCAGGGCAAGCCCACGCAGTGGCAGGGACCACGGTGGGCGGGGCCTGGTCGAGGCCACAGCCTGCCATTCCCCCACTTGTTGGGGACAAAAGCATCCAGTCTGTCACAGGAGCGAGCTGTGTCCTCCTCATTCTCTGAGCCGTATTTATGGCCCCTCACCATGTGCTGAGTGCAGTGCTCAGAGCACAGCAGAGCACGCAGGGACACTCAGAGCACAGCAGAGCACACAGGGAGCACTCAGAGCACAGCAGAGCACACAGGGAGCACTCAGAGCACAGCAGAGCACACAGGGAGCACTCAGAGCACAGCAGAGCACGCAGGGAGCACTCAGAGCACAGGGAGCACTCAGAGCACACAGGGAGCACTCAGAGCACACAGGGAGCACTCACACAGGGAGCACTCAGAGCACAGCAGAGCACACAGGGAGGGAGCACTCAGAGCACAGGGAGCACTCAGAGCACACAGGGAGCACTCAGAGCACACAGGGAGCACTCAGAGCACACAGGGAGCACTCAGCACAGCAGAGCACACAGGGAGCACTCAGAGCACAGGGAGCACTCAGAGCACACAGGGAGCACTCAGAGCACACAGGGAGCACTCCACACAGCAGAGCACACAGGGACACCCCACTGTTGACCTTCACAGGGAAAAGCCTCTGAGGCCTCCTCACCTCCCCCTCTTCTGGGAGGTCAGGTGGGGAATTCTGAGCCCCATCCTGTCCCCTACACACACACACACACATGCACACATGCTCACATATGCACATGAACACAGACGGGCCATCCTGGACCCTACCCTCCACCTGCTTCCTCAGAATCTAATCCTCTTGCTTTAATGACAGAGCCCCCAAATAATATAGGGGTCCAGGGAGAGGCTTAAGCATCCCCGGAAGGCTGGCCATGGGTGGCAGGGCCCCCAGAAGAGCTGGGAAGCGTGAGGAGTGTCCTACAAAGGGTGAGGGCTGTGCCCTGGGGCTTGGAGGGGGCCTCAGTCTCAGAGAAGGATTTTAAAGACCCTTGCGCCCCCATCTGCAGCTGGCCGGTTTCCTCTTCCCAGCTCTCAGCCTGGCCGCTTCAGCCTGCTGCAGAACCAGCCAGCACTGCTCCCGAGGCAGCACGAAGCTGGGGCAGCCCCTGGTGCTCTGGCCCCAAAAGACCTCCTCTCAGATTCTTGTCATTGAAAAGAGAAGATGGAAAAATAAACATTCAGGCTGCTATAAAGTGTCTTCTACCAAAAAATAAGCAGACACACAAACGAAGAGGGAGGTAGGGGAAGGAGTGAGAGAGACGGAGGGAGGGAAGAGGAGGGAAGGAAGCCTCTGGACGAGGCACGTTCACCGAGCCTGGACAGGGGAAGGTTGAGGAGGGCCATGGCAGAGGTGTGGGTGAGGCACACAAGGTAGCTGGAGCAGAATCCACAGGCAGATAGTCCAGGTGAGACGCACTGGCCAGGCAGAGAGTAGACCAGGACAGCAGGTCCCAGGGAAGGGCAGAGAA
>NW_012098097.1:13088574-13089939 GCF_000951045.1 Mandrillus leucophaeus
AGGCTCCTAGAGGTGGGGGTGAGGTGGAATGACCTTCCCATTCTACATGGCAAAGCAAACGAACTGAGCCCACCTGAGAACCCAGGCATCCCAAGACCCTCACACTCAGCCTCCTGTGCAGAATAAGAACCCAGGCATCCCGAGACTGTCGCACTCAGCCTCCTGTGCAGAATAAGAACCCAGGCGTCCCGAGACCCTCGCACTCAGCCTCCTGTGCAGTATAAGAACCCAGGCGTCCCGAGACCCTCGCACTCAGCCTCCTGTGCAGAATAAGAACCCAGGCGTCCCAAGACCCTCGCACTCACAGCCTCCTGTGCAGAATAAGAACCCAGGCGTCCCGAGACCCTCGCACTCAGCCTCCTGTGCAGAATAAGAACCCAGGCATCCCGAGACCGTCGCACTCACAGCCTCCTGTGCCGAATAAGAACTCAGGCGTCCCGAGACCCTCACACTCACAGCCTCCTGTGCAGAGAGAGGACCAACAGCCAAGCATACAGATATCCTGGATTTTTTTTTCCCCAGATCTCCAAATAGAAGGCCACACTTGGACTTCAGCATGCAAGGGGACATCACTAGTGTTTTATAAATTAAGGCTCATCTGAGGATGTGGCTTCATTTACAGGATTTAAGAGGAGGCATCACAGAGAGGTAGAAGTAGCTGGTGAGTTGAGGAGGAGCCCCCCATTTTACTACCCCCTCCCCAGGCCTACTGACAGCAGCACATGGGGGAATGAGACAGTGGTCCCCCTCTGGGCAGATGCAGCCCTGCCAGTGCAGAACTTGAATTCTGAGGCTGTTCATCTTCTCAGGGCATGCTACACTCCATTCTCTGCAACAGCCTGGTTGGTGTGCCTTGGAACATTTCAGGCAACAGCAAGGGAAAAGCTTGGAGCAGGACCCACAGGCCTGGGTTCTCCTCCCAACCTATCACTGTGTGACCTGGGACATCTGAGCATCCCTGATCCTTTCCCCCAGCAACTCACAGGAAGTGCCTACTACGTGGCAGATGCAGACCCAGGTGCCAGGCATTCAGCAAGGTGCAATAGCAACCCCATCCCCGCCCAAAGTGTCTTGGATGTCACCTTCCCTGCCCCCTGCGCAAGGCACACAGAAAGAAGACGGAAAGGGCTTTGCACTGAATCACAACTGCACTTTCTCCTAATACTCCAAGGAGTCAAATGACCTCTGAAGGCCACCAGAGCCACAGGCCTCTTTGTGATGGTCAGACATGGGCTTGTGAAAGAGCCGTTTAGGGACATAGCATAGGGGACTCCAAGACCAGGGGGACCCTAAAATCATCAGAAATCAAGTTTGAGTTTTTATGTCATTTTGCTCATCTGTTTTTGTTTTTTGTTTGTTTGTTTT
>NW_012098097.1:13090254-13092225 GCF_000951045.1 Mandrillus leucophaeus
AAAAAAAGAATGAGAGTAATGGCAAGGATTTAACATTCTTTCTTTATTTTATTTTTTGAGACAGGGTCTCACTCTGTCACCCAGGCTGGAGTGCAGTGACTTGAACACAGCTCACTGCAGCCTTCACCGCCCAGGTTCAAGCAATCCTCCCACCTCAGTCCCCCAAGTAGCTTGAACTACAGGTGTGCGTCACCATGCCTGGCTAATTTTTGTAGAGATGGGCTTTTGTAGAGATGGGCTTTTGTAGAGATGGGCTGTATTTTTTGTAGAGATGGGCTTTCACCATGGCGCCCAAGCTAGTCTCAGACTCCTGAGCTCAAGCGATCCACCCACCTTGGCCTTCCAGAGTGCTGGGATTACAGGTGTGAGGCACTGCGCCTGGTCCAACATTCATTTTTAAAACCATGGAATTCTCCAAAGGCACTAGAGCTGCGCACCCTCCGAACTGCAGCACTTCCTCAGGGTATGCAGCCTCCTGGAGCTTGCCCGGGGTGCAGTTCCACAAGGCACTGTTCTCTTTCCTTCTGTTTTTCTTACACTAGCTTCTCCCTGGGTGCCAGTGGCTCTACTTCTGCCGTCTTTTCTGGCTAATCCCTCTCATGATACCTTTCAGGGCTGCTGGCTTTGCTCTCTTCTGTTTTCCGTCACCCCAGTTCCTCCTCAGCCTCTGCACCCCGCAAAACATAAGCTCCTAACCAAAAGCAGAGTTTGAAATGGGACTCAAACTAAGAAAGCAAAACTTGCTCTTTCTTTAACCAAGAGAAAAACAACACAGAGCACCTCATTTTAGTAGTAAAGATGATAGGGAATATACCATATTCGGAATAAATGAGCCTCCTCACCCCGTTTTTTTTTTTTGTTTTTTGTTTTTTTTTGAGACAGAGTCTCGCTCTACCGCCCAGGCTGGAGTGCACTGGCGGGACCTCAGCTCACTGCAAGCTCCGCCTCCTGGGTTCACGTCATTCTCCTGCCTCAGCCTCCCGAGTAGCTGGGACTACAGGTGCCTGCCACCTCGCCCGGCTTTTTTTTTTTTTTTTTTTTTGTATTTTTTAGTAGAGATGGGGTTTCACCAGGTTAGCCAGGATGGTCTCGATCTCCTGACCTCGTGATCCGCCCACCTCGGCCTCCCAAAGTGCCCGGATTACAAGCTTGAGCCACTGCGCCTGGCCCTCCCCCCATTTTTAAACCACTCTTGTGAAGCCAGCTGAGTTCCTGGCTCCCCTTGTGCCTTCGGAATCCTGTCTCTGGCAAAAGTAATTTGGGTTTTATTCTTCTGGCATCTGGTGGGAGTCGGTGACAATTTTACTGTAGCTACACTTCTTCTTTTTTAATACCAGTGTGTTTTAATAATACAGTGTA
Organism: Mandrillus leucophaeus; assembly: GCF_000951045.1. Classification (NCBI taxonomy): domain Eukaryota; kingdom Metazoa; phylum Chordata; class Mammalia; order Primates; family Cercopithecidae; genus Mandrillus; species Mandrillus leucophaeus. The sequence continues at coordinate 13,091,614 of NW_012098097.1, forward strand.
CCTTTTGGTATTGTTGAAATGTTACATTATTCAACATATCCAACAGGAAAGGGAAGGGCCTTCTGTAATTTATGTGTCCTCGGCGCTGTGTTTAAAGCTTGTAACGTGGAGGGCTGTAATTTGGGAGGCAATTTTCCCCAAGGTTGGGAGAACAGTTTCTGGAGGAGAGGCTGGAGACTGCCTGACCTGGGTTCATTGGGTTGGGGGCCCAGAACCCTGGCCATGAGGCTAACCCTAGTGGTAGGGAGTACTGTGGGCCCCAAACCAGAAATGTTCCCCAAAATGCAGCAACAACAACAAATCCTCAGCCCGGCTATGGCTGGCTCGGTAGGCCACTTGGGTTTCAAGCAACTCATCTAGTTTCCAGGTTCTGGCCCTTCCAGAGAGTCATTGCTGTGCTAAACATTCATGAGTCCCTCCCGCATGGATACTGGTGCACAGCTGGAAACAGCACAGGCACCTGTTGTGGGGCCTGCAGTGTAGAGAGGGAGAAAACAGGTAAACCACAACCCTAGGAGAGGCAGGGTATGGGCTCCTACAAGATGGCAAGCTCCAGAATGTTGGGGCCTTATTTTTCTTTTTTTCTTTTTTTTTTTTTTTTTTTTTTTTTGA
>NW_012098097.1:13093110-13101351 GCF_000951045.1 Mandrillus leucophaeus
AAGACACAAGCCACCTCCTGGGTTTCGGGTTTGTCCAGCTACATAAATAGGGGGCCAGTTTGTGATAAGGTGAGGAGGAAGAAGGTGGGCTTGAGAGACCAAGACATCAGGAAGTTACAGTGCAGGGGCCTTCAGCTCGGTGAAGGTGTCATTTATCACATTATCACCTGCAGTCCACTCTGCTATTCCTTACACCTTTTCCTATGTTAAAAATGGCACGAGGTTGGGCATGGTGGCTCATACCTGTAATCCCAGCACTTTGGGAGACCAAGGTGAGCGGATCGCTTGAGGTCCGGAGTTTGAGACCAGCCTGGCCGACGTGGTGAAACCCTGTCTCTACTTAAAAACTACAAAAATTAGTCAAGCGTGGTGGCACACACCTAAAATCCCAGCTATTCTGGAGGCAGGAGAATTGCATGAACCCGGGAGGCAGAGGTTGCAGTGAGCCAAGATCAGGCCACTGCACTCCAGCCTGGATGACAGAGCAAGACTGTCTCAAGAACAAAACAAAGAAGAAATGGCACCATATGATGTTTCAAGGCTGATGGGGCTGAGCTCACATTGGACATGCTGAGTTTGAAGAGCCCCTGGAATGTCCAGGAAGGTGGTTGGTCAGTGGGTGGTGCTAGCATCTAAACTGGAGAGAATCCTGTCTGCACTGGGGACTGTGGCAGCCAGGTTCCAAGATAGCCCCTGTGTCTTCACCTCCTGGTGCCCAGAGTTGTCCCCTCGCCTGTCATACCAGCATTGGTCTGTGTGACCAATAGAATTCAGCAGAAGTGAAGGTTCATCAATTCTAAGATTAGGTCTTAAAAGACCTCCATCTTTCTCTCACTCTGGAGGAAGTCAGCCGCCCTGTCATGAGAACACTCAGGCAGCCCTACAGGGAGGCCACTTGGAGAGGAACTGGGGCCACAGCCAGCAGCCATGAGAGAGACCAGCTTGGAAGCCGATCCTCCAATGAGAGACATCAGCTTAGAAGCAGATCTTCCAGCCCCATTTGAGCCTTCCCATGCCTGCAGCCCTGGCCAACATAAACTCCAGCCTCGAAGGGATGCTGAGCCAGGCACCCAGCTGAGCCCCTCCCAGATTCACGAACCTCAGAAACTATGAGCTAATAAATGATTGTTGTCTAAAGCCATTAAATCTGGGGGTAATCTATTACACAGCAATAGATAACACAGGGATTACAAAAAAAATATGATGGGGCTGTAGCCACAGTCATGGATAAGAACACAAAGTGAGAAGACAAGATGAGAGCAGATTACAGAGGCGAGGAGGGTCACACTGGGGCACACCAGGAGGCAGTGGTGGGAGAGAAAGGCTGGTGAGGAGGGATAAGGAAGAGCCCTCAAAAGGAGGAAGACAAGGCTGAGAACACTACAAAATCCCCAGGATGAGAGCTCTATTAGGCTGTTCTTGCATTGCTATACAGAAATGCCTGAGGCCGGGTCATTTACAAAGAAAAGAGGTTTAATTGGCTCCTGGTTCTGCAGGCTGTATAGGAAGCACAGTGTTGGCATCTGCTCCTGGTGAGGTCTCAGGAAGCTTCCACTCATGGTGGAAGGTGAAGAGGGAGTAGGCGCATTACACAGCAAGAGGGGAGATGAGGGAGGCACCACACTCTTTTAAACAACCAGATCTCACATGAACTAATTGAGAGACAACTCACTCATCACCAAGGGGCTGGTGCTAAGCCATCCATGTGGGATTCGCCCCCATGATCCAATCACCTCCCACCAGGCCCCACCTCTAACACTGGCAAACGATTTCAACATGAGAGTTGGGGGAGACACACATCCGAACTGTATCAAGAGCATTTCCAGAAGGAGAGCGTCAGATGCTACAAAGGTCCAGCAGGACCCCGGCTTCCCAGGGACCAAGTTCTCCCCCTACCTTGTCTCAGTCCAGTCCTTCTTACCTGCCACCTCCCTGCCTGGCTGCTGGCCCCATCGCATCCCTCAGATCTCACTTCCAGGGTCTTCAGTCTTCAATGAGAGGCCTTCCCTGACCACCCAAGCTAAAGCAGTCCCCAACCCCAGTTTCCCAGTCACTTTCTGTCATAGCTGCCTGGCATTTGTTGCAAGTTGTAATTATATTTTCATTTGTTTCTTTACTCAGCCATGACCTATGAAGGCTGAGAGGTATCTGTTTCCTTCACTACCATAAACCAAGTGCATGAGGTATCCTAGGTTCTCAATATTTGTTGGATAAATGGATGGAAAGAAAGAAAGATAAAAACCCTGAGTTTCACCTGGAGGCCCAGTTCAACTGGTGGAAAAACTGTTCCCTCCCCAAGTCACACACCTGCCACAGCAGTAGGGCTCCTTGGCTCTGGAAGAAAACATAGCTGGGCTTGGGGAGGAGGTGGAGAAGGACAGGAGATTCTGAAGGTGACCCAGACCAGCTCTTCCATCATTCTAAAAGTGGGGAAGCTGGACACAGTGGTGCATGCCTGTAATCCCAGTTACTTAGGAGGCTGAGGCAGGAGGATCACTTGAGCTGAGGAGTTTGAGGCTAGCCTGGGTAACATAGCAAGACCCCATCTCATATCTCATAAATAAATAAATACTAATTAAAATGAAGGCGTCTGTAGGAAGTCCAAGTGGCCACCGTATTTCCTTCAAGCATTCAACAAACATCAACAGCCTGTGCAACTGGGCTAGGTGGTGGGAACCTGTCCCCTCAGCAGTTCAGAGTCTTGGTGGGGAAGCTGGCGCCAGACAGGAAAGAGAAGATGCAGTGTAAGGGGTGAGGCCTGAAGGCTGACTGTCCCCCTCCACCCTGCCTCCCGGAGCTATGAAGCCCTGGGCAAGTTGCATAGCCTCTCTAAACTTCTGCGGCTTGCCTGTAAGCAGGACTGCTCCCACCGCACAGGCTGGCACCAGCTTTTGTTCCTCACCAGCAAAGCACTTCAGCCTGGGCCAGAGCACAGGTCCACATTGCCGTGATTTCAACCAGTAAGTACAATACACTGCAGAGAAGACATACAGAGCACTGTGGACACAGGGAGGGTTGGAGTGGGCTGGGGAATGAGCAGCTTTCTGAGGGAGGTAACAGTGGAGGCTTGAAGGAGTGGGAGGCGTGGAGCAGAGAAGCAGCTCGGAGACATAAACCCTCCCATGCCCAGGCAAGGAGGCTGGAGGGCCTGCCCAGCTGAGGGCTTCAGTGGCAGGACCCAGGCCAGAAGTGAGGCCCGCCAAGGACTGAACCCAACCCTGCCTACAGAGCAGTATCTGTGGCCAGCGGCACGGTCACCAACACCAGCATCTGGGCCAGGGCCACAGCCTGAAACAGCCACACCCGGCAGAGGCACAAGAGGACCCACGCAGGGGCCATGCAGAGCTGGAGGTCAATGATTTTCATCTGAACAGAGAGCTGGGCCCCAAGGAGGACTTGGGGGGTGGCTGTTTGTGCACACAGTGGCCATCTGGGATATGGAGGGCAGGTTTGCCACAGTTCAGGTTCATCCCCATGCTTGCTTCCCCAGGTGTTGTGCCCAGTGAAGGGTTGAAGCCCCCTCCTCAAAGCCCATCCTGTTCCCCGGCCCCCTTGGAGATCTCCACAGGTGAGTTACCTGGCTCAGGTCAGGTGGGAGGTGAAGAGAGGAACTTTCTAGTTGCTTTTCTCCAGCTTGGAAGTGAGGCTTTGGAGAAGCCTCCTGAAGGGGAGATGGGAGGGACAGCTGGCAGGGGTCAGGAACACCAGGGGGGATGCAGAGAAGTACAGGGAGTTGAGGGGTGCAGGGGGCTTCAGGGAGACAAGGGAGGGATACTAGTGTAGAATCCAGGATGGGGTGGGGTACAAGGGCACAAGGAGGTGGGAAGGGGGAGCAGGGAGTGGAGATGTGGGGTGAGGGAGAGGGGACTGGGATGGGGGTGCAAACAGTCAGGAAGGCAGGGGAGGGGTGCAGAGGGTGGAGAGGTGAGGGAAGAGGTACGGGGCAGGGATGGGGGTGCAGGAAGGTGGGAAGGTGGGGGAGGGATGCAGAGGGTGGAGAGGTGGGAGAAGAGGTACAGGGCAGGGATGGGGGTGCAGGAAGGTAGGAATGGAGTCCATGGGACAGTGACAGGTACAGAAAGGTGGCTGAGGGGCACAGGGGTGCAGATGGAGGGAGGTGGGGGAGAGGGTATGACAGGGTGGGGCACAGGGGCAGGGGAGGGATGCAGACACCCACAGTCTGGGTGCAGGGGTGGGGTGGCAGAAGGTAGTTGTGGTTGTAGGGGGTGGATGGGGTGGAGGTTAAGGCAGAGGCTCCTGTGGGCTGGGACCCTGCACTCCCCCAGCATCGGCGCAGCCTGAGCTATGACAGCGTGGCAGATGGGTATACGCAGAAGCATGGCCCCTGGTAAATAGGATTGGGATGTTGAACAGCCGACATGTTCTCCGAAACTGGCTCTATGCCACAAATGGAGAGAACTGTGACCTTAATAGGATGCTAAACTTTTGGAAAGTGGAGAGAAATGGAGAGAGCCAGAGTCGAGGACTGAGGGTCCCCCTCTCTGGCTGGAGGCCAGGGCTACTGGTGACCTGTGGGGTTCTAGGAGTTCAGAGTGGGGTGTTTTCGCTTCTGGGTCCTAAAAGCCAGTGGGTCTGGATGGGACGCATTCCTTGGCGTCCTGTTACAGCAACAGGAAAGACCAGCGCCCCTAAAGGCCTCCCACCTGGCCCTGAGACCTCCATCTCTGCCCACGGTCTGGCTGTATCTCCTGGAAGATTTTTATTTTAATGCTCCCATCCCGGGGCTGCACCCCTCTCTCTGGGCCCAGCACATACTTCCAGCCTGGGCATCAGGGAAATAACTCAAAACCATAACACACTTTTAAAAATACACTTGCCAGCAACTGCAACATTTGCTTTGCACAAACATTTCAAGAGAATTCCCCAGATAACCCTGCTGCGGGAGAATTCTAGCCACCGGGAGAAAGCTGCCCAGGCCCCAGCGGGGACATGGTTTCTCAGCGGTCCCCAGCCACCTCGAGGACAGGAGGCAAACAGGGACAGACAGCAGCAGAGGGATTCGAGGCCACAACAGCATGCAGGATTTCCTGGCGGGACGTGTCATTAGATCCCTCCTAGAGAGGGGCCTTACCCTACTCTTCGCGTGACAGCCTGGGGCACAGCGATGCCCACTTCTGAGCCTCCCATGCGTCATCTCAGGTGTTCACGGGATTGTCACGTGCATGTGGAAAGCCTGCCTGCCTCCCACAGAGCTGGGAGCTCTTGAGGACAGTGTCTGCCATGTAGAAGGGTGTGGAAATCTTCCTGAGTGATTTGGGTGTTACCTGTGTAACCTTTCACGGTCCTTGCCTGCCTCGGGACCCTGTTCTGGAAGGCTGTCCCCATGCTGTCCCTCCCAGCCAGCCCATCAGCTCAAAGAAGCGGGGCTGTGATGAGCTTGCACTGGCCAAGGCCGTCATGAGAGCCCCCCTAAGCTGGAAGCAGAAGTCCTGGGTCCACCCCTGCATGGCAGCCCCCACCCAGGTGCACCACCACAATTCCCCCGGCCCCGTGACTCAAGGAACGTTCTTGGGAGCTGGGAAAGCTGGGAAAGATCTCAATTTAGACAACGGCTATAATGGCGCAGACATCTGTCAAAACTCACTGGACCATACTAAGACCTATGCATTTCATAGTATGTAAATTACCCTCAGTTTTTTAATTTAAAAAGGTTACCTCCTGGACTGAAAACAGATTTGAGTGAAAGCCACTGCCTCAGACCCAGGCGTCCGATGGACTGCAGAGTCTTTCATTCGGCTAAAGTCAGCCAATAGAGCCCAGTCTATATGTTTGGAAAAAAAAAATCATCAATATAATGATAAGGAAAATGTCCCATATGTAGCTCCGGGAGACCTGCCTCAGTGAGTTTCTACCAGCAGTGGCAAGAGGGCCAGAAGCCATCAGTGTCCACCCAAAGCCTGGCTCTTCCCTCATCAGTTCTCTTGTAGTGAGGAGAGGGCAGGATAAACAGGAAGCTCTAGAACAATATCCTCTTCCCAGCCCCTCAGATGGCTGCCTGGGTAAAGTGCCAGGTAGAGATGGACATTCTATACACAAGGCTGGTGGTACGGAGGGGACATCTCTGAAGATGTGCACCTTCGAGCAACACAGAGGAGCACAGCCACAGCTGCTCCCCTCCCCTGTGGAGCCAGTGGCCACCCCAGCAGGCACTGAGCCAACGCTTGGAGTCTGCTCAAGACCTCCCCAGGTTAAGAGAGGCTACTGCAGAACTCCAGGAGCTTCCCTGCTCCCTCTGGCAGCAACAAGGCACTGGTCTTGGACCAGCCTCCTAGAACAGCAGATGTTAGGCAGATGTGCAGGAGGCTCCAGACGGTTATGGTGGGAACAGCTGTGGATGCTGAGGAGCGGACAAAAGCAGACAGGAGAGGAGCAGAATGGAGATTTACCTCTTTGGCAAGAGGCTCTTCTGACCACCCCTTGCCCTGCCTTCTGGCTGAGAAACACAGACTGAGGTCTGGCAGAGAGAAAGCCTTGCTGTGTGAGCCCAGGTTGACTCAGGGCCCGTTTTGACCTTCAATGTGCTCTCCCTCAGGGATCCCACCATGACATTTGCCTTCATAGGAACTCGTTTTCCTTTTGCGCTCCTTTGGGCAGCATTCTTACAATCCAACAGATGAATTCTGGCTCTTGTGGAGTTCCATCAGGAGGGAAGACCTCCCAAAACCAGTATGGCTCAACAAAGCTCTGTCCACCCACTCATCTATCCACCCATTTACATACCTACCCAACCACTCACCCATACATCTACTCACACAGCCATCCTTCTACCCACCCATCCATCTACCCATTCACCCATCCATCCATCCATCCATATGCCTACCCATCCATCCACTCGCCCACACATCCATCCACTTACCCATCCATCCACTCACCCATCCACTTACCCATCCATCTACTCATGCACCCATCCTTCCACCCACCCCATTCACCCATCCATCCATCCATCCATCCATCCATCCATCCATCCATCCATCCATATGGCTACCCATCCATCCACTCATCCATCCACTCACCCACCCTTCCAACCACTCATGCACTCATCCTTCCACCCACCCATCCATCTACCCATTCACTCACCTACCCATACACTCACTCATGTGCCCACTCACATATCCATCCATCCACCCATTCCCTCATTTACCCATCCATCCATCCACATTCCTACCCATCCATCTACTCATCCATCCATCCACTCACCCATCCATCCGCTCACTCATCCATCTACTCACTCATCTATCCACTTATCCACCCATCCATCCACTCCATCCATTCATTCACTCATCCACCCATCCATCTAGCCATTCACTCATCTGTTCATCCAACCATACATGTACCTACTCATATATCCATTCATCCATCCATTCACACATCCATTCACTCACCCATCCAACCACATACCCATCTACCATCCATTTATTCATCCACTATTCGTTAATACACTCATCCATCCATGCATCCAACCTTCCATCCATCTATATATTCATCCATCCATCTGCCCACTCACGCATCCACCATCCATTCATTCATCCACAAAGAAACTCCAATGAGAGGGGGTGAGAAGGCCCAAAACAGGGGCAGGGTTTGGAGGTCAGTACTACAAAGGCTGAAATGTGAGGCACCTACAAGTCTGGGCTTGGGTATCAGATAATCCTGGATCAAAATCCTGGCTCCCTTGTCATTATCTTTGGGCAAGTTACTTAACCTTTCTCAACTTCAGTTTAACCACCTATAAAATGGGGCAATAATAACTTTCTCATTGGGTACCATAAGAAACAGATGACACCATGTATCCAGAATGGTTGCTTTAGTGGCAGGTACATGGTTGGCATTCGATATACAGTGATGGCCATTATCTGCATCATCATCAGAATTGGCCACCCTCCACACCAACACTGGAATATGCATTAATGGGACTCTTCATTTTTTCCTACTTCATGCCCTTTGCCATGTGATTTTGCAGTTTTTCCTGCAAAAGAGGTAGAGTCTTCTTCCCTATCCTCTATGAACCTGGGACTTGTTCAGAACGAGGTGGAAGAGATGGTGGGCCATTTCCAAGCCTAGGCCAGAAGAAGCCTTATATGTTTCCACTTATTCTGTCATTGCCATGGTTGGCTCCCTGGTCCGAGGATGGGGATGAAAGATGCATAGAGCACAGCTGCCCCAGTTAGACCATGCCAGGAGCAGGACCACTAAGCCAACCCACAGACCCATGAGGGAGAC
>NW_012098097.1:13101555-13123517 GCF_000951045.1 Mandrillus leucophaeus
GGGTTTCTCCATGTTGGCCAGGCTGGTCTCGAACACCTGACCTCAGGTGATCCACCCACCTTGGCCTCCCAAAGTGCTGGGATTAGAGGCATGAGCCACCATGCCCGGCCAATTATTGCTGTTTTAAGCAACGGGTTTTCGTAGTTTGTTGTGCAGTAATAGCTAACTGGTATACCTTGTGCCTTCAATTTCCCCATCCTCTCTCTCCTTTTTCCATATCGAAAGACATTGATTATGGAACATCTAGTTCTGTCTCCCTTACGAAGCCAGAAAAGGAAAGGCTTCTGCAGGAGATCCCGTGAAGCCTCAGCTTCCCTGTCTGCAGCCCCTGCCTGCTCCCTGGAAACAGGAAGTGACAGTGAAGCCCAGGAAGAGGAATGACGTTAAGGGCAGGTGGGCCAGGCTTGGAGATGCAGACGCCCGTGCTAGGGGCAGGTTTGCTTGTGTGCCTCTCTGTCTACTTAAGTACTTTTAATTCAAGGTAACCCAATTTTCAGAATCTCCAGGGAGTGGGCTCTCAGACGTGGGAAGCACGAGAATTTGCTGTGGAAATCACTGCCGAGGGGAGATTAGGGCTTCCACGGAGGGTTCGACTCTTTCCTGCAAGCCCATTAGGGATTCCGCACAGTGCACGTGGCGTAAATCACTTCCTATTCAGGCCTGCTGATGAGGGGCTCAAAGGTCGATTTTCCATGGTTATGACAACAAAAACTAAAATTGGGTCAAACCCGAAAGGTATTATCTTCCTCCGAGCCGCTAAATGCACAAGAGTAATGAGGTTGGTTGAGCAACACACCCCAGCCTGGTTGCAGGCTGCTGGGAAGACAGACAGGCCCATTCCCTGGGCGGGCTCAGCGGCCCTGCCACACCTCCCCGTGTCCAGCGGAAGGTCCCGGGTCCTTCATCTCGCTGGCCACAGAGGCTGGTTGTCTGAAGCCCTCAGGCCCTTCTTCCTGCCTGTAGAAGCCTCACAGCTACTGAAGAACAGAGATGTTCGACAGCTCTAGGAAACCTGAGTCACCAGGGTTAGGGGAGGCCACGTTTGTTCCTGAGTCCCACTCCCTGTCTCCTTCTTGCCGTCATGACAGCCACAGATTTGAACCTGCAAGAGCCGGGGGGCTAAGGATTTGCTCCAGCTCGGCCCCTCCCTCTGAGGAATCCTGGCCTCTCACTGTGGCAGATGCCATGCCAATACCTCGAATTTGCATAACGTGCCCTTCTCCTTATACATTATTGATTTGTATTCCATGCACACACATGCTCCGCCTGGAACCCATCCTTCAAAGCCTCACTGTCAACAGGCTTCAAATTAGACCCATCATCTCAGCTTATACAGTATTTATCAACTGACCTGTCCCACAACGTGGAGTTATTCTTAGAAACTGCCCTGCCTTATCCTGAGAGAAAGGGAAGAGGGAAGAGAGTGGGGAGATATTTAAAGCAAGAAGGTGTCCCTCCAGAACTGATTTTGTTCTCTAAATTATGTGACAGTCATTTATTCAAACGGTGGATGGGACACGTTGGCACCACCCAGCCGGGGTGAAGTGGGCAGATCCTGGAGAAATATCTGAGAATCCCAGTCATTGCCACACTCACAGGCCACGTGACCACTAAGCAGGTCCCACTGAGCCTTGATATAAGCCTCAATGTGCTCATCTGAAAAATGGAGCTAATATAACCTATTTGCAGGGTCTGGGCAGAGTGGAGTGAGATTAGCTACATGAAAGGCTTTGAAAACATTAAATTATATTCTGATACATGAGTGAACCTTGAAGATATTTTGCTAAGTGAAATAAGCCAGACACAAAAGGACCAATACTCCATTCATGGGAAGAATCTAGAATAGCCAAATTCATAGAGACAGAAAATAGGGTGGTGGGTGCCAGGGATGGCAGAGAGAGAGAATGGGGAGTTGGTGTTTAATGGAGACAGAGTTTTCATTGGGGAAAATGAGAAAGTTCAGCAGATGAAAGGTAGTGATGGCCACACCGCAATGTGAATTCACTTAATGCCACTGAACGAGGCACTTGAAAATGATCAAGATGGTAAATTTTATGTTATTATATTTTACCACAATAAAAAATGTAATGTGTAACTACGATACAACTGTGCAGTGACGTGATGTTAGCTCCTGTGTCTTTCAGGAACATTTATCTCACGCCCCAGCCTGGAACGGGAACCCTGCTTGGGCAGAGGGAGCAGCTCCAATCTTGCCTTTGAACTGGAGAAAAATGGGGTTCCTTTCCTTGCTGTTGCCTCTTCGGCCTTTACCACAACTTACTCATGCCACAAAAAAGCATGGATTCCACTCCTGGGCACAGACCCAGAGTTTCAGAGGGGAGGCCCGGCCTCCCCACTCCCTGCCCACGGGGTTCCAGCAGGCCTGCAGGAAGGAGGACCCTGCCACCAGCACCCCGGCCAACCTCCTCCAGCCTTTCACAGAGAACCCTTTCAAAGTTCTGTCCCGATCAGCTCAGGACCTGTAACAATATCACAGACTGGGGACCTTAAACAAGAGACAGGTATTTCTCACAGTTCTGCAGGCTGGGAGTCCGAGATCAGGGAGCAGCGTGGTCGGGTTCTGTGGGGGTTCTTCTGGGCTTGCAGACAGATGCCTGTTCCCTGGGTCCTCACGTGGAAGAGACAGGGGAGACAGCAAGCTCCCTGGTGTCTCCTCCTATAAGGGCACTGATCCCATCACAACGGCCCCACCTCCTGACCTCAACTTGACCCTGATAACCTCACAAAGCTTTGTCTACAGATACCATCCCATAGGAGCTTAGGGGTTCACCATATGCATGGGGCACCCAATTCAAGGGGCAGACCCTTCAGATCAGATCTGCAGCAAACAAGCTGGCCCCGGAGCTGGCACAGCCACCCAAAAGCATCTGCTAACACATGGGATTTTACATGTTCTAGGAGCCATATTTTAAAAAATTAAAAACAAGCAAAAGTAATTTTCATGATATGTTTATTTAACACAATATATTCACACTATTATCATTTTGATGTGTAATCAATACAGAGACTATCAATGGGAGATTGCTCATCCTCTGCCTTGCACATGATCTTTGGTACCCCGTGAGCGTTTTACACATTCGGCCAGTCTGTCTCCACCCAAACTCCCACATCTCCAGCTCCATGGCTGTGTGTGGCTCGGGGCTGCCATGTTGGATGGTGCAGGTGAGGGATCCCTCCGTGTCCCGCAGCCCCACAACTGAGGGACATGGGGCCCCACTATGCTTGCAGGGGTCCACCGGGAGGGGAAGAGAAGCCGGTTCCCAGGAGCTGTCTTCTGCCCGGCTCTCCCACACACGCTGTAAAACCACAGCTCCTCCAGGCCAGCTGCCATCTGAAGGAGGGTGTTTGCCTGATGGAATCCAGAGGGGTGCTGAGCTCACAGGAGCTCCTGGACCGGGACAGGGATGCAACACCCTTCCTCCCGACTGAGACTCCAGCAGAGCTCAGGCACACCCACCTTCCTGACTCTAGTCAAGGAAATGGGAAGGTGGGTTGGGGGGGTGGCAGGGTGCTCCGGCCCCTCACCTCGAGCTCCTGAGCACCATCCCCTGAAAGAGTTTGTTACCACAGACCTCACCTGCTTGGGCAGAGGGAGCAGCCACCCCAATCAGGGCCTGCCCACATGCAACCGTTCAGTCGCGTAAGCGTTTGTGACATTGGCATGTACCCCAATCGAAACCTGGCATAGCGGGAGCTGCCGTAACAAAGCCGTTGGCAGCAGATATTTAAAACTCCTGGATTCTCCCTCGCCGAGTCAGAGAGCGGCCATGGGACACTTCCTTCCCACCTAGAGTAGCTCGCTCACTAGCAATGTGGTGCGTTTCTTTACGACACAGCATTAGTTTCCTCCTGTTCCTGCAACAAATGACCGCAAATAGAGTCGCTCAAAACAACAGAAGCTTTTTCTCTCACAGAGGGAGACCAGACGTCCAAAGCCAGTTTCCCTGGTTGAAGTCGAGACGTGAGCATGGCTGGGCTCCCTCCAGAGGCTCCAGGAGAGAAGCGTTGCCCTGCCTCTTCCAGCCTCTGGGGCTGCAGGAACTCTCTGGCTTGTGGCCGCATCGCTCCAGTCTCTGCTTCTGTGGTCACATGGCCTTCTCTTTTGACTGTGTCAAATCTCCTTCTGCCTCTCCTTTATAAGGACATTGGTGATTACATTTAGGGCCCACCCAGATAATCCAGCACCATCTCCCCAGCTCAAGATCCTTCACTTCATCACACCTACAAAGTCTGCCTTTGACATCTAAAGTAACATCCATCGGCTCTGCAGATTAGGGCGTGAATATCTTTTGGGGGCCTTTATTCAGCCAACCACAGATATGCACTAAAAACATACACAGATGTGCATGGGTGTGAGGGATGAGATGGTGAGATGAGATCAGTTCACTCCCTGGTGATGAGGCCTGATGATGTGGCCATTTGCCACAAGAAAATGGTTCTTGAGGAGATTCCAGCATTGCCTAGTGAGAGCTGGCACCCAATAAGGTAAAGCAGCCACTGGCCGGCCAGTTGCTCTGAGCATCCCCAAAGCTCAGGCATCTGAGGCCCAGGGCAGGCAGAGAGGTTCACAAGGAGATGCCACCCAGAAGCTGCTTAAGTGGAGCAGTGGGAGGATTAGACTCTGGCACCATGAAAGAACTCTATCGGCTACCGGCACCACCATCATGATCGCTTCAGAAGAGGATCTGCGGAAGACCTTGCCCGGGCCCACCATACCCCCACCTTAAACACTTCAGTGCACACAGCCCCATCCCACTGCCAGCACCTGCCTGGGGTCCAGAGTACCCCTGGAGCAGCCTCAGTCCATGAACAACAGAGGCGGGTGTATAAATACCCCAGCTCCCTCCCGCCTCGCTGGAGACCCCTAAACTGTGTATCCTACAATTGCCTTCAGGGTCCCCAGTGGGATTCAGCTCCACTTGCCCACAGCAGACCTTGGGCTGCCTCTCTTCCCCGTCCCACCTCCCCATCTCCTCTTCTGTCTCCTTCACCTCCCCAAATGCTTGCCCTTAGATACTGATACTGATCGTGGAGTCTGCTTCTGGGAAAAGCCAAACTGAGACATAGGCACTGTCAGAGCCCCAAGGAAGTGCCACCACCAGCTCAGGAATGGCAGCAAAAGCAGAGGTGTATGAGCCTGGAGGTGTCTGGGATGAAGGTCAAAGGGGAAGCGAGGAGGTAACTGGTGAGACAGTGCTGCACTGCTCTGATGGTCCCTATGCCACACACCACTACGGGCAGACATTTTGACCATGATATTGATTTCTATCACTGCTATTAAGTGCTCAATGCTGTAAACACTAGGCATGATGCTGAATGCATAGCCTGTGCATTTCACTGAATCCAGGCAACAAAGGTAGGGTCTGGCATGGCCCCTGTGTTATAGCTGAGAAAGTAAAGGCTAAGAACATATCTGGCCCAAGGTCACAGCCCTCATAAGTGGCTACAGGTGGATTCAAGCCTGGATGCCTCCCCCATCCCTTACTCCCATACGCACCAAACACATAGATGCTTATGGCAAACGTTTTAAAGTTCCCAGGCTGAGAATAACAGAGAAGTAAGCATTTGAGGAACAGTAAGGGAAAGTCAGAAGAGAGGTGAGGAAATTGATACAATATCCCTGTGGACCTTGCTTCGCAAAGGGAGTGGCCACTAGACGTCTCCACTTCCAGACTTTCCTCCGTCAGAGCCAGAAAAGGGAGCAGGCAGCGCCAGGAAGAGGGTCCAGAAGGGGTGGGGAGGGACTCGATGGGGCCAATTTCCTGCCTGGCTTGGCTGTGTGGCTCTTCTCGAGAAGCAGCAAAGGTACACGGACTCAGCTCGTCCCTGGCTCCCACGATCACTGTATCACGCATGGGGAAATTTAAGGAGATGCTGAGCAGCCATCTGTCTGTTGTGGGGAGCTGGGCCAAAGGCTGGGCTGGGTGACCTCCACACTCCCAGTCCCCTCTTAGATTCTAAGCATTGTCAGATGTCCCAAGAGGAGTGCCCCAGTGGCCCCCTACCTTCCTTCAGCACTGCCCTGGGCCACAGAGCCTCTCAGGCCATGACCAGGGAGCTGGACCCCAGATGGAGAGGAAAGAGCCAAGGGAGCCGGATGCCTTGGCCAGGCCTGGGGACTGGAGTGCTGAGCAGGCCAGCCCCTTCACCCTGTTCTGGTTTGTCAGAGGTTGCAAGCTGGGGCCAGGGTGGGCTCAGTGAGTCTGGATTGGAGACAGGACCAAAGCACCGAGGAGAAACGGATCAGGATGGGGGCCACAGAGGAGCGGCAGCCACTTCCGGCAGAACATGGAATCCTGACGCAGCCCAGCTGGGAAGCTGGAACCCTTCTCCAGTAACCCCAGGATCCAGAGGATGGGAAGTTCTAGAGACAAAGTCTCTAACCCAGTCACCACGGGAGGCCTGCACAGATGTGGCCTAGGATGGGTACTCTGGGTTGTTGCTGGCTGGCAAGTGTCTACCTGAGAAATCGGGATCCACCCCCAGGAGGCAACTGGAGCCCCTTGGTGGAATCTGATGCTGCCTGGGAGTCCTGGGGGCAGGAGAGCAGAGGAGCCTGGCCAAAGGGCCTGGTTGTGGTGGCAGACCCTCGGGGGAGGCTGGAGACACAGCCCTATCGTCCACACCCTGCAGCAGATCAAGCAGTGCTCTGTCCCACCTGCTCCTCATCAGACACCACTGGGTACGTCTCCCATCCCATCAGACACCACCGCCAGGGCCTCAGAGCTCCGGCTGCACCCACACCACCTACCACTCAGGTGTTTTAAATGGGGCAGTCACCCTTGAAGACACCTGCCTCCTCTCAGCAGTGTAGGCCTAAGCAGGGCCCAGGACTCATAATTCTGAGGTTGGCGGACCTAAATTTGGCCTCCATGGGGGCCGCCACAATGGGGCTCCTGCCTGGCAGTCCCCGCCCCATGTCAGGTGCCCATGGGATGCTGGGTGGGTTCGCGTCAACTCCATTCTCAGCCCCAGGGTGGGGACGGGGAAGGGTGGGCAGTCCTACTCCCCTGCCATTGTCCAGTCCATATCCCAGCTCAAAAGAGATTCAGAACAAACAGAAGCTCTCCCCTCTCCTCAGACAAGAGCCCCCAATTCGGACAAGCCACACCTGACACTGCCTCTCAGAGACATTGGCCACATCTTGTATCCTCAGGAGATGTCCATGACATCTCTTCATGGATAATGGGACCCTTCTAGAAGGTTCCAGAGACTTCTCTAACGACCACCCCAAAGGGAGCGTGTCCTCTTTCCTTTACAGGTGAGAGAACCAAGGCACGCACCAATGCGGTTACACAGAGCAGGCCAGGAAAACCTGCCGTCGAGAAGCAGAACCTTCCTAGGCCTGGGCAGCCCATCACAGTGACAGGAGCAGCGACGGGGCCACACAGTCCAGCATCTGCCACCAGAATCCTTCGCCAGACAGCTTTTCTCTAGCCCTTCCTACCAAAGACCTGAATGGGGCTCAGGAACATGGATGCTATTGGGGACACAAGTCAGGGTCTGGCCCGTGGATTTAGGAGCCTCATTGGGACCAATTTGTAAACTGCCTGGTAACACGGAAAACACCAGCAGACTCCAGAGGCCACAGTGAAACCGGAGCAGACAGGAAATCCAGGCATGAAAATGACGACAGTCCCTGCGTCGCTGGCCTCCCAGAAAAGCCCACCTGGTGGGGCACTGGGAAGAGCAGGTGCCATGGAGGACAGCGCCAGTTCCCTGAGAGGGGGTTCCTCCAGCACAGGGGCCTTCCGGCAGGAGGCTTAGTGGCTGGTGACCCAGTGGTGCCACCCCAGCCACACTGCTCCCTGGAGGTCTGCCAACATCGGGGGCATCCTGAGCCACCAGCCCAGCCCAACTTCCTCCGCCTGCCTGCCCAAGGCCGCCGCCCACCACCTCCCTGCCCGCCTGAGGCCGCCCACCGCCTCCCTTGTTGTTATTCTCCTCAGTGCCTCCCTCCTCTCTCTGCTCCCCGCGCCCCCGCAGGCCTCTGCAGCACCGCGCTGGCTCGGCCGAAGCTGACTGGAGTTTTAATGACACGTCTGGGGTTGAGGTGGGCGATCCTGTCCCAGGTCCGCCTACCGGGTCCTCGCCAGCCTGTGTCCTCCGCCCCAGCAAGGGGAGTTTCAGGCTGTGCACAGCCCCCTTGCTGGGAGATTTGGAGAGCCTGCCCGGCATACCCTGCACACCCCACACACCTGCTGCTGCTAGCACAGCCATGTGTCCCCAGAGCAGAGCGCCGAGGCGGGTGGCAGGCGTCCATGCAAGGTGCCCCTGGCTGCATCCCTCGGCTTCTACAGGGCACACCAAAGCCAAGAACTTCCTCTTGCATCACAGATTTTAAAACCTCCCCAGCAGTCTCAGACCACACCCCCAGTCTACATCAGGCTCTCAACCCTGCCTGCAGGTCAGAAACACCTGGGGGCTTTGGAGCCCAACCCATATCCAGGCCCGCCCCAGGCCGACAAATCAGAGTCCAGGGCAGGCAGACACTAGTGTTGTCACAGCGGTCCAGCTGGTTCTTTGGCCGGTCTGAATGGCCCAGCCCCAGGGCCCCGGCTCTGGGGTCCAAATCAACCACTGCCCCCACGAGGTTGTGCAGGGATCCGGGCAAAGGGCTACAGGGCCAGGACACAGCAGGAGGACAGCGGGGTCCCCAGGGCAGCCTGGTTGAGAGGAGCACCAGAGCCGGTGTTTCAGCGCGGGTGGCTGTCTCTCTCCAGGACGCTGGAGCTACAGAGGCTACACAAACGGACAAGAAGAGAAGGGCCCGGTCCTCCCCACCACCCCTCCAGCCCCAGAGCACACAGCTCAGAAAAGCCAGGGGCCCAGGCTCCTAGTCTGGGGGTGTATTTGTTCACTGTGACCTCACCTGCAGGTCCAGAAACACCTGGGGAGCTTGGAAACTGACCGATGCTCAGGCCGACGGAGTCAGAGTCCAGGGCAGGCAGGCACTAGTATTGTAACAGCGTTCTAGCTGGTTCTCTGGCCAGTCTAAATGGCCATACCATTCCCTACCCCAACCCCTCCTTCCCTTACACTAACGGTTCCACGGCAGGGTCGGCACCTGGGAGAGCTATGAGGTCTCAGGGACCCACCCCTTCCTTTCCCTCCGTCATCCATCAGCCATCACACCCCCCAGGCCCCTCGGTGACAGCCGGGGCAGAGTCCAGGGTTAGGGTGAGGGCTGGGAGCTCCGGGCTGTGCGTGGAGGGAGAAGCCAGGAGCCCAGGGCCTTGCCTTGTGCTTTCATGGACTCAAGGACACTCCACCCCTCCCTAAGCCTCAGCTTCCCCAGTTGCCAGGAGCAGGCGCTGCACTTTACGTCATCAGCAAAGATCCTTCCAATCCTGTTTACTTGGGCATGATGCCTGGGAGAGGAGGCATCACCAAATATTTTCTAAGATGCACATATTACCTTAATAACCCAAGAAAAATCAATTTTACAACAGGAGTCAATGCGGAAGGAGCCTCCACAGCATTACCTCTGGTCCTCAAGTGGCGGCGAGAATGGCCTCCCCCAACTCTGCCAACGGCCTGGCCCACCCACCAGAAGCTGGCCCTGCAGGTCAGCAGCCGAGTCTCCTGCAGTGCACGGGTGGTGGACTTGCCTGGTGTGGACAGAGGTACCACGGAAAAGCCGCCAGCCCTTCCCATGGGCAACAAGTTCTGTCCTCCTGGCGAGGCCCCAGGACTCTCGGCTCCCTGTAGCCAGCAATCCCCATCCTGCCAAGACCCCGCCTTAACGCTCTGCACCTGACCCACTACGCACCTGCCGCCCGGTCTGACAAGCACGCGGGACACAACGAGGGGCGGAGGCAAGCTGCCCCTGCTGCTGGCACCCAGCCACCCTACCCGCAGATGACACACTCATTTCTATGCACCCTCAGCCACGCCAAATCCCATAACCTTCATGTTCGGGGCCACAGGGGGAGAGGACACCGTGCCTGCACAAGCCCTCCATCCCAGGCATGCATTCACATTCCTCGTGCAAAGTTAGGGCTGTAATTACAGCAAGTGATTAAAAGGCCTGAGGTAGCCTGTCTCGGAGGGAGCAGATTAACAGCAGAGCTTGGGAATGCCTGCGCGCACCTCGGAACCACCGGTGCATCTTAAACAGGGCCCGGCGCCCCCACGAGCGGGTGATTAATGGAGGGGATGAGGACGGAGGACGTTTCCCTGGCACCCGTCACCAAACTTTTTTCTCTGGGTGCCTCCCTTGCTGGCCAGGCACAGTGGAGGGGAGGGGAGGGCAGCCAGGACTCAGGGAGAGCCCAGGTGAGGCCTCCATCACGGGCCTTGCTCTACTTCCCCCTGGGCCAAAGTGTACCCCCAAGCAGCAGCGTCCTAGGGAGAAGGAGAGGAAGATGGAAGCAAAGCCCACAGGGCCGAATGCATCCCAGGAGACAAGAACCTCAGCCGCCTCTGTCCAAATAGAAAACCCCAGGTTGCCCCGAGAACCTCTTCCAGCCCCAGGCGACACTCGGGGCTGTGCTAACAGGCAAAGGCTCTGCCAGGACTGTCGTCATCCAAGCAGAGGTGCCAAGGTCAAGCAGAACACCTGCTTGGCTGGCAGAAGCCTCTGCCTGGGGTGTGTCCTCCTGAGGGTCAGGGAAGAAACAGGAAGGGACTCTCCCCGGGCTGGGAGGTGTTTGCAGGGTTGTGATGTCCAGATATCCGCTTAGATGAAACTGTGTGTGTGCAGGCATGTCGGCATGTTGTGGGGTGTCATGCAGTATGACATGTTACCTGTGCATTTAGGTTTTAAACTACCCCCTTTTCAGTGCCTAATATGTGTCAGGGGCCGTGGACACAAAGACAGTTTAGGGACGATTGTCCTGCCCATGAGGCTCTTGGTCTTGCAGAGGAGGAGTCAGGGAAATGGCCAAACATGGCCCCGTAGCCAAGTGGCACCCACTTGAATGCATTCACCATTGGGCATGGCTGTGCCATGGCCAGGTGGCACATACCTGGATGCATTCACCATCAGGCACAGCTGCCCTGACCATATCCCATCCTCCTGTGGACCCCCCTCCCCACAGTGGGGGCCTTTCTTGGTGAAATGGCACAGCAGGGTGGTGAAAGGGCTGCCTTGGAACCAGACTGCTTGAGTTTGAATCACAGCTCAGCCTCTTACCAGCCATGTGGCCTCAGGCAGGCTGCAAGATCTTTCTGAGCTCCAGCGTCCTCTACTCCACAGTGGGCGCCCCACAAGCTTGCCTACCGGAAAGAACCGTGGGCGATGTCAGTGAGGCGGCACAGGCGCTGGGCACTCCACACAGCCTCCCGGGCCAGCACACAGAGCCATCTCTCCGAGTGTGGTTCCTGGGTCTCTGTGGGCCCACGTGCCCTAGTGGGCCTCTGTGGTTGGCCTTCTGGGCCTGCCCCTGCACATCTAGTAGCCAGCTCGCCCCTGCTTCCCCCAGTCTAACCTGGAATTTGGCTAAGGCTGCCAATCAAGATGCCCTGCCCACCATGGGCATGTGACCAGACCTGCCAATCCTTGAGGCACTGTGATTGGTACAGGGGCAGGCATGTGAGCTCAGCCAGGCCAATTGGTGTCCTTCCCTGGTATTTCTCCTTACCGAAGATCAATGGAGAGAAGCCCTCGACCCCTCTGGAGTTGCTGGGTGGGGACCGTGTGTACCAGACTTGCCCATGACACGCTCCCACCATCTCCACCCTGCATTGGACAGAGGAAGCCACTGGAAGCAGCAGAAAACGCAGCCAGCACACCTGGGATTCTGCTCACCTCCCAGCAGCCACACAGCCAGGCGCCCCCTCACCCCATCCTTCCCAACGGCATGCACCTCTGCAGTGAGCTACATTCCGAACATGCACCTGGGAATCCGACACATGGGTACGCACTCGGCAGTCACGCAGACATGCACTCCCTGCGCCCGGCACTGATCCAAGCAGTGGGCCACCATTGCCTGAGTCCTCTCACACCTGCCAGGCAGCTTCTAGAACCACCACATTCATAGATGAGGCCACGGGTGCGTAGCCTCACACATCCAGGTGGCCTGAGTCACGCCTCGTTGTTGTAATCTTGACAAACCACTGGTGTCTCCTGGATCTCAGCAACCACACAGTGATATCCTGCCCTTTTGTGGCCACTTCCCGACAGGCTCTGGGGCCACAGGCTGCCCCCACACCCCTACTGTCGCTCAGCAACACCACAGCCACCCCTAGTAACCCTGGCCCTAAGCCACAGCATCTAGCACAAGCCTCTGGGTGGCACCCGCATCCCCCCAGGCCCTGTGGATCCACCAGACCGTGGAGCATTTCTATTTGGTTAACGCCACAGCTTGGGAAGGACAAAGATGGCCCAGTGCATGTGAAAGTCCTGTGTGTACTGTGAAATGGAACCGTGCAGAAGCTGTGGCTGGTGTGGAGCTGTTCTCTTGGGACGTGGTGGGAGAGCACAGGGAGCTTTCCAGAAAGACCAGACAGGAGGCTGGAGCTCGGCGCCGTCCCATTCCTAGTCCCTACTTCCCTAGAGCCGCCACCTCTTTGCTGCCCGGGGTGAGGGAATTCTCCTGACTCTCGAACACACCCTCGGGTGTCCTGAGGCAGAAGCTGGCCTCAGCCTGCGTGCACCTGGTAACACCTGGCCCCACCCACACAGCTACAGGAAGGTAGAACTTGGCAGGAGGACAGGAGACCCTTTCCGGAGAAGCAACGCTCAAGCCAAAGGCTGAGCTTCCATCTGGATCAGCAGAGCCCTGTGAAGCCCTGTGGCAAGGCTCCCACTGCTCCCCAGGCCAGGTCACCTCATAGTTGGGACCCCTGGGGGTGTGCCAGCCTGCAGCTGGGAGACAGTGCATGGCCCAGGGCCCAGTGATCCAGCCACTCCCCCATCTGACCCCCACGCAGCTCCCGCCATGTGTCAAGTCACTTGTACCCCAGGTCTCTCCCGTCTCCTGTGTTACACTGATCCCCTTCCCTGAGACCTGCAGAAGCTCATCCACAGGGTGGCAAGAGAACCGCAATTGGAGAAGAGCCGCCAGCACACAGAGAAAACAAGAAATGCTGGCCGCGGGCAGCGCCGTTCCTTCTCAGAGTCTCTGCTCTGCTCTTCCCTTGAGGATGTTCTCTCTTCCCTCCTCCGTCGGAAAACCTGTTTGCCTTTCAGTTTCAACCCAAGGCCACCTCCCACATTGTCCCTAAGTACCCACCCTCCTCAAGGAGGTATCTGCCCCTTCTCTGGGTCCCTGCTGTGGTGTCCACACACCGCGTTGGTGCGGTGGGCAGGCACTCGAGGCTCCGGGCTGAGGCTGCGCCGCTTCAGAGACCATCGCCACGTTTCACCCCTGCACCGAGCCCCACGCGCTGCTAGCACATCACACGGAGTAAACTGCTGCTGGGTGGATCTCCAGCAAGGAACATAGTTTATCTTCTTCCTTCCAGAAACCTGGCTTTAATCGAGGCGCTCACCTCCAGGACCAAAGTCAAGGTCTCCTCCGCTCCAACAGCCTCGAGTCCAAGGTTCCGTGTGCCCACAGCCAAGAACATTTCACCAGGCCAACAGAGAGAGAGGGGAGAGTCAGAGAGAGAGCAGAGAGTCGGAGAGAGAGAGGCAGAGAGAGCGCGCACAGCCCTGGCCGGGAGCACCAGCTGCTGCTGTATCAGTCTGCATTCTCCGGGCATGACAAACGTTCAACACAACAAATGAAGAAAAATGAACTATTTCCATTGCCTAAAATACTCCCATCCCCACGGGGCTTAAGATAAAAAGTAAGAAGGGACAGGCATTGAATTGAAGAGAATGCAGGTGGCATGAGCTCTATGAAATGCCCATGTGTGGCCACACTCCCCTCCCTGGGCACCCCTGCCCTTCCACCAGCATGCCCAGGCCTGCCCCCTGCCCTGGAGAACCCGGATACCCAGCTCCTGGGCAGAGAGACCCAGGCTGTCACCCCATGTAGGATTAAATGAGGCTGACTCCAAAGAGCTGCTTCATAAATATTCACGCCCAGCCCAGAGGGGCTCCAGGCCTTAGAAAGAGCCAGAGCTCTGTTCATGCCCCGAGGTCAGAGTTCATCCCCAGAGGAGGTCCTGGGACCCTCATTCCTCTAATTACTCCTGAGAGCCTGGCCCAGCTGGTAGAGATGGAATGGAAAGTCTCAGGTAACTCGGATGAGAAGCTAGGAGGACCCGCGTGATGGAGCCACAGACTTGGGGCCTCCCCAGGTGTGCCCTCCGAAAGCACGCTGGAGCAACACACTGTGCACGGACGGATGGACGGATGGATGGACGCAACGTGCTGCAGCCATGCGCTGGAACGATACCTGCCCCAGGAAGATCCGACACATGCTGCAATATGGGTGGACCTCGAAAACATGACGCCGAGACAAGCCAGACACAAAAGGTCGCATGTCGTACAATCCACCGATAAGAGGGCCCTCGGGGAGTCCCACTCGTAGACACAGAAGGTAGCATGGGGGTTGCTGGGCTGGGGATGGGAAGGGGGAGCCGGTGTTTTATGGGCGCAGCGCTTCAGCTGGGGAAGATGAGAACGTTCTGGAGGTGGATGGTGACGATCGCACAGCAATGTGAAGGTGCCGAATGCCACTGGCTGAACTGTGCACTAAAAATGGTTCATACGGTTAATGTTATGTTACGTGTATTTTATCATCATAAGAAAAAGGGGGACCAGGCCCTGTGGCTCACGTCTGTAATCCCAGCACTTTGGGATGCTGAGGCAGGTGGATTACTTGAGGTCAGGAGTTTAAGACCAGACTGACCAATATGGTAAAACCCTGCCTCTGCTAAAAATAAAAAAAATTAGCCGGGTGTGGTGGAAGGTGCCTGTAATCCCAGCTACCTGGGAGGCTGAGACAGGAGAATCACTTGAACCCAGGGAGCGGAGGTTGCAGGGAGCCAAGATCACGCCACTGCACTCCAGCCTGGACTACAGAGTGAGACTCTGTCTCAAAAAACATAAACAAAAGAAAGGAAGGAAGAAAATGATGGAGGGAGGGGGAATGGAAGAGTGCTGAACTTTCGAAGCG
Source organism: Mandrillus leucophaeus (assembly GCF_000951045.1). Lineage (NCBI taxonomy): Eukaryota > Metazoa > Chordata > Mammalia > Primates > Cercopithecidae > Mandrillus > Mandrillus leucophaeus. Next base: position 13,116,591 of record NW_012098097.1, read on the forward strand.
GGAGTGGGGTGCAGGGGCCCCTATTGCTGCTGGCTGAGCTCTTACTCGGTGCTTCAATTACTCAGCAGGGAGAGAAGTTGTCAGGACGACTCAAAAGCTCCAAGGTGCAGTGAAAACCCCACCCAGCCCACCACTGGCCTCTCATCCACGGCTTCAAAGAGGGAAGGCCGGGGGAAAACCCCACGGTCATTAAACAGATTGTGCTGGGGGAAAGTGATCATTTTGGTAACATGGACGGAAAATCAGGAAATGTCCAGTTCTGAGACACATGATGCCCAGCCTTCCTTCCCTCTGGCAATCTCAGGAGCTGCCTGGCCTGTTCCTGACTCAACACCAAAGCTCCCGGCAGATCCTTCACCTTCTTGAAAGCTGCTGGCCTGAGGTCTGACCCGGTATTGATCCTGCAAGTGCAGACAGGAGGCAGCCGGAGAAACCCAACGAGACTCCCATAATTACACGGAGATAAGACTATCAGGTGGAATTAAACAGTGCCCACAGGCAGACCACTTGGCTACATCCTCCGTCTCTCCCCTCCCTCCTCCTTCTTTTCCCCAGGACTGCAAAATAAATTATCCTGTGAAGTCAGCAGAGGCTGAGCTATGGAAACAATTAAACAGAAATTAAATCTAATTCATTTATACTCTGAGCACAAGTGGATAATGTAGGTTTTTTTCTCTCTCTCCTCTTTTCGCCTTGGTGTTAGAGAGGACTATTATGGGAAATTAATCACGAGACATGGCAGTGAAAGTGATCTATCACTCTTGCCAGTGCACAGACCGACTGTACACGATCTATGACAGCAGCTACACATGTGAGGTGATGCTGTTTGGGAGAAGGGGGCGGGCAGGGATGGGGGGCACCTGACGGAAGCCCATGTGATGGCCTGGCCGGGGCCCCAAGTCCTCCGGGTCGGAGGGTGCTGGAAAGAGCCTTGCACGTGAGTTTTCCCGGGCTTATTCAGGTGTCTCCAAAGCCTGGCTCATACCCATGTGGGGAAAACACCGTAATCCTGAACACTGGCGGTGCTGGGGCCTGGAGGCTGTGGGGAAGCCCACTGGATTTTTCTCCTGCCACTGGAAGGACAGGGCTTGGCGGAACAGCCCCTGGGAGGAGGACCTGCAAGAACAAGCCAGGCCTCGGGCTCCCCGTCCAAAACCGGGGGTGAGAAGCAGCACGGGGCGGAGTAGGGGGCAAATGAGCAAACCCACAGGAAGGCGTTGAAGAAGGAAAGCCGCAGAGTGGTGTCTAGCTCTGGGCCCAGCGAGGCTCGCTCCAGCTTTCCTGCTTTCAAGAGAAACAATTTGGAAAATTGTTTTCCCGTCGTAGGGAGGGTGGAGATGGCATAAATAGAACATTTCCTCCAAATGAAGGGAGGGCCGAGGCGGCCGCGGCCAGGAACAGCCAGCAGGAGAAAGCCAGCCATCACAGGAGACGTGTCTTCAGGATGCCGTCACCGGGAAGCACCAAGAGAAGCCCAGGGCTGGCAGGTCCCCCTAAGACCAGGGGATCCCGGGCCCCCAAAACAGATGCTCTGGAGGTAAACCAAGGAGCTGGGGTGCTGGGGAAGCCTGAGCTTTGAACTCGGCATAAAAATCGGAAGAAACAAAGGTCAGTTTCTATTCTGCTGCTCTCCTGAAGGGCAGGCAGCCCTCTCAGCAGATGGGGCCGTCCCTGGGAGCCCGCACACCCCACGCCCCCACCCCCGGGGCTCACGCACCCCACAGAGTCCTCCTGCCATGCTCTCAAGGAAGCAGAATAAGAGACCTGCCAGTGACGGCAAGCAAAGGCGTGTCCCGCAAGTCCTAAGCCCTCTGGCCCTGGAATGGCCGCGGCTTTGCAGCCCACCCAGATCAGAGGTGGGCCCGAGCTAGCCAGGACCAGGGCGGGAACGGGGAAGAGAACCCCTCAAGAGGGAAAGGGCCACAGCCCTGCTTCCCTGCTAAGAGGAGACGGCCTCCCTGCCGGTCCCCTCCCCGCCTGTCCCCTCTCCTTTACCTGTCCTGTCCACGCTGTCAGGATCATAGCATCTATCATCACTGTCAAGCGTTAGTCTTGCCTGGAAGGTTTGGCCCTCGGCCCTGGCTCCTGGAAGGTCACCCCTAAGCCCTTGGAGTATCCTGCCTGAAAGAGCATCCCTGTTTACCTCGGGCCACACCATGTCAGCTTGACCCCTGGAGTGGCTGGAGACTGAGGTCAGTACCTGGGTGGTCAGTCACGTCTCCATGACTGAGACCCCGTAAAACTCTGGACACCAGAGCTGGGGTGAGCGTCCCCGGCTGGCAACACCCACACGTGCTGTCCCGTACCGTTGCTGCGGGAGGAGCGGCAGAGCTCCAGGCTGCTTCCCGGGACCCTGCCCTGCCTCTGCGTTGCTCCCCATGGCTGGTTTTCATCTGCATCCGTTCACTGGAATAAGTTGTCACCTTGAAGATAGTGGCTGTGCCGAGTTCTGAGTCATTCTAGCAACCCTGAGCCTCAATGGTCCACAAAGCACATTGAAAGTCACCAAGCCAGGTCTCCCCTGTGCAGTCGAGGACACCAAGGCCCAGGCTTGAGTGAATTGCCCAAGTCACACAGCTCCCTGGTCGACGGGGCCGGGACCAGTGTCTCTCCCAGCTTGCCCCAGCCTCCTCGCCTGTGGAGTGGGGCTCGCCGGGCAGTGTCAGCCGGTGGCGGTGTGACATCGCCCCAGGCAGGCCAAGCAGGTGACCAGGCAGCAGGGCAGGAGACAGCAGGGGTGGGACACAGGCTGCTCCCCGTCAGCCAGAGACTGGGGACATGCAGGGCAGCTGCCAACCTTCATCTCCGGGGACAGCAGTGAGGACTAGAAGGAGCATGTCAGGCCAAGGCAGGGAGCAGCCTGGAGCCGCAGCCGGGCAAGCTGCCCTCCTGTGTGCACGTGCCAAGGTCCAGGGGTCAGGTGCCAGGAACACAGAATGTGCATTAAAACCCCAGCCCGTACTCCCACACCCAGACGCACATGTTCCCACAGCGCCTGCCCCCTGCCACCAGCCCACCAGCCGCCTGCCTCTGCCTGGCCTCACACACAGGGCCAGAGGCCTAGAAGTGGTTAATGTCCTCGGCCGCCTGAGCCTGGCACCTCGGCCTGGGGGCAGACGGCGCCACGCCGCAAAGAGGCCAGCACCTGCCACGGGGCCTGGGCTGGCGGAGCACAAGGGTGGGGTTGGTGTTGGGCTCCCCTCCAGGGCTGTAGGGAAAGAGTGCCTCGGGCCCTCCCAGGTGGCTGGGTGCCACGCACAGCCTCCCCCAGCAGACACACTCGCACACAGCTTCCAGACCGGCTTCTATCTGAAGTCACCCCCATGTTGCAAGAGGTCCCCACCAGATCCAGCTACACGAGTTACAGGCCTCAGAGCAAAATGCAACTGGGAGGCCCTTGTTTGAATCTCACAATGGTGACGGCAGAGCACCGAGCCAAGCACAAGCCCTCCCGAGCAGGGAGCACACGGGTGAAGCCAGCCTGGCCCTGCAGCCAGAGCCACTCCTGGCTGTCTGGGAGGGGCCTGCAGACACGCAGAGAGGGTGGGGGGCATGAGAGATGCAGCTTGTTCCCCTTATACCAGGTAAAGCCAGGGAGCTGCTGCTCAGTGACCACAGCAATGCACCAGTACATACAGGCACACAGACACACACGGATACACACTCACGCTCAGACACACACAGACACACTCACACCCACACACAGATACACATCAGTGACCACAGCAATGCACCAGTACATACAGGCATGCAGACACACACGGATACACACTCACGCTCAGACACACACTCACAGATACACACACACACTCCCACACACAGCTACACACACATGCTCACACACACTCATGCTCAGACGCACACACACACTCATACATACATTCACACCCTCACATACACTCACACTCAGACACAGATACAAACACACTCAGGCACATCCTCACATACACCCTCACATACACACACACACACAGACTCACATACACTCTCATACACACACAGACACATACACACAGATACACACATTCACACACTCAGATACACACAGACACATACAGATACATTGACACACACACATATTCACACAGACACACGCACAGATATATACTCCACACAGACACACACACACACATTCACACGCAGACACATGTATAGACACACACACACTCATATACACTCACACACAGATACATTCATACATAGATGTATGCGCTCACAGACACACTCATGCTCAGACACAGAGAGACACACATACATTCACACAGGCACACACTCACACACATATACATTCACAGATACATAGGCACACACACAGAAAAGTGTGGACACACAAAAACACACAGTCACATATGCCCGTATATATATTCTTAAGGCACTTTTTTGCTAAATAAATTTTATCTCAGGTCATTCAAGTCCTAGATAAGTGTGTAGCCTAACTAATATCCATTGCCAGTGAAGTGGACATGGGAGTTTTTCAGTGAAGTCAGTGGCTCAGGACTCGGGGCCAGAGTGAGTGGTAAAGGAGGGCCCTGCTGCTGCTCCCGCCGCCAGTGACAGGTTGACCTCCAGCTGACGGAATCTGGGACCAGTGCAGGCCACACTGGAGGGGAGACCCTGGAAAAACTCGGGCCACTGGAAATGCTCCTAAAATGTGTGGTTGCCTCTACTGCTGAAAAACTGTTTTCATGGCACTGTGTGACCCCCTGAACAGCTCCCCACTCTCTAAGTCTCCACCTTTGAGGAACTGTTCTCTGGTGCTGTTTTTCTGGAATGTTCCCTGCCATTATTTTTCTAGAAATTGCTCTAACCCAGAGGCCCTGTGTCATGCTGTCCTCCTAAAGGCAGCCCTGAGCCTCAAGTCCACCAGTCTCCAGAGATTCTCTCCCTCCTCAAAAACCATCCTCAGGAGCTAGAGGCCCCCAAACTTCACATCCAGACACAAACTCTCCTGCTGGCACCAGGGCTGGAGCCCTGAGGGGCCATCCCCACTGCGCAGCACCCCCGAGCTAACTTTTACCCAACTATTTTCAGGGTACACTTGGGTGTCTTGAGAGATCCTTGGATGTATTAAGACAGTATCATCTCTGAAGTCCTCTCACCTGACACTCACACCACCTCTCCCCACTGAGAGGATACGAGATTCACCTCAGGAATGTCAGATTTCATCCAAAGTAAAGAAGAGGGCTGGGCGCGGTGGCTCACGCCTGTAATCCTAGCATTTTGGGAGGCCAAAGCGGGCAGATCACCTGAAGTCAGGAGTTCAAAACCAGCCTGGCCAACATGGTAAAACCCTGTCTCTACTAAAAATACAAAAATTAGCCGGGCGTGGTGGCGGGTGCCTGTAATCCCAGCTACTCAGGAGACTGATGCAGGAGAATCTCTTGAACCCGGGAGGTGGAGGCTGCAGTGAGCCAAGATGGTGCCACTGCACTCCAGCCTGGGTGACAGAGCAAGACTCCGTCTCAGGAAAAAAAAAAAAAAAAATTCAAGGAAGCTCTGACTCAGGCTACAACAGGGACCGACTTTGAGGACATTATGCTGAGTGAAATCAACCAGGCAGAAAAGGACAGATCCCATAGATTCCATGAGTATGAGGTTCCCAGAATAGCCAAATCCATAGGGACAGAAGGAAGAATGGAGGTTGTCAGGGGCTGGGGAGGTTGGAACAATGTGGAGTTGTTTCTGGGGGCCAGACTTTCTGTCTGGGAGGAGGGAAAAGCTCTGGAGATGGGTGGTGGTGACAGCCGCACCACAATGCGTACGCTTTTTATACCCCTGGCTTCTAAACGGTTACGACAGCAAATTTTATGTGATGTATGTTTTATCACAATCTAAAAAGCAAAGTTTAAATGTCTCAAGGATGGAACTGAACTGGCCTAAATGTCACCAGTCACCACCAAACCCCACCGTGTTTCAAGTGTTCAGAGGGCGGGAAAGGGGCTGGAGGGAGGAGGGGTCCTTCTGTGCTCTCAGACACATCCCAAAAATGTTGACGTGAAAGTTTCCGTGACTCTTCTCACATTCCTCATGGTGAAGAGACCCAAGTCCTCAGTGGCGACTCTCTCTGTATTTTGAGTTCTGTTGTCCCTGGTGAGCCAACCAAAGAGAGGATGTGATCAAGGGCCCCATCGGTTCGTGGACAGAGAGTTACTGAGGCTGGTGGAGCTTCAGGTGAACACGCAGCTGCCAGGATTCCAGTGAGGGATATGGCGAGCCGCCTGTCCTCAGGACTCACAACCCCGTGGGGAAGAAGGAGATGGGTAAACACAAATTAAACACAAGGTGATAAAACGCAAAACTAATAAAAGGCGAACCTTCTAAACTAGTCAGCAAATTTTCAGTGGTCCTCGATTTCAGAAGGTAGGCAAGAGTTTAGCGTCCTGATACCTTAACCCCCACAGCCTTCTACACCCTGTATCTCACTCTCCCCTGGCCACCTCGGCAGCACTGGAAAATGGGGCCAGCCTTTCACAGCCTCGAGTGGAGGTCTGGGTTTCTGTCCTGCCTTCATGACCCCCTTGTCGTTCTTCCCTTCTGGCCCTCAGTTTCCCCATCATTAAAACCAGGGAGTTGGGTTAAATGGTCCCTAAGACCCCTTTGAAGTCCCCTGTTCTATGATTGAGGACCTTTGAGTTTTCCTCCTAAGAGAGGATTCCAGGAACACAGAGTTCTGAAAATAAAATAATCCTGCTCCCCATTTGGATAAAACGATGAGTCTGGCAGAAGGGTACTGCAGACACCAGTGTCTGGGCAGGCTTACCAACACACGGTAGACATGCTGCAGGTTCAGAGCCATTTCCCTGGAACCAATATTTACAAACACTCTGTCTCAGCGTCAAAGCAGGCAAACAGCTTCACAGGAGTTTAATGGAGACCTCTCCTCCCCCGGCTTAATGGAGGCAGCCCGCTCTCTCCTCGGCAACCTCC
>NW_012098097.1:13124122-13155869 GCF_000951045.1 Mandrillus leucophaeus
ACAGCAACACCCTGCCATGCTCCTCAAAGCATATTGCCCTGAAGGGCTCTGGCATAGAAAGAGCCCAACCATGCCTCCCAACCTTTCGGGGAGCCCTGTAACCAGAGTGTGGCGCTGTTGACATTTGGGGTGGGACCATTCCTTCCTAGTTGTGGGGCCGTCCTGTGCATTGTGAGGTGTGGAGCAGCGTCCCTGGGCCCCTCCCACTGGACACCAGGAGCACCCCACCTCCAAATGAGAAAATGGAAGATGTCTCCAGACATTGCCAAATGTCCCCCAGGGACAACATCACCCCCAAGTTGACAACCTTGCCATAAACTAAAGCACCACAGGCACATCAGGGGGCAAGAATCACCATCCTCCTAAAAAAGAGTGAGCCAGAGGCCAGGGCCTCCTGTACTCGTTACACGGAGTCACCAAGTTACAGGTGAGTTTGCCGAGAAGCGAGAAAGACTCGTCTTCAAAGCCCTGGAAATGCTTCCCAGTCTTCCCGGAGGGGCCCCCTGCCAATACCAGCTGGATTTCTGTAACACCGCACTCCCTCTCATCCCCATTCTAGAATTATCTGCACCTCTGTAAAGTGTCTATAATCACATACACGTAATCGAATCGAAGTTGTCAGGCTTGCCAGGAGCTCAGTGTCTAAAGGAACATTGTCGGAATTCCTTGGGAAGTTTATTGTAATTCCAATCACCATCATCTATTTTTCTAAACTTGGATTTTTGTAGAGGAAAGTTGTTGCCTTGTTTGACTATATATTCTATGAGTACATTTTAATTCAAAAGGGATCAAAACTCATTTTTTCTTTAGAATTTCAATTCGTCTCTTGTGATAACTGGAAAAATGCTAGAATCCCCCACCCAGGATGGGGATCGCTGACCTACAGCCTGGGAGGAAGGCCCGAGAAAAGTGGTTGGATTCAGTAGGACAAGCTGGCTGCGGAGATGAGCCACTGCCACCCCTGACGCCCATTGGCTCTGCTGCAGCTCAAAAGTTCGCCTCTAGGCTGCTTCCAGGTTGGGGCACACCAGGGGCACTGACACCATCCAGCCACAGTGCAGGGGACTAAGCCAGGAAAGGAAATCCATGCAGCCGGCACTCAGCCATCTTACCTGGAGGCGAACCAGCACTGCCAGTCACAATCCCTCAGGGAGAGCTAGCAAGCCGTGTGGCCCCACTGACGAGCAATGGGGCAGCACCATGAGGGCAGTGTGACTCTCAGGTGGTCACCCACAGAGGCTGGGCCACAGCAGCCATGAACCCTGCCTGGAGGGGCCACGCAGAGGCAGCCGCCGGTGCTCGTGATGAAGCCAGCCTCATCTACGAAACAGGACCATGCATTGAGCCCAGTGACTTCCTTCCCAAAAGAGAACCCAGAATGATCATCACGCATTTTGTCACCTATCACACGATCCTAAATCCCAGGGAATTTCTGCAAGGCTCTGTCTCTCCCACTGACAAAGAGTGAGGTCAGGACAGTGGCCTGAATGCCCAGAGTGGTCCCCGGACCCACTCTTGGGCCAGGTCATGAGATAGGAAGCATCCTGATCAGTAGCAAGGGGTCAGAGCAGAGGACGGTGGGGTTGGCAAAGGGAAAAACCACAAAGGCAGTAGGGGAAGAGCACCGCCGCCCCAGACAAACCAAGTCCTGGTGGCCGGACATGAAACAGACATGAGCACTCGGTTCCGTTGCCCTGGCACATAGAGTTTGAAGGGTCATGGCATGGCACGGACGAACCAGGCAGGCCTCATTCTATGCAGAGGGTTTTGTACAGACAGTGATTCACCTTGCACCTTCCGCTCATACCCACTTTGGGTGAGGGAACTGAGTGTATGAGAGGGTTTGGAACAAAACCATCGTGTGACACCAGGTCAGCCCCCTCCTGCTCTTAGCTCTATAGCCAGCCAGGCTGGGGGGGCTACAAGGTAACCAGACACAGAAGGACCCTACAGCTGGAAGACTCACAAGTCACTTCCCAGCCCCATCACCAGTGACCAATCCCCCAGGTGAGGCATCTACCTCTACCCCCACCCTGGGTAGCCTGAGCACCTCGGTCCTCCTGGCTGGATCCTGTCTCCTCTTCCTGCCACTCTGAGCTACTCATGCCTCTAGGCACAGAAGTACCTCCCTGTCACCCGCCCAGACAAAGGAGGATCTTTTAGCTCCGCTTGGTGTCCTGTCTGCACCTGGGGACGCAGAGCACGCCCGCCACCTCTTCCCTGCCAGGAGCTTCAGTTCAGCTGGCTGGAAGCTAAGCCCTTCCTTTTCTTTCTTTTCTCTCTTTTCTTTCTCCAACTGCCCTTCTAGGAGAGAGATGAAAAGCCATGTCTTTTTGGAAACGCCCATCCTGCCATTGCATATAGAAGATCCACCATCGCTGAAATCTCAACACTAAAAAAGAACCTGGGGGAGCGCGGTTCCGCAGCTGTGCCTGGTACTTCTGCGCTCAGCTACTCGGTGGGCTTCGTACCCTCTCCTGGCCAACTCCCTTCCCCACCAGCTTTGTCTCTCCCGTGTCTATTTTAGTGGCTGATCAGTGTGCCTCTGTTTCCCAACCCAGGGCTTACGCATGTGCATTTCTATACATTATTCCCTCCACGGAGGCTTCTGAGCCATGAAAATGGCTCCTTATGCAAATCAAGGGCTCCTCCATCTGCTTCCGATATCCCCCACTTCCCCTTCATAACCTGTTTGAGGGGATGCGGTACAGGCAGCAGATGATGCAACTTTATTTTTGTAAACCCAGTTGGTCCTGGAGTGCTGGCAGCCACAATAATAGGAGAGTATGCCTGTTACTGCCTCTCTGTGAGAAACCAGCCAGGAGGGGCTCCTGGGGCAAAAGGGAAGGGGCGGCTCGGGGTCTCAGCAGAGAGGCCGACGGAGTCCTTGCCCTCTCCGCTCCTTATTTCTGCTGAATCAGGGCTTGCTGTGGATTGAACTGTGCCCCCCACCAAGAAAAAAAAAAAAAACATGTTGAAGCCCTAACCTCTGAGTACCTCTGAGGAGGATCTTAGTTGAACCTCTGAGGTGCCTCTGAGGAGGATCTTAGTTGAACCTCTCAGTACCTCTGAGGAGGATCTTAGTTGAACCTCTCAGTACCTCTGAGGAGGATCTTAGTTGGATACCAGGTCTTTGCAGATGTAATTAAGATGGAAGTTAAGATAAGGACATTTTGGAGTAGGGTGGGCCCTACATCCAATACGACTGGTGTCGTCCCAAGGAGAGGAGGGGATGCAGAGACACCTGCAGGGGAGAAGGCCATGTGAAGACGGAGGCAAAGGCTGGAGCGGGGCAGCCACAGTCATGGAGCACTGCGGGCTGCTAGGAGCCACCAAAGCCAGGAATAGGGGAGGGAGGACTCTCCCCTAGAGGTTTCAGAGGGAGCATGGCCTTGCCGACACCCTCCCCTCACAGGCGATGACCGCCCGGCAGCCCCTCCCATCTTACAGGTGTCTGTCTTTACTCTCCACTGCCCCTCAGTTCCTGCCTTCAGGGCCTCAGGGTAGGTGCTCAAAACATATTTGGCAGAATGAAGGCAGAGTGTTAAGTAACTGTCCCCAGATAACAGCACAGCCGCAGGGAGAGGTGGGGACATGGAAACACACATCCATGTGAATGGATGTTATCTCTTGTGAGATCTCATTTAATACCCGAAGGATACTTACATTCCATAACACCCAAAGGAGGCTTCCATTCCAGCCCGAAGCTGCTTTCCCTGGTGAAGGGTAAACAGGATTCCACGTACTTTTGCAACTTTCTGTGAGTCTATAGTTATTTCAAAACAAAAGGTTGGGGGCTGGGGGTGCATCTTCTTTTTGTTTTGACAAGAGGCTGCAAAGCCCAGCAAAGGTTGACCCATCCCCCCACTGCATCACCTGATCCTGAAAGCCCAGAAGACAGGGTGTGACTTCCCAGGAAGGAAAGCATTTAGGGAGAACTGTCACTTCTAGTCCTGTGTTTTCAAATCTCCATGGAACCAGTTTCATGGGTCACAGCAGACAGAGGGAGACTGGGGTGCAGGAGTGGGATGGTGTGAAGCAGCAGCTGGCTAAAGTGGGGGCGGGGCAGCTGGCCAGCAGCATGGCGCCCCTCATGGCACCCCGGGAGGGAGGTGGTTGATCCTGCAGTGTGGAGGCACCAGGGGCCCTGCCGGGGCCCCAAGAGGGAGGAGGATGCTTGTGTGAGGTCAAGGGGTAGAGGACACACATCTATGGCAGAGGGAGAACTGGTACCACTAGCCCTGGGGACACCATGGAGGTCACGCTGAGGTCTGGGCGTACTCCCAGTCAGAGGAGCCACGGCAGAGAAAGGAGGGAGAGTGAGGAAGGAAGGGTCGAGGGCACTACTCATCCTGTCCCTATCCCCTGAGGCTCTAGAAGAGAGGCTGGCAAACTCTGGCCAGGGCCAAACCCGGCTCCCCCGGCTCCCCCGGCTCCCCTGGTTCCCCGCCTGTGCTTGTGAACAACATGTCGCTGGGACCCAGCACGTTCCCTCACATTCATCCATGGCTGCCTTCCTGCTGCATGGCACAGCCACGTGCTCTGAGGGGCTGAGACCGTCTGGCCTGCCAGGCCTGGACTATTACAACCTGACCCTTGACAGAAGAAGTTCACCAACCCCTGCTCCGAATCATCTCCGCCATGGAGGACACAGCGTGAACTTCCACAAAGCCTGGACGGAAGGGGCTTTTTAATGAGATGAGGCGGCATCGAGTGCAGCCCACAGAGAGGAGGAATCAGCAAAGTGAGTTCTCTTCATTCTCACCCTGGAGAAAACCTCCAGCCGCACACCATGGAGAGAGTGGACTTTGCAGGGGCCAAGCTGGGGTGAGGCACCTGCTCTGTTATCAATTTAAAGTCGTATTTTCAAAGCAAGGATGTTGCCATGGAGTGACAGAATTGTCCTGACCACCCTGGCCCTCGGCACGCTGCGAATAAATCCCCCACGCATGGCACCATCCACCAACAGAGCATTCTTGCCCAAACCTGCCCAAGAGTATGAAATGCGTAAGGCCCAGAGCCGTGCCTCCTCCGCCTTTGTGCCGCAGCCCTGGGCCCAGCGACAGCTCACCTGGGGCCAACTGATGGTAATTTACTTTGAGGCTGTGATGGAATATCCATCCACAAAATTCAGTACCAAGAGGTAGCACAGCCCTGCAAGCCAGACCACAGAGACCAGAGGGGAGGATGGCCGTCCCAGCAGTTCCCTTGATCAGCGCCAGCCTGTGTAGGCCTTGGAGCGTCAAAGACGAATGAGACTCTGCCTCAGGTACCCGCAGTAGGGCTGCAGAAACCATGAAGAAGCCCAGATGGGACCATCACCACAGTGTGATATTCTGGGGAAGTGCCCACGTGCCGCGGGACCACAGAGGACGGAGCCTCCGGGAGCTTCCAGAGCAGCTACTCCAAGGCCGTCTATACTGGGAAAAGGGGTCTGTTTGCAGCAGTGTATTCTAAGTAACTCACGTTGTAAATATTCCAGGGCTGGCCGATTAGACAGTCTTGGCCAGTCAGAGCCACGTGCCTGTGCCTTGCGGCAGGAAGGCCACCGTGGATGAACGTGGTGGAGTGGTATTGTGGGCTGGTGGCATTCTTGGCCCTCTGCCCTAAGGTCACTGGGGCTTTGCCCTCCAGTCCAGGGGCTCCTCCCCACCCAGGACTTAACCATCATTTGCGCGGAGCCTGCCCACTTTCTCCTTGGAAGAAGAATGGGCAGATTCCTTCCCAGAAGGTGCTACACGGAGAAGCCCCGTTGTCACTCCCAAGCCCCCAGACCCCACTTCTCAGCCCCCACAGACTGTGCTCGCCCATGGGGGAGGGGGCTCCTGCCGCTGGCCCAGTTGGGTCTGCAGCACAGGTGTCCACCCTCCCTGCCAGCCCCTGCTCGCCGCCCGGAGGCCCCAGGTGGGCATGAGGAGGCTGCCTGCGTGTGCGGAGGAGGGCGGCCCAGGCGAGCAGGTGGGCCCGGGCAGCTTGGCGGTTAAGTGTTCTCGGCATCTGAGGCGGCTTCACTTTTCGGCAGCCAGTGAAGGACAAGCACCCTGTAAATTTAGAACGCGTGATGGCTGGCTGCTTTTGGTATTCATCTGAGTGCACGGGGGAGATGGAATAATCCACCCGTGGCCGTGCCCTTACATCCCAGCCCACGTCGCTGCCTGCAGAAGGGAAAACCTTTCCCAGAAGTAAAAAGGTAACGGGCCCCTCTAAGGCCGGTCCCAACACCAGCCTTGGCCACCTCCCAAGGGGACCCTCTTCTCCTTCTCACATTTAGCTAAAAATAAAGCCCTTTTTGGCAGCAAATGCACCCAGTTTCCCCAGAACATAAGCTCCCTGGGAATCTAGAAACGAAAGAGCTCTACCTCTTATCAAGCCCAGATGGATTCCTGAAAATCTGTGTCCAAGCAATTTGTGCAAATCAATCACGTTCTCCATGACTCACCTTCATCTGGGATGCGTCCCTCACAGCTGACCGCCAGGCGGCTGACCACCCGCTCCGCACACAGCAGGCTGGACAGTGCCAGGCTGGAGCAAACCCTGCAAGAGGGGCCGGCTGCTGCAGGCGAGGGTCCTTAAGGGATGTGGACCCTTGAACCCAGATTCTACTGTGCATGTTGGGGGGGTCAGGTTCCCACAAAGTGAGGTGGGCCTGAACACAGATGACCCCACCGTGGATTATTTTAGACCTTGGCCTCATTCCTTCTCAGGTGGCAGCGCCAGAATTACCCTGGAACCTCCCACCTGACCGCACAAAGTTGTCCTCAGGGCAAATGATCTGAGTGTGAATAACTGCCCTGGAAAGGGGAGGGGGAGGAGGAAGAGTGAGGCTCAGGTTCCCCTTTGTACACGTTATCCCGTGCAGCTCCTAAAGGCAGAATAGGGTTGGCCCAAGGCCAGCCAGCTCCAGGCTGGGACTCCATGCAGAGCCTAGGGTGGCACAGAGGGGATTGAGGTGGGGCCCAGGTGAGCCCATTTGCGCTGCAGAGAGAAGCCTCTGGATTCGGACAGAGGAGGAACCAGGTTGCAGGCAGGGAGGCTCAGCCAGAGCTGATGAGGGTGCAGTGGCTGCGGAGATGGACAGAAAGGGCCAGATCCAAGGTGAATGGACTGGGCAGGGGTCCACATGTGGGAGGCTGGAGGAGTGGAAGTAACCGAGGTCAGCGACGGAGGCCCACACTCCAGTCTAGGAGTCACTGAGGCCACCACACAGAGCTCGCTCTTCAGGAAGGAACAGCCGGGGCCCCTGCCTCTGTCCACTCTTGATAAGGGTGGAAAGGGGGTGTGGAGCACAGAGTCCTGGCCTTGCTGCCCTCACATAGCCAGCACGGTAAGCTGGAATCCTGGGACACAAGCAAAGGCCACAGGGACCGATTCCTGCCCCATGGCTGTCTTTCATCAGGTGACTATTAAACACGTGTGTGTGAGCGTGTGCACGCATGCACGCCGCGTGTCAGGGAAGGGACGGCCCCTGTCGAAACTGCTCTCAGCGGGTGGGTGTTTGATGTCAGCTGACGGATGGAAGCTCTGGCAGCAGACGTTACCGGTTTACACCAACGGAAGGGGCTGTCCCCAGCTGGACTCAGTATTCCTTCAAGGAAAGAAAGACACAGCGCTTGCCCTGTCTCAAGTCCCAGGCAAGGTCTTGACTCCTGTAATTCCTTTTAGTTTTCACATCCCTGTGAAGGAGGCGTTACCCCCATTTTCTAGATGAAGGAAACTAAGCTTAGAGAAGTTCCTAAGAACCAGCTGGTGGGCAGCTGGGATTTGAACTCCGCCATTTTACGTCCACTCTACTTCATGGCCTCTGCCCTGTGTTTCCCTTGTAGGATGGTCCCAGGGCCGGGACAGGCTGTGCTCTTCGTCCTCCCCAACTGGAGGCAGAGAGTCGAATCCAGGCCTCGAAAATCCTCCCAAGCCTACACCTGGCCATGCCCATTGGCTGGCAGCGGCAGAACAGAGGAATAGTGACACTGTCTTCAGGGGTGGCGATAAACCCACACCTCCGTGCTCAACATAAAACCCACGGCTCCATGCTCAACATGGTCTGCACCTGTCAGGGAGGGGCCTCTGGGTTCTGGCATGACTGTTTCTTTCTCTCCTGGCCGACTGGGGGAGTTTTCTGAAAAGCATTTCCATTACTTCAACCCTCACAAAACCAGCATCAGTTCTGCCCAGCCCAGGGTGCCCCGAGCACGAGGCATAGATACCCCACAATGGGGAAGGGGAAGTTCTCAGGGTGTGGCCCGCCTTGGGGAGAGCCCAGGGGCTGGTCATGGGTGCTTTGCAGCACAGGAGGGCAGCCTGGGTCATCTCTGGTCAGGGAGTCTGAGCAGCCTCTAGAAAGATCCGTGGTATCACTTTTTCCTTATTATAAAAGTTATACATATTCACTGTAGAAAATTTAGAAACTACACATATGCAAAAAGAAGAAAATAAAAATAACCCATAATCCCACTAACCCGAAATAACTTCTGTTAACATTTTGAGCATATATACACTCCCAGACTTTCCTATGCATAGAATATATATTTTGGGTTCTAAGTGGGATCATACTGTACATTCCATTTTGTAACTTTTTTCCATTTAACTCTATGTCATACCAAATCATTAACTATTCTTCCACAACAGCATTTTTAAATGGCTGAATTAGCCAAAAAAACACTAAAGGGACAGTTGAGGGCAAGAGAGAAAATTTTACAACACAGAAACTTGCAGTTAAGCATTAAATATGAAAATGCCCTTTGTAAACAAACGTATTTTCTCTCTTTCGTCCAAATTCTACAATATTGAAAAACGAAAATGTCATCCAACTTGAGACAGGAGACCTCATCACTCAACAGTAGGTGACGGCTTCAGGAGGAGCCGGCATCGCTGTTCAGAAGGGCTGACCCACTCTCCCTGCGGGTGGAAAGTTGTCTAGACATTTCTGAAGCTGTAGGATTGCAGTCGTGGGAATACTGTCAAACCATTCCCCGGTGAGATCCTCAGGAGGGGCTCAGAGAGAGGTGGGAGAGGTTAGAATCTGAATCCAAAGGGGCCCCACAGGACTCACATCAGCTGTGCCAAGAGCGGGGTGTGTCCCTCACATATGAAATAGGACCTCCGTGGGGTCTGCCGGACGTTCCCCAGGTCCTGGAGGGGCTGACATCCTCTCCAGTCCAGCCTCAGAACCAGCCAGAGGCTGTTCCACACCACTGGTCCCTGAAGCTTGGTAGCAAATCCAAGAAAGAAGGTGTCCCCGGGGGTAGAACCAACCATGAATGGCCATTGCCGTGCCAGCCCCAAGACCCACCGTGACCTAAGTGCGGAGTCTGGAGAAGAAATCATGCTTGTAAAACATCACCACGGCCAAGCGTCTGTGTCTCCCCAGTTTATTCAAGTTCCTTTTCTCAATGTGCTTTAGGGAAGCCCCTTCAGGAAAACACCCACCTGCCATGTGCAAAATGAAGACGGAGGGAGATCGTCGCCCCCTCGGAAGTCGGTTTGACAAGTGCCCCAGAGACTGGGCCCAGAGAGACAAGGACCAAGGGGAGAAATATGGGAGACTCGGCCCTGGGGGACTGCCATGTGGGCAGCTCTCATGCCCAGAGGGATCCCAGCTGAATCGGTTAGGATGGTTTCAGGAGCACTCAACAAAAACCTGACCCAAACTGGCTGAAGCCACAAGGAAATGTGCCAGTCACGCGACAGGAAGTCCAGGCTGTGGCAGCTGTGGGGTGGGGTGATTCAGCCCCTCTCTCTGGCGCAAGGACACAGGTCCTGTCCCCTGCATGCTCTGCTACCCCCAATGTCGGCCTCCCCCTTGGGTGAGAAGCAGCAGCTCCATGGCAGCATCCCAAGGCCCATCTCAGAAGCCAAGGGCTGTTCACAGAGGCCGACTCCCGTCCTCCCTTCCCTGAAAGACACTCTCTTTGTCTCATTGGCCAAATCTGGGGATCACTTCTAGGTCAGGAGAAGAGGGAGGGTGACAGAGGCTCCCAGAAGTCAGCCCACCAGCAAACCTCTCTCCAGCAAAACTCGTTCCTACCTATCCTCCAGAGCGCGTCACCAGGGGACAGCGGCCTCCACTCTCCCGATTCCTTTACTTTCTCCCCTGTTGCCCAAGCGAGTCACTCCAAACGAATGAGGCCCTTAGATGATCCACAGGGTAGAAGGGGCCCGGCTACCCCTCGAAGTTTCCTGGGCTTGCAGGTCTGCTGCATGGCTGGGGTCCCGGCCAGACCACATTCTAGGTGGCAAGGCAGGATAGCCAGCCTGCAAAGACACAGTATGCCCAGCCAGGCAAGGTTTCCTGTGTTGGGGACAGTCAATCTGACACAGGAATAACCTGTCCTCTGCACCCAGGACGCCTGCAGTGCTGAGCCGTCTGCATTTGCTAGGGCTACCGGCTGCCACTTACTCCAAGGAACAGGGCGGGAAGAGTCCACACGGAGAGGGGACGCGGGTTGGTCTCTGCTCCCCCTCAGTCACAAGCCTGCTCCTGGTTTGCCTGCACAGCTCCCCCAGCCACTGCACCCCCGCCCGTAACCAGTAGCGGCAGGGTCATCTCCACGGGGCCCTCCCTCCCTCCACAGCTTCCAAAGCACTGACGGGCCCTCTCTGTCCTCCCTTTCCCAATTTCCATTCCTGGCTAGATTTAAGCTGGTCCCACAGAGGGCTGGGGAGGGAAAGCTGCAATCCCCATGGCCAGGCAGTTCGACCCCAGACACCCTCACTCTGTCACCTAGACTGGCGTGATCTCAGCTTACTGCAACCTCTGCCTCCCAGGCTCAAGCGATTCTCCTGCCTCAGCCTCCCAAGTAGCTGGGATTACAGGTTTGCACCACTACCGCCCAGCTAATTTTTATATTTTTAGTGGAGACAGGGTTTTACCATGTGGGCCAGGCTGGTCTTGAACTTTTGCCCTCAAATGATCTACTTGCCTTGGCCTCCCAAAGTGCTGGGAATACAGGTGTGAGCCACGGTACCCAGCCCACCCCCATTATTCAGCACCACCAGATGAGCCCTTGTCTTGCCCTGCACAGGCCTGGTTATGTGTGTTCCAGTAAAATACAGCAATACGGAAGCCTGAGCGTCTGTAAATCTGCCAGCCGGGTGGCCCTGCTTAATTACAGTTCCCAAAACACCCACTATGGCTGCATCAGCCCTGTCGATGGCGATCCATTGCCCTGATCCATTGCCTCCTTGGCCACGGGTGTTTTCCCCTGAAGGAACCGGCCACAGGGCATGCTTGCCCCGCCCCAGCTGAGCACTTTGCAGAGTCCCACGCTGTATCACCCGTCCTCTAACGGAGCCGGAGACAGGACAGTGACCTGTTTGGCAGGGGTGTGTGTGTGACTTGTGGCTGCCGTAACAAATCCCCACAAACTCACTGGCTTAAAGCGACACACATTTGGCCGGGTGTGGAGGCTAACACTGTAATCTCAGCACTTTGGGAGGCTGAGGCGGGTGGATCACGAGGTCAGGAGATCAAGACCATCCTGGCCAACATGGTAAAACCCCGTCTCTACTAAAAATACAAAAAATTAGCTGGGCATGGTGGCGAGCGCCTGTAATCCCAGCTATTCGGGAGGCTGAGGCAGAAGAATCACTTGAACCAGGGAGTCAGAGGTTGCAGTGAGCTGAGATCGCACCACCGCACTCCCGCCTGGTGACAGAGTGAGACTCCGTCTAAAAAAAAAAAAAAAAGCAACACCCATTTATCCTCTTATAGTTCTGGAGACCAGTGTCTGAAATCAAGGTGCTGGGAGGGTTGTGCTCCCTCCAAAGATTCTAAGGAAGCCTCCTCCCTCACCCCTTCCAGCTTCTGGCATTGCCGGCGGTGCTCGGTGCATTTGACTTGTGACCACATCACTCCTGGCTCTGCCTCCATCATCACGTGGCCCTCTCCCTGTGCGTCCGTCCTCCCCTCTTCTTAGAAAGCACCAGTCATTGGATTTAGGGGCCACCCTCATCTTAACTTGATGAAATCTGCAAAGACCCTATTTCCAAATAAAGTCCCGTTCACAAGTTTGGGAGGTTAGGATTTGGACATGAAGGGTCCACAGCCAGCCTGCAACAGTGGGTGTCCCCTGCAATGCCAAGCGGGGACGGGGTCCTCACTCCTCCTGGGCCATGCTGGACATCCTTAGACTGGCCAAATTCTGTTTCCCCAGAACCCCTGCCCATAGGTCCTGTTTCTGCCTTTGAACAAAAAGGGCCAGATCAACTTCCTCCTGCTCACGACAGACTTTGAAACTGTGGAGCATCCTGACAGGCCTACCCTCTCCCCAGTCCCCCAAGGCTCCCAGCTCCAATTATGACCCCCACCTCCCCACCCCAAATTGAGGAGGTAAGTCCCTTTGTGCCCAGCTCTTGGGCCAGGCCAGCCCCAAGTGGTCACTGTCCCTCCTACAGCAAGTCACAGAGTGGACCCCAAGTGTCCCAGGAGGACGGGCTAGTGGAAGTTGGGGAGATGAGCACACCTGGAAGCCCAAGGCATGTCTATACCCACCGAGGAGATGCTTCCTCTCAAACATGCACTGGGTGGTGTGGTGGGGTGGCGGGGGCTGCTGGCAAGGGCAACACCAGGCAAGGTCTCCATACTCAGGACTCTGGAGCCCAGCACAGGGGGTGGGGCAGAGACGCCAGGCAGCTCTTCCCCCTGAGCCAGGCTATCCGTCTGCTATTCAACTATTTTGCAAACACAAACCGTCAACACGTAAAACCGACAGAAGAGGAGCTGCCCCTTCCCAGGCTGTTGTGAACACATGTAACCACACGATGAGTCTTCATTCCCGCAGGCTGATGGCCCTGTGGCATCAGGAGCATCTGTGTGTGCCTGGCATGCAGCAGGAACTTAACTAAGCCATTGGGATGAAGGGAGGAATGAATGAATGAATGCACAGAGGATCTGGCTACAGTGGAGACAGGGAGCTGGAGTTTTCCCTTCTATGCCCCCTTCCTCCCACTTTGCAGTCCATGAGGCACCGCCCTGGAGTGAAGGGCAAATTTGGCCTTGGGGGAAGCAGGGACAACCACAGTTACGGCAGAAAGCCTCAGTGCCACCCCCCTTCCAGGGCCTGGTTCCCTGCTCTGGAGCTGAGCTTTCCCTGGGCACAGTAAGAGCAGGAAAGTAAAGGTGGGTGAGCTTTGAGAATCATCCCGGCCAGCCCCTGCCTTTAGGGCAGCACCAGGGCAGCGACACATTCACGGAGGATCTCGACCCGTGTGGTTCCTTCAGACCCAAGAATCAGGATGAGATCGGCAGGCAACAGGTGCCCATGTGGGGCTTGGATGTCTGTGATTCCCAGGAGACCTAGGAGATCACCATTGTGAGCTCAGGTCTAAGCCCCAGAGATCTGGGGAGGGTCTGATCACACCGGTCCAGAAGCAACCTCAACACTGTATGTAAAGTCAAAGCATGGGTATGGCCCATACGTAAAGAGTGCCCTGAAATTAATAAGAAAACAACCCCACGGAAACATGGACAAAGTATGTGAACAGGCTGTTCACAGAAATACACATGCAAATGACCAATAAACACATGAAAAATACTCAACCTTCCTCAAGCTGGGGAAATGCAATTAAAATGATGAGATGTTTTATATGCTTAGACTGAAAAATAAGAAACAATAACTGGTCAGGTGTGGTGGCTCATGCCTATAACCCCAGCACTTTGGGAGGCTGAGGTGGGAGGATTGCTTGAGCTCAGGAGTTAGAGACCAGCCTGGGCAACATGGCAAAAACCTGTTTCTACAAAAAATAGAAAAGTTAGCAGGGCATGGTGGCACATACCTGTAGTCCCAGCTACTTGGGAGGCTGAGGTGGGAGGATCACTTGAGCCCAGAGGGTCACGGCTGCAGTGAGCCATGATCGTAACACTGCACTCAAGCCTGGGCAACAGAGTGAGACCCTATCCAAAAAAAAAATTAAAAAATTAAAAACCCCAAAAAACAAACAAACAAAAAGAAATAATAATAACTGATGTTGGTGTGGGAATAACATAAAGAATCACATAGTGTGGAGGGATCTGACAACTTTTGACTTTTTGTAAAGTAACCCAGGTGTAGTTTTAAGTTAAAACATAAGATACACATACCCTTTGCCCCAATAAGTCTACTGTTGGGGTTTTCTCCAGGAAAGCTACGAGTGCCAGGAAACCACATAGTGCATGGTAGTGTCTGTGCATTAGTTTGGGAGGAGACATTTCCAGTTGCTGACAGTGGTTAACAGTTGGAGGTCAGAGGTCGCCCCAGGAGAGTTGGATTTGGGGAAGGAGGTCCCAGACCATTCATTTCACTTTACACACTTCTGTGTTGTAAGAACAAAGAAGCAAATATTTTTATAGCTCATGCAACTGAATTTTTAAATGACTAAGAACATCATTTCAAAGTAAAGCCTTTCAACTCTCTATGCTATTACAGGTAGGGTTCCAGATTTAGGGAATAAGAACACGGGGCACGGTTAACTTGGAATCTCAGAGGAACACGGTTTTTTGTTTGGGTTTTTAGTGTAAGTAGGTCCCATGCGATGTGTGACACACACCTATATAAAAAAATCTTTGTCATTCATCTGAAACCCGAATTTCATTGTGTGTCCTGTGTCTTATCTGGCAACCCTGGGGACAGCAGGAGGAAAAGGAAGAAACAGCTTCACAATCTCTGCCATTTTAATGGATCCATTCCCTCTCCTTCCTTATGAAAACCTGCTGTGTCCAGGGTGATATTTCTTTCTCCCAGTAATCACACGCACGCACGCACACTCACAGGTGCTGACCATTCGTCACCCTCCGAGAACAGTCTGACTCAGACCGAGCATTTCAGCAGATGCTGATGTTCAGCGTGGCTCCAATCTGAGAGCCAAGATGTCACTTCAAACTCATCCTGCTGAGACCTGAGCCTCTGGAGCAGGGCTGGGGCTCTGCAACGCTGTGTTCCAGCCTGACAGTGCCCGGTTCACAGAAGGGAGTTGGCAAATGCAGGGAGACAAATGAATGGCGGAGGCCCTGGCGCACGGTGGAGGGGCCGGCATCCACCTCCTTAAGACGCACGGTGTCCAGGCCCCAGCCCCAGGCTCTTCCTCAACGCGTCGGGCAGGGCTGCCCCACATCTGTGCCAAGGCCAGCATCCTGGATGGTCTACCCACTGCCAGATGCTCCTGCTGTCCTCTCCTCCCACACAACGCATACTCCTCCACACAGAAGGGCCCAGGCCCTGCTTCCAAAAGCAGACTCCATGTCATCCGGGTACCGTCAAGGTGCACAGACGTGGGCTGAGAGCGGGGAGCTGCACTCGGGCCTGGAGCCTTGCGTGGCCTCCGCCAAGCTGTGGGTTGCTCGACCTCCTGGAGCTTCAGTGCCTCCATCTGTAAAAGTGGAGGCGGATGAAATATCCTTGAAGGGGTTTCTAAGCATTTCCAATAGTTTAGGGTCAGTGGTGTCCTCAGCTGTCCTAATCCATTTAGTGCCGGTTGGACTTCAACCAGACACTTCAGAGCATCCCAGCCGGAGACATGGGACCACCAGCTGCAAGAAAGTTCCCTCTTGCCCCTCTCCTTGAGGCCTGAGGGGGGGCTCTGCAGGCCCAAGTATCCTCCGAGGAACCGCTGCTTAACCCGAGTGCTTGTCGAGCCGCGGCAGCCACAGACCAGACGTTAGCGTTACAGCCCACACTGATCTTTGTCAATTACACTCCAGTATTTGAGCTCTAACCAGCTTTAAATTGAATCAGGACAAAATCATCAGAATAAAAAGAGCCCAAGCCACAGCCTTTCAATTCCAGCACTGGAAAAAAAAAAAGTTATACATTTCATAATGGCCTTCTACCCCATAATGAACAGGAAAAATAAATTAGATTCCAAGCTAAGGGTATATTTATGCAATTTCATTATGTGCCCATGAGCAAGCCTGGTTTTCACCAAGATAAAAATGAGCTCTCAGAAACACTCGCGCTAAATAAATGGAGTGATTTAACAGCTTAACGGGAAGCGTGGAAGAGGAGCTGAAGGACAATGTCAAAAATGAGAAAATAAAAATAAGAGAAGCTTACAATGTACCACCATACTCGGTGTACAAAGTACCAGTGGCGCCTGGAGTCTGCGGCCCACGGCGGGTCCGCCTGTCCCTCTGGAGGAAGCAGCTCTGTCCTCAGCACTCCAGGGACCTACAGCCAAGAACAGTGGAAGGGACACGGCTTCTCCCCTTGACACACAAGCCCACGTGATGGCAAAGCCGCCAAGGCTCTCTCTGCACCCCGGTGAGTTACCCTGTTACCATCAAACCCCTAGGCCTCAAGTCAGTTCTTCAGGTCCACCCCGGCTCCCAGCAAGAGACCACTCGCCCCGGAGCAGGATTTCAGCAGAAACTCTGGCTTTGTCTCAGCCCTTTCCATGCTGATCAGTAACCTTTCTTCATCTCACTGGCAGAGTCCCTCTTGGTTCTCTCTTTTGCTTATTTCAGGGCCCTCACGTTTGATGGCACCAGTTTCGACGGCAGAGGGACACCTCCTGCCAATGTCACCAGGTGGGCCGTGGAGCACAGGGCTCCTCCAGGGTCCCCACGCACTGGCTGCCGGGGCCTTCCCTCGAGTGTCTCTTTTCACAGAAGAAAACCATGTTCTCTGCTGCCTTTAAACTCCTTGAGAGCGTCGACTTTTTTTTCATGTATTGTTTATCGTGCAACACTCCGAGACCTCTATGTGAGAGGCGTTTTATAAGTTCAGGTTGTTGTGAAGGTTGACAAAATAATAGATTCCTTTTTATTTTTTCTGTGGATATTTACAAAGCTGGAAATTGTTTCCTGAAAACCCTGGTGGTGTCTAACTGGGGCAGACTCCAATTCAGACAGCTCAGAAGTCTCTCCCAAAAGGCAGCAGCTTCACCCTCCCTGGCTGCCCTTTGCAGCCACTCACAAGCGGCTCCCCAACGCTGTCAGCAAGGGCCAAGGAGAAGGTAATGAACTTACACAGTGTGAGCGCTAGTGGGGCGGCTCCCTAGTCCCTAGATGAGGAAATCAGGAAGAGATTAGGAGGGATCCCAATGAATCAGCAAAGAAGCTGGGCTTAGACCAGTTCGTCTGATAGAAATAGCATGGCAGTCCCACGGGCAATTTTAAGTTTTCGAGGCCGGGCGCAGTGGCTCACGCCTGTAATCCCAGCACGTTGGGAGACCAAGGCAGGCAGATCACCTGAGGTCAGGAGTTCAAGACCAGCCTGGCCAACATGGCAAAACCCCGTCTCTACTAAAAATACAAAAATTAGCTGGGCGTGGTGGCAAATGTCTATAATCCCAGCTACTCCGGAGGCTGAGGCAGGAGAATTGCTTGAACCCAGGTGGTGGAGGTTACAGTGAGATGAGATCACACCAGTGCACTCCAGCCTGGGCAACAGAGCAAGACTCCGTCTCAAAATAAAAGGATTTTTTTTTTTTTTTTTTTTTTTTTACAAAACAAATGAAATTAATTGTAATCACTTAATTTATTTAACCCAATATATTCAAAATATTTTTGGGTCAATAAGTATACTGTGTAAGGGATTATTGGTCACGTTTTACATGTTTTGTCCGTGTGCTGGATCTTGAAGTTGGCGTGCACTTTTCACTCTACACATGTTAGCTGCCCAGCTCTCTCCTGTGGCCGGTGGCTGCCATCTGGGTCCAGGGAGGCACAGACCCCTACACATCACAGCTGCCTCCCTCACAACCACAACTCCAAGCCTAAAAGACAACCATTTGGTCACATGTAACCCGACATACAGCAGCTGAAGCGTAAAGGGGAATATGTCCAACACTCAGAACCGTATCTTTGCAAGTAATTAGTGATTTTCCAAAACCACCAGGAGACCAGCAGAAAATCACCTCCTCCACGCCTTACTGAGCATCTTCTCTGTGCCAGGACCAAAGGACGTTACAGGTGCGAATTTGCTGCATCTTCAGAGCTCTGCGATGCCGATGCTGCCTTCACTGTGACTCCCTGATAAACGGAGGCTCAGATAGGGCCGCCCAAAATTGCATCAGTGGTGCAGGGTGAAAGAATGCCTGAAACGCCCAACGTTCAGCACCCTCTGAGGGTAGAATTTCCCCTCCTGCAAGCAGGACCCCCTTGGAGCCGAACAGGTGCTCAACACCCTTACGTCTCTGGTGGGGCAGGCTTCAGCTCTTCAGCTACTCAGCACAGAGCGAAACCAAGGCCTTCCTGCCAACTTCACACTCCCCCCTGCACCAGCTCCTCCTTGATCAGGGCCTCCGAGGAAAAGGAATAAACAAACAAGCTGATAAATAAACACCAAGCGAGGTAGATGAAACGCACGGCGAAGATGAAGCATGCTGGGCACGTTCCAACCCCGTGGTCTTAGGTACAAAGCCCATTAACTCATCAGTGCCGACGGAGTTTGAATTCCGCAGCACCGTGTGATTCTTGGCTACTGTCCAGCAATAATTCAGAGCTACTGGTCAACCAGGAAAGACACAGCCAGGGTGGGCTGAATGGGGCAAGGGTGACATGCAGAGTGAGCCCCCTACCTCCCGAGCCAGGGTGCCCACAAGCAGCCTGAGAGAGGGTAGTCAGAGTAGCCGTAGCACCAAGTAAGGGAAACTCATGCCTCGGAACAGAGGGGCTTAAACACCCCTCGGCCCACCCCTAGGCATTGAGAGCTCCTTTCCCTGTGCTAAGGTGGAGGAAAGGCCCACAGATAGTCCTGCTGCAATCCTCACAGTGACCCTATGAGTCAGGCACTTCTATGTTGCAAGAGAGGAAGCTGAGCCCAGAGGGCTGGTTGGTGTGGTCCCTGGACCGACACTAGCCGGTCACTGTCTCAGTATCACTTGTGTGGGTTTATCTTCCAGCCTTGTGGAAGAAACCTTGAGATCTACACAACGGAAAAGTACCAGAGTCAGCCCCCAAGGATGCCATGAGCTCAGGCGGGCTGGCACGTTGGGCCCTCGCCGTGGGCTGACTCTATTCAACGCGGCGATTGCTGGTGTTGGTGGAAGGAGGCATCGAGGAAATACAGAAAACTGGGAAGCTGTCTCCCCAGTTGCTGGGGCACTGATTTGGAGAAGGAGGTGACAGAGAAGCACAGAATGAAGAGGAGAGAAGAGAAAGAAAGTGCAGAAGGATCAGGAGCCCCCTTGAAGGCTTTGAGAAGTCCGCTCCTCCTGTCGGAGTGCCCCGAGCCTCCACACCTCCCCTGCCCTGCCAACCCTGACACCTGCCATCCACCTGCACTCACCACGCCTGTCCCACCACAACCACCAGGCTCCCTGCAGACGCACCTGGCTGCCTTCCCCAGGGCTCAGGGCACAAACCTGCATCCTCGGGCTCTGTCTAGTCCCCCGAGCCGCCTCCTCGAAGCTCTTACATAACTTGGGTCCTTCCTCACCTCCTGAGCAGCGCCGCCCTCCCCCCACCTTCTAGACATGGGGGAGTAACATCTGCTCTCCTCACTCTTCTCCAAGAGAACTCCTTCCCCAACACCCGCACCCCAAACTCAAACACCGCCGCCCTCCCCAAAGCAGCAAGGGATAAAAAATAACATAAAATAAAAACATGCTACCACCACTACCCACCACATCATTAAGGGTAAAAAAAAGAAAAGAAAGCTTGCTCTAACAAATAAAACTCTTTCCTTCTTGTTCTGGAAAAACAATAATGCATCCTGTGGGGAAGGAGCCCAGGAAGCGGGCAGACAGGGCCACTCTACCTTTTCATCTCCCTTGCTGAGAGCATCTTTGATAGTGCTTATTTTGTAAAAAGAAAGAAGTCCATGCAGATCCTTGTGCCTGGATGCACACTGAGAAGATACCAGAATCCTGCTCTGGGAAGCATGTTGAGGGTCCCCATTCCTGCCGTCTCCCTCGCCCCTGCCAGAGGAGCACATCTACCAGGAAAGAAGGGACCAGCTGTGCTTGGGTTTTGGATCAAGAGGCCAGGATTAGCCTGATTGGAAAGCTCCCCAGCAACATAGGGAAGAAGAGAAAACAGCCCGGCTGGGGAGACAGCCACAGGGTCCCACCAGAGACTATCCCATGCCCTCTGCCCTTGCTCCTGCCTGGCCTCTCCCCACTTCAGCCACCTTGGCAACACTCAGCCTCCAGGGGCCCAGAGGGAGCAGAGGTCTCCCAGGCCTGACTTGGTGTTCCAAGATTCCCAGGTCACTTCCTTCCAGGTAGCCAATTGGCTCAATGTCTGCCTTCCCTTCCGAACACTTCCGAGAAAACAAGAGGGGAGTCCTTAATTCTTTCCCCAGGGCACACTGTCCAACCCACCTCCTATTATCCAATTCCGCCTCCCAGCTGAGACTGCAGTTCCCCTTACAGCATATCGCCAGCTGCCCTGAGCTCTCACCACCCTGCTCCAGGTTCTCACAGCCACAAGAACGGTTCCGGACATGCACACTCAGGCACAGCCGTGCACACTCAATCCCACCAGCTCACTCGGCTCACTCCATTTATTTGGCAGTTCTCATGGGGCATGGAAGGTTCTCCTTTGATCATTCCTATATAGCTAATTGGAAAGACTGTGTGTGTGTGCACGTGTGTGCACATGTGTGTGCGTGCACACATACATGCATGTATACTACTGCATAAGCCATCATGCTACAACTTGGATAAATCTCAGATATGTGGATACATCTTGCAGATTTGCATAATGACAAATTTAAAGCAAATAATTTTCAATGGCTATAGGTAGATCCAGAAAGGTCATAGCCACAGTCTGGACCCCAGGAGTTTTCCATCTCCCTGATCTATAGTCCACCTGCCACCACTGATGAACGACAACCATGTGGACCCATCCAGGACCTCAGCGGAAAGCCCGAACCCCAGGCCACTCTCCCACCAACACAGAGGAAGTCACCCCAGAAAGGAAGCACAGGTTTATGGAGCACCCGCTGAGTGAATACAGACAGTCTCCCTTTTCAGCCCCACAAACGGCCATCAGATGAATGTCATCACCAATGCCCCACTGCTGAAGTGTGGCTCTGAATAAACACAGAGCCCTATCTTCTCAAAGCCCTTGATTTCCAGCACCCCAAACGACTCCCCTAAACAGGGATGATCGATGGCTTGTCTGTAGCCCCCTCCATGCCCACCCACCTGACGGCACCCCAAGCTGCACCAGAAGCAGCACATGGCTTGGTTCCCTCCCATCCACTGGCATTCCGGGCAGTACCTTCCTCATTCTTTTTTTTTTTTTTTTTTTGAGACACAGTCTCACCCTGTTGCCCAGGCTGGAGTACAGCGGTACGATCGCTGCTCACTGCACGCTCTGATTCCCAGGTTCAAGCGATTCTCCTGCCTCAGCCTCTGGAGTAGCTGGGATTACAGTTATGCACCACCACCATGCCTGGCTAATTTTTGTATTTTTAGTAGAGACGGGTTTCTCCCTGTTGGTCAAGCTGGTCTCGAACTCCTGACCTCAGGTGATCCACCTGCCTCAGCCTCCCAAAGTGCTGGGATTACAGGTGTGAGCCACTGCACCCAGTGCCTTCCTCATTCTTAAGTCCCACTACTCAGCAGGAACTCTGCTCAGGGACCAAAAGGGAAGGTGGGTCTGAGCCTGACCCTTCCATCCAGGACTGGACAAGGAGCCCCAGGGATCCCAGCAGGTGAACAATTACCTTGGGGCACCTGCATCTGCCACAGGTTAGAGATAAAAGCATCTTTCAAGCCAACCCCCCAGGCGTTCACTTTTCTATTAAAAAATCACTCATGCCACTTTGGGAGGCCGAGGCAGGTGGATCACGAGGTCAAGAGTTTGAGACCAGCCTGACCAACATGGTGAAACCCCGTCTCTACTAAAAATACAAAAATTAGCCTGGGGTGGTGGTGTGCACCTGTAATCCCAGCTACTGGGGAGGCTGAGGCAGGAAAACTGCTTGAATCCCAGAGGCAGAGGTTGCAGTGAGCCGAGATTGCATCACGGCACTCCAGCCTGGGGAACAGAGCAAGACTCCATGTCAAAAAAAAAAACAAAAAACAAAAAAAAAAAAAACCAAAAACAAAACAAAACAAAAAAAAAAACTGTTTGTTTTTTAAAACACCCCCGGGGAGGTATTTTTTCAAAAAAAAAAAAAAAAAAAAAAAAAAAAAAAAAAAAAAAAAAAAAAAAAAAAAAAAAAAACCAAAAACAAAACAAAACAAAAAAAAAAACTGTTGCTTGTGGGAGGCACAAAGAGACTAAGAATAGGACCTTCAGGAGCCGAATCCCCAGACAAGCCCTCCTGGTCCCTGTCTCCTCAGAACTGGAGCTGAGTCCACTCATCCAAACAAACACACACCCCCGGCACACATTAGAATTGAGAATTGTGTGAGCTTCACTTTCGGGGAACATCCACTGGGGAGAAGAGATCACGGCACACGCCACACCGAGTCCAGGGGCTGCCATCCAGCACCTGCGGAGACCAGCGGAGCAGGCTTGGGGAGGATGGTGGGCTTTCGGGGGCAGCAGGCTGGGGGCTGTGCCACAGCCCCTCTCCCTGGACAAGGCCTGGGTTGGGTACCTGGGCTGTACTCGCAGCCACGCACACCACCGATTCACAGCCTCACCCAACATCCCCGGCACCCCAGTGAAGGACACGGACCTCCAGCCCTTCACTTGGTCAAGCAGCCAGTGGGTTCACCTGATGGAGGCCCTGCTGAGGGCTGGCCATCCCCTGACCTCCTGGGAGAGGACCAGCCTCTCTCCTTACCCTATCCTAGACTACTCCAAACATTTTCTTTTCCTGTCTCCCCCCGTTTCCTCGAATATTACGGAAAAATCAAGTTCCCAGGCAGAGTTTCCACTCAGGGCTAGTGGCTTCTACCTGGGAACCTAGCCCAATGTGGCACGGGCTGTGCTTCCCTTAAAGAAAGGGCAGGCGGTGGGGGTGGGCACAGCTCCTGGTGCCCCCAGCTCCAGCTCAGCTCCCGGAGTCTACCCAGGAGGGCCCGGCCTGGCACACAGCAGAGTTTCAGAGGCCACCAGAGCACTGGGGCCTCGGGCCTGAGGCTGCCCTCTCTCGACACACCCCCGCCTCAGCCTCCCACGAGCTCCTGGAACAGAAGGGCTGGCTTGCATCTGTGACTCCCAAGGCTCAGAGGTCCAAGTCAGCGTCCTGCCTGTGGGGAAGACAGCAGCTCCCGTCTTCTCAAAGGGCCCGGCAGCCCCGTGGCATGGCTGTCACCACCCCCAAAGCCTGTGCACTTTATTTCTGCAGGAACCACAGCTGTGCCCAGGACGATGGTATGAACTAAGAGGCTCCCAGAGGTCCGAGAGAAGTGCAGCTCTTGAGGCAGCATCAGATGCTGGAGAGGGGCCCAGCTCAGGCCTCAGTTTTCCCAGCTGTAAATTAGGGGACATTCCAGCCTGTCCAGGCAACGCAGCCCACTGCCACAAGTGGAGAACAGCCTGCTGCCGTCTCTACGGGTTGTGCATGTCTTTGGGCATGCGTTGTATGTATTTCTGTAGCCCCAGTGCCTGCTTCAGGACCCGGCATACGAGTGCTCGAAAAATATCTGCAGAACGAATATATGACAGCTACCTCGTGGCATTTTATTTTATCCTCATAAAAACCCTGCAAGCTAGCAAGTGCCGTCGCTACCTCACTAGAGACCGTGGTAATTGTTGCAGTAACAAATCCATATTGACCGTAAGGCACTTTGCTGGCATAATCTCACGCCTTCCTCTTCTCCAGGCTGTGAGGTGGTGGAATCATGGTCACTGTTTTGCAGATGAAGAAACTGAGGCTTGGGATGGGCAGATGCACTGACCAAGGTCCCTTGTCCCCAGGGCAGAGCAAACACCAGTTATAACCAGGCCAGGCTTTGTCTGCCCTTCCGGGAAGGCTGAGGAAAGCCTTGCCAGCAAGTGGCAGCCACACAGCCTCAGGATTTTCATGAGTCTCTCTGGGTTCTGCCAGGCACAAGCTGGCCTTACTTTAAAGTCCTAAGGGAGGTTGACGGGGCTCAACCCACAGGTAGGAGCTTGGAGCAGAGAAGCTCCGCCCACTGGTTGGTCCCAGACCACTCCTCCGGGGCTCGTCCAGCACAACCCCAGGAATGAGCAGAAGGCCTCCCTTTCTCCACCGGAGACAGCGAGAGGGATGCAGCTCCGTAGAAATGAGCCCCAGCTGCAGCTTCGAGGCGGCAAAGCTAATGTTTCTGCAGAGACTTGAGAGCAAGTGAATCCGATACCAGGGTTAGAGGACCAAAACCATCCTTAAGGATCATAACAATGATTTGTGTCTGTGTCAAAATGGGGTGGTGATTCCAGCCTCCCACCCGAAGCGGGCCCCTGGGGACACCAAGGATGATGGGGGCCCTCAGTGGGGCAGGCCTGAGGCCTTCCTGTGGGCACTGGGGGAGGAGCCCTGGGGAGGGAGACAAAGGAAGGCATAGCAGGTGCTGCCCCCACTGTGAGCCTCATGCCCTGTCTCTCTGGGAAAGGAATCTGACTGTCACCATGGGGCCAAATAGCACAATGGAGAGGGCTCAGCAGCTGTGGGCACAGGCCTCGGCCTGGTCAGAGCTAACATGAGATCAGGGAACGTTGAATCGTCATAAAAAGTGAGAAAACTCCAGGCTTTAGTGACATGATGGATGAAGCAGTTTACCTAAAAAACCCTCATGTTCTGGGAAGACCACACACACCAAAAAAAAAAAAAAAAACTAGTGGATAGCTAACTGGCAGGGCAGGACGTGGGCACGCTGGCCGGCTGTGCTGGGCACCACCCAGAGCTCTCGCACATCCCCGAGTCAATTGTTCCCTGTTGGGACCATTTTCCCCTATTTTCTGAGGTCTACACCAGGAAAACTTCCCCAGCCAGGGCCCAGTCAGGCCTGTGAACCTGAACACAAATAGGAAAGGTCAGGCAGGAACACAGGGGCTTGGGGAAAAGGAGCACTGAGCCCAGGGAAACAAGAGGGCCAGAGGGCATCCCAGCTCCCAGGGGTATCACCCTAAAAGTTTATGTAGCTTTGATGTACAAGGGGCAACCCCATGAAGCCAGACCTCTTCCATGGGAGCCAGTTTATTAACCGGCGCAGGCAGGAGAAATTGTGGAATTGAGAGATTATGGTGCCAGGAAGGCTAAACTGGTACAGTAAAAGGGGGCCCAGACATCAGGGAGAAAGTCCAGATGCAGGTCCACAAGCCCATGGTAAGGAAGTACGTCACACACACACACATGTCTAGTACCCAAGCTTGGGATGAAGGACAAGTAGACCATTCTATAGTTTATTTAATAAGTATTTATCAAAGTACCACTACATGCTATAATCATTTCCATAATGACAAAATGACTAGGAGGATGAATAGCTGGATGAGTGGATGGATGATGAGTGAACAGATGGGTGGGCAGATGGATAAATAGATGGATGAAAAGATGGACCAATAGGTAGGTGGATGGGTAGATAGGTAGATGGATGAGTGGATGGAAGAATGGATAAGTAGACGGGTGGGTGTGTGGATGAATGGGTGGGTGGGTGGGTGGATGGATGGTCAGTGAGTGGGCTGATATATGGACAGACAGCTGGATGATACTCTGTTGAAATAAATGGAAGCAAATGGACAGAAATAATTTGACTTTGCAATTCAAAAATTCTCAAAATCTAGGACCTGGTATATTCTACATCAGTGCTATCCAATAGAACTTTCTGTGAGGACAAGAATGCTCTATACCTGTGCTATCCAGTATGATAGCCACTAGCCCCATGTGGCTATTGAACACTTGAAATGTGGCTAGTATATCTGAACAAATGAAATTTTATTTAAATAGTTGCATGCAACCAGTAGTTGCTGTATTGGACAGAACAGTTCCAGAGTTTTTCAACACACCTTGCTGGTACTTCCTGGGAGGCCCTTGGGAATCCAGGCTATGCAAAGGCAGTTATCTGTGAGAAGCTGATACCAACATGAGCAGGGCGATTCCCTGTCTCCCCCAGCCCCTGGTTTCTGCTGAACAAGAAGGGAACTTGCAAAGCCAGAGGCTAAGAAAATGCTTTTCAACTTTAACATGTAATATAATTTGGATATTTGTCCCCTCCAAATCTCATGTTGAAATGCAATCCCCAATGTTGGAGGTGGGGCCTGGTGGAATGCGTGGATGGATGGGTGGATAGACGGGTGGCTGGATGGATGGATGCCTGGTTGAATAGGTAGATGGATGAGAAGATGGGTGGATGGATGGATGGGCAGATGGAAGATGGATAGATAGGTAGGTAGATCCCTCATGAATGGCTTGGTGCCAACCTCCTGGTAATGAGTGAGTTCTTGCTCTGTGAGTTCACATGAGATGTGGTTGTTTAAAAGAGTATGGAACTTTCTCCTCACGGTCTTGCTTCCTCTCTCACCATGTGACACTCTGGCTCCCCTTCACCTTCCGCTGTGATTGTAAGCTTCTTGCAGCCCTCACTAGAAACAGATGCCAACACTACGCTTCACATACAGCCTGCAGAACCATGAGCCAAATAAACTGTTCTTTATAAATTACTCAGCCTCGAGTATTCCTTTAGAGCAATGCAAATGGACTAATACAATATGCGTACAAAGCACCCAAAAATTTTGTTTAAAATGCAGATCCTAAAATTCAGTAGGCGCAGGGCGGGACTCAAACATTTGTGTTTCTAATAAGCCCTTACATGATGCTGACATTGGTCCAAGGACCACATTTTGAATAATAAGAGTTTTGGAGGCTTTCCATTCCAGAAAAACAAGGTTTTGTGGGTAGCAGAATGGAAAGACCCTAGAAGATCAAGATTAAATATGGAGAATCCAGCATAGTAAAGAAAAATTCAAGTCTTCAAAATCTGATAACTTAAACAAATTAATGCATTGAAATCTTACTATAGGCCTGTATGCTATGGAAAATGCAGGGAGCTTCTGAGCTAGTTTAGGATGCAAAATAAACACATGAAAAGTTAAACAATAAATGACTTAAAATAATGGCTTAAACATCACACATCAGCAAAGCCTTTCAGGGCCCCTACTCTTCACACTGCAACCTGACCCTGACTCCTCTCCCAGCAGCATATTTTGCCACAAAAATTATCATTATCTAAGTTACAATTTTTTTTATTTGTTTCCCACCTAGAATGCAAGCTCCACGGGGGTAGGAATTTCTATGTTTTGTTCACTATTGTATCACCAGGGCCTGAACAGGGCCTGGTGTATGGAAGGCATTCAAGTCAGCAAATATTTGTTGAATTATAATGATTCCATTGTAATTCAAGAAATATTTGCTGACTTTAACTCTTGGCTCCATTTGGAGTTTATTGAGGTGTAAAAAATGTTCTTCAGGAGTGTGAAGGTTTTTGCACATGCATTTTGCACATGTCTTAAGTTTATTCCTAGATATTTTATTTTTGTTGTTATCATAAATAGGGGCCTTTTCTCCCATTATATTACTGTTGTAAGATAGATACATATATACATATGGACATGCATACATGCATACATAGGATTATCTTGTTGGTTGTAGTAGTTTTTCATGGATTCTCTAGAATTTTCCAAGTATACAATTATATCATCTAAAAAAAGGGTAATACTTTTAGCCCCTCCTTTCCAATATTTAGTCTTCTTATTTCTTTTCTTGTCTGATTGCATTGGCTAATGCTTCTGCTACAATATGAAATAGTAGTAACAAGAGTAGGCATCCTTGCTTTTTTCTTAACTTCAGTGTTTCCACATTAAGAAAAAAATGAGTTTTGAATATGATTATAGGCACGTTAAGAAAACACCAATTTCTGTTTTGCTGAATGTTTATCAAGAATGGATGCTGAATTTTGTTAAATGCTTTTTCAGTATTAAAAAAGATAATCATGTGTTAATTCTCTATATTTATTAATATGATGCATTATATAAATAGATTTCTTCCTATTAAACCATTCTTGCATTGCTAGACTAAACTCCAACTAGACACAGGGTATTATTATTTTAAGATGATGCTTGGATCCTATTTGGTAATCTGTTACTTAAATTTTTGCATTGATATTTATAAGTGAGACTGGTCCGTAGTTTTATTTTTGTACAATATTTGTCAGATTAAAAAAAATTTTTATTCTCACTTTAGGAAAATTACTCAGACTTTTTCTTCTTTGTCTTTGCTGTGGAACACTTTAATTAGCGTTGGAAGCACCTGCTTTTTAAAGGTTTCGTTCAAATTCCCCTGTGGAAACATCCAGACCACAAGCTTTGTGTGGGAGTAGCTTAGAAACTTTCTCTCTTCCCTAGAAATTGATCAGTTTGGTAAATTATATTTTTCCCTTGTTATTCCTCATTATGTGTTCCTTGGGCTTTCTTGGGGTTTTTTGTTGGTGGTTTGTTTGTTGTTGTTGTTGGTTTGTTTTGTTTTGTTTTTTGAGACAGAGTCTCTCTCTCTGCCTGTTGCCCAGGCTGGAGTGCAGTGGTGAGATCTCGGCTCACTGCAACCTCCGCCTCCTGGGTGCAAGCAATTCTCCTGCCTCAGCCTCCCAAGTAGCTGGGATTACAGGCACCCACCACCACATCTGGCTAATTTTTGCATTTTTAGTAGAGATGGGCTTTCACCACATTGGCCAGGCTGGTCTCTAATTCCCAACCTCAGGCAATCTACCTGCCTCAGCCTCCCAAAATGCTGGGATTACAGGCATGAGCTATTATGCCTGGCTGCTTTCTTGGCTTCTAACCTTGACTATGTTTGTTAGTGGTTCATCTAACTTTTTCCAGAAAACAGCTTTTATTTACTAGTCCCATTTTTCTATTTTGTGGCCCATTGTTATTCTATTAGTCCATTAATGGCTTCCTCCTACTTTTCTTCAGTATATTACTTTTTGTCCTTTTCCTAACTTTTTTGAACCATAAGCTTAACTGAGTTATTTTTGTTCTCTCATTTTTATTGGCTGTGCATTTAAGGCTGTGCGTCCTCTCCATCCACACTCACAGTCACCCCTCACCTGGCCCTGCTGGCCCTTTCTTTGTGGGTGCTTCACACCCTGCTGTGAGCCTGACTTCATTGTGCTGTGCTGTTTCCACTTTGCCTTCCCCAGCAGACTGGGCTCCTAGGAGGTGGGGACCACACCCTGCTCAGTTCCGGATGTCTAGCACCTAACACAGGGTCTCACACATGGAAGGTTTTCAATATACATTTGTGGGAAAAATTACAGAGTGGATAGTAATTTTGATGTACTATACAATCATAATAATTCTAAAACCAATATTTGAGTATTAATTCTATGCCAGGCACTGTGTTAGGTTCTGATAAGCAAAAGTTTTTTAATCCTCAGACACCACCATGAGGTGAGTTTTCCTCTCCCTCTTTTACGGCATAGGAAACCCGGGCTTAGAGAAGTTAAGGACTTCTCCAAACCACAGAACAACAATGGACAGAACTCAGCCTCATGAGCAGCTAAAATGTGCAGTCACAAAAAGCAAAGGAAACCAGCCTGAGGGGAACAAAGAGGCCCACAGGGCAGGGCAGTCAGAA
Source organism: Mandrillus leucophaeus (assembly GCF_000951045.1). Taxonomy (NCBI): domain Eukaryota; kingdom Metazoa; phylum Chordata; class Mammalia; order Primates; family Cercopithecidae; genus Mandrillus; species Mandrillus leucophaeus. Next base: position 13,153,534 of record NW_012098097.1, read on the forward strand.
CACAGGCTTGAGTGTCAGACAGACTTGAATTGGAATCAGATCTGCCACCACTAGCTGTGGGACCCAAGGCAAATAGTTTCTTTGTGCCTCAGATGTTTCACCTCTGAAATGGGGAGAAGAGTATCCATATCCCCAACGGATGATTGTAAAAATCACATGGGTGATAGATATCACACACCCAGCACAATGCCTGGCCCATGGTAAGCACTCAGGAAGCGGTGATGGTGATGGCCGTGGTGGTAGTGGTAGTGGTAGTGATGGTGGTGATGACGGTGGTGGTAGTGATGGAGATGAGGGTAGTGATAATGGTGGTGGTGGTAATAGTGATTATATGTCAGTGATGGTGGTGGTGGTGATGGTGATGTAGTCATGATGGTGGTGATGGTGGTGGCAATGGTGATAACGATGGCAGTAATGGTGGTGATGGTGATTATGATAGTAATGTGGTGGTGATGGCAGTGATAGTGGTGGCAATGGTGATGATGGCAGTGGTGGCGGTGATGGTGATTATGATAGTAGTGATGGTGGTGATGGTGATGATAATGGCAGTGATGGCGATGATGGTGGTAATGGTGATGATGATGATAGTCATGATGGTGGTGATGGTAATGGTGGTGATGATGATGATAGTAATGATGGTTGTGATGGCAGTGGTGGTATGATGATGATAGTGGTGATGGTGGTGATGGTAACAGTGGTGACGATAATGATGATGGTGATGGCGGTGATAGTGGTAGCAATGGATAACGATGGCAGTAATGGTGGTGATGGTGATTATGATAGTAATGATGGCAGTGGTGGCGGTGATGGTGATTATGATAGTAGTGATGGTGGTGATGGCGATGGTAATGGTGATAATGGCAGTGATGGTGATGATGGTGGTGATGGTGATGATGATAGTAATGATGGTGGTGATGGTAACAGTGATGCTTATGATGATAGTAATGATAGTGGTGATGGCAGTGGTGGTGATAACGGTGGTGATGATGATGATAGTGGTGATGGTGGTAGTAGAAGGCAATGGCAGCAGCAATGCTATCGGCAACAATGACAACAATTACATCATCCCAGAACTCCAACTACAACAATGTCACCAAAACCCAATACCATACAGTGAAGACAGGCCCCATTGGAAAGATGAATCAATGCCCACAGAGCAGAAGAAATGGAAGATTCTAGAATGTCAGACTGGGAAAGCATACTTGCAATCATCCAGATGCAATTTCTCCACTTTACAGATGTGGAAGCAAAGACCAGGGTCAGGAGAGCAGTTTACCCAAGGTCTCACACCTGCTACCAGCCAGGCCTAGAGTAGACTGAGTTTTCCAAACCAAGCTGGTCTCCACTCCTCCCCGCCAACCCTTCAAACACCAGTGAGCACTTACTCTGGGGCGGGCACTGGCTTAGGTTCTGGGAACCCAAAGAAATGAATACAGGAGGGGATGTCAAGACATAAGGCAAAACAGATAGCAGTTCCATTCAGTGGCGGGAGGAGGAGGAGTGCCCGTGTGGCTCCGAAAAGCATTTGAGTGGCCAAGGAGGGGACAGACCGTGCTGAAAACGGAGTTGACGGAGGTAGCTCTACCCAGGCCGCCCACAGGAAGGCTTACAGGGAGCTGTAGGGCAGGAAGTGTTGATTTCAGCACAAATGAGCAACAGGAGGAGGAGGAGCTGTAACCACATCCAGAGGGGGTTGGGGGGGGGAATCAAGTGCACAAATTAGGGCTGATGTGAAATTAACGGCTATTTAAAAGACTCGAACTAATTTAATAACTTTGCCAGTAATGAAAATATATGAACTAGGAAGAAAAGACGGGCAAAATATTTACTGGCAAAAGGCAAAATAAGAAAATATCTGAGAAGGCAGCACATCCATCAACGTCTTGAGATGGCAAAATTCCTAGGAAGGGAGGGACTTTCTGCAGGCACAGAGTCCACCAAAGGGGAGTGCGGGGAAAGGGACAAGATCAAGGACTTTTCACTGGCAGGAGTTGCTGCTGCCCAAGGGTTCACCCTGTGTCCAGCTAGTGCTCAGGGCTTTCCACGTCTGTCTCCATGGTCCCCAAAGAACTCTACTAAGAAACCGACAAGGCCGGTCATGGTGGCTCACACCTATAATTCCAGCACTTTGGGAGGCTGAGGGTGGTAGATCATTTGAGGTCAGGAGTTCAAGACCAGCCTAGGCAACATGGTGAAACCCCATCTTTACCCCAAAATATAAAAATTAGCCAGGCATGGTGGCGGGCACCTGCAATCCCAGGTACTCGGGAGGCTGAATCAGGAGGCGGAGGTTGCAATGAGCCGAGGTCACACCACTGCACTCCAGCCTGGGTGAC
>NW_012098097.1:13156069-13158376 GCF_000951045.1 Mandrillus leucophaeus
ATGAGCAGGTAGGCTGGAATTCCAATCCAGGCAGTGTGGCCCCAGGCCCTGGACTCTTAGTCTCCATCTGGTCTGTTCCCCCTGCCCACCCACCCACCCAGCCATGGAGAAGCCAGCAAGGGCCGCCCTCCAAACCCCAAGAAAACCCGAGTCCGGTCTGCACACAGCTAAGCCCCCATCCTACAGCTGCAGCCTCTGAGACTACGGAACATTCCGAAGAGACCACGTCTGTGGGGCCGTGGGAGCCCGGTGGTGGGGGGTGGGGGGAAGAGCAGCAATGATCAAGTGACAGCCACGGATCACCAGCCCATTTTCATACGTGCCACCAAATTAGCGGCTGTTGGTGAGACCGAAGAAACGAGTCTGAAGAAATTTTCTGTGTGAAATTGGACTAGATTGGCTCTGTTATAAACACAGGCACAGGCTGAGGGAGGTTGGACAGCCATAAACAAAGGCTAACGGCAGATGTCAGCGTATCGGGCAGGCGGGGGCGTCTCGTGGGAGGCCTCCGGGGCCACTGCAAGGCCCCAATTTTGTTTAATATCCGAGCTAATGATCTGGAAGACAACAGACAGGTCACAAGCAAAACCTGCCGAGGACGCGGGGCGGGGCCCTGCGGTTGTTTGCTGGGGCAGGGGGACGCCGGGGAGACAGAGGAGACCTGGAGGGAAGATAAGTAGCTCCCAAGTAAATTGAGATTCAGCTTGAAGAAAAATTACAAACACTCAAATCTAAGAAAAACAGCCTGAAACCGCTATTTTCTGAGCCGAGGAAACCCAGGAAGCAGGGAGAGGGGACAGACTCAGACCATCACAGGGTCCATCGCAGACCAGCTTGTGATGTCACGGGGAGGCTGATTTGTGTTTTGTTCACTGTTGGGGAGCAGGAAAGACATCCCCTCAGAGGAGCTGAGAGAGCCGCGTGGCCCAGCCCGGGGGGTCTACCTGGGTGGCCGCCTTTGCTCTGAGGGGCCTGGCACAGGAGCAGGAAGGAAAATTGGAGTTCAGAAAAATATTTGCTAACACGGGGGGAGTGAGAGCCAGGATCTCCTGCCCCGTGTGCATGAGAGCCGACCCAGTGTCTGGTGACTGGCAGAGAGCAGGCAACCGTCCGGAGGGTCCAGGAGCAGAGACTGGCTGGGGGCAGCTGAGGGGCAGGGCTGAGGGCTCCAGTGTGCGGGTAGATGGGGAGGATCTTCCAAAGCAGAAACACCAGGGCCCACACTTCCCAGCTGCCCAGGAGGGAGGCAAGACCGCAGTCGGGAACAGCCCTCCGAAGTGGTTTTGGGCCCCTGAACACTTCCCTCCCGGCCAGGCTCCATGCGCTCACTGCTTGAGAGGAAACCAAAATTGTCAGCCCGGACACATTTGGAAATTTACTGGAGCAGCCTTCCCCTGCCTTGCGGGGATTGGGTTAGTCAACCTGTTAACCACATATTCTCACCACCCACAGTGCGCGGAGGCTGTGTGGGCCTGCGGGGAGCAGGAGGGAGAGAGAACCAGGAGGGGCCGAGGCCAGCTGCACAAGGACATTGACAAAGGGTGTGGGGGCATGCCAGGGGACGCAGGGCCAGCATGGAGGGCACGGAGGGGCAGCTTGCTAAGGAGCAGGACCCCTGAGGCCCAGAGGCTGTGTTGATTCAACATGGGCAGGTGCCCTCACATAGCAAGCATTTACCAGGCATTGTCCATGCCAGGTGCTCAGCTGAGGGACAGCAGCTGGACTCCTGAGAGTCCTCACCAGGAGACCCTGGGAACACTGGCCAGGCTGGTCTCAGGCCTGGGAGCCCCAGTCTTACACAGGCAGCAGCACTGATGACCTCACCCTCTAGCACATTAATTTTTCTCACTGGAACAGAGCTCCCTGAGGATGGGAGGGGCGGGGGTTGCCTGTCTTTTTTTCCCTTGATTGTCTTACTGGTGCCTAAAGTAATAGCTAGCATGCATCAAGTGTTTACTAATTATTTATAGAATGGATGTATGGGTAGATGGCAAATGGTAGGTCGATGGTGGGTGGTGAGTGGGTGGTAGATGGTAGGTGGTAGATGGGTGGATGGGTGAGTGGCAGGTGAGGTGGATGGTGGATAGTGAATGGGTGGATGGGATGGATGATTGGATGGATGGGTGGATGAGTGAATGGGTGGATGGTAAGTGGTGGGTGGTGGATGGGTGGATAGTAGATGGGTAGGTGGATGGTGACTGATGGATAGTACATGGTGGGTGGTGGATTTTGCATGGGTGGATAGTGGATGGTGAATAGGTAGATGGGTAGATAGATGAATGGTGGGTGGATGGATGGGTGAGTGGG
>NW_012098097.1:13159118-13164518 GCF_000951045.1 Mandrillus leucophaeus
TGGATGAGTGGATGGTGAATAGTGGATGGATGGGTGGGTGGATGGATGAATAGATGGGTGGATGGGTGGCGAATGAATGGGTGAATGAATGGGTGGATGGATGGATGGGTGGATGGTGAAGAGTGGATGGAAGGAGGATGGGTAGGTGGATGGATAGGTGGGTGGGTGGGTGAGTGGATGAATAGATGGGTGGGTAGATGGTCGGTGGGAATGAATGGGTGGATAGATGGATGGGTGGATGGTGAATAGTGGATGGGTGGAAGGATGGGTGGTGGATGGATGAATAGATGGGTGGGTAGATGGTCGGTGGGAATGAATGGGTGGATAGATGGATGGGTGGATGGTGAATAGTGGATGGGTGGAAGGATGGGTGGGTAAGTGGATGGATGAATGAATGGGTAGGTGGATGAATAGGTGGGTGGGTGGGTGGTGGGTGGACGGATCTTGTGACACCCCTGTTGCGTCTTCAGCAACTCCTAGAAAATCAGGTGCAAAGTAATAGCCTCCCCCACCCACCGTCAATCTCCATCCCAGCCCCAAAAGACTGAGTGTAGAAGTGACTGGGCTGAAATGGTTGCTGGGTGGTCACTGAGCCGGGGCAAAGCACAGAGAAAGGCCAAGGGAGACCCCAAAAGCCTAAGAATGCCCAGCTCTCACATACACAGATACTTTGCAAACTGCAGAGCAGTGAACTCACGCAGGTATTCATGCTTCATTCTCCATCCCACTGCAGATGAGGTGCCCTCCCTGTCCTGCTGGTGGAAGGCGTGAGAGGGCAACCACTTTACTTCTCCTCAACTGTAGCCCCAGGACCAGCCAGAACAGGTACTCAAGAAACAGCAATTTCGTTTTTATGTTTACTGAGACGGTGGGCACGTAATGAGCAGCTACTGCCCACCTGGAAATGGCGTGTCCTCGAACATCAAGGAATAGGCACCCAGGGACCATGAGGGTCAGCGGCTTATGTTCCAGCACCAACTCCCCAAATCTAAGACTGCCAGCCAGCACTGTCACGACAACCTCACCTCACCACAGCCAGAACACTACTGGCAGCAAGCCGTTCAGTCTCCTTCATCCACAGATGCCCGCACCCACTTCCCCACCCATGACAGCACGGCCAGCCCGAGAGCCGCAGCTGCAGGGGCTTCCTGAGCTTCAGCCTGGCACTGGGTGTCGTGCGGAGGACTTCACCTGTGTCCTCTCCTTTTCTCAGCTGCCCCAGGGGGTAGGAAGGATGCTTGATCCCATTTCACAGTTGGGGAAACTGAAGCTCACGGGGATTCAATAACTTGTCCAAGACCACACACGTAATAAGAAGTGAAGCCAGCATTTGGGCCCCAGCCAACTCTATGGGCCAGGCTCCCCACCAGACAGAGCTGGGGGCACCTGGCCTCTCCCAAAATCAGCTCCACCCTCAAAGGAGGATGTGTCCACAATTCAAACAAATATACCTTGCACCACAGTAAGTCCGAAAGAGGAGTCTCAAAATCTTTAGAGATTTGGAACAGATGCTTAGAACTTAGTAAGGTGACTGCTTTGCAAAGGGTCCTTTTGCCATTTTAAAAAAATCACTTCCATGTATGCCCCTGGGGACTTAAGTTCACCACCGTGCTCCAAGGGTTCAAAGGGAGTGTCAGGGGTGCCAGAAATAGAGCCCAGCCTTGCCGGGACTGAGCGGCCGGCAAGCCCAGCTTCCAGGAAGAAACACTGGACAGTCAGCCCTTCCGCAGACTCTTCTAATCCTAGACCCTTCTCTGCTCCAGACACCCCCAAGGATTAAGGGTGAGCAGAGACCACCACTGCAGATTCAGATGACAGAGAGCAAGGGTCGCCAAACTCAGGAGACTCCAGAGAAACATGAACAAAGTTGACCCCACACCCCAGCTCCATGAGGCCACTGGGTCAGCACCTTTCCATCAGCTGGTGTCACCGCTAAAACCTGGTGTGTCAGTGACAGCAGTGAGTGCCCAGGACATGCAGACCCCTCAAGGCAAGCACCACCCAGCTGGGCATTGAAGCTGGTGTCCTCACAGCAAACTCTGCAAAAGGAGCCCTCTCTTCATCCCAGCCCAAGTCACAGAGCAGCAACCGGCGTCCTGAGGGCAGCCCTCACCTCTTCCCAAGGGAGGGGCACATGAGGGTAGGGACTTAGACCCAAAGCAGGCCCAGCCTCCTGTCCGCACCTGTGTCTGGTGGGGATGGGCAGGCACGCCCAGCAAAGATGTCATCCCTGGCATCAGGGGGAGGGACATTGGGCTTCCCATGCATGGTGCCATGAGTCCCACTGCTGGATGGGCACCAGAATAGATGGGCAGCAGCCCACACAGCTCACCTCATAGGGACAAGCTAATCACTCTATTCCAAAATGCAAACTGGCAGCCACTCAGCAGCCACCAAAGGCCACCAAAAGGGGCAGACCAGTAAGTCTGTGACATGCATGAGCAAATTCATTACTGAAATGAATTCTCCCCCTAAACAGCTGAGATTGTGTGAAACAAAGCCTTGTAGAATGGTTTGTTGACTCCTTTTTTCTTTATTCCTGCTTGCAAGGAATAGCACGCTGGCTGAGACTACTGGGAACCAGGAACGGGAAGTCCTGAGCCCTCACCTGAGTCTGCGGCTTCCCCATCCACGCAGGGAGCTGAGTGCCTCTCGGGCCAGAGTCCTGTGGCTCTCTCCGCCGTCTCTCTCCTCTCTTGAGTACTTGAGCCTTGTCTTTTTTCTTCCTCTTCCCTTGAAAAATCAAGTAGCATGCATGTTGGGTTTCGTTGGATGCTAGAGATTAGATTGCATCTGTCTGGATATAAATAATTTACTGCTTGATGGTCAGAGGGAATTTAATTAGTTCTTGTCCTCCTGATAGAATCAGCCCACCATTGCTAAAACATTTCACTCCGAATTAGTCTGAAAGGGGCCAACAAGGCAATGCTAATTTTATACACATGACGTCCCCCGCAGCTTCTGAAAATACACATCCAGCATGAAGCACCACCCGGGCTGTCGCTGCTGCCGCTTCGGTGTCTGGGGGCGCCAGAGAAAGTCCATGGAGGGTGGGCCCCGGCCCCGGCTGGAGATAAGGGAATCGGGGTAGGGGCCAGAACCCTGCTGCCTGACACGTACAACTTCTCCTCCCAGCTCTGGATAAAAGGAGCAGGGACCCCAGTTACATGATCAATGAGTTCACAGGGCCCAGGTGAGGGACTCGTACCCACCCCAGGAATCCAGCAGGAAAGACTCGACAGAGCTGTGCTGGGATTTTTCCCCTCTGCAGAGCACGGCTCTGCTGGACGCCTGCCTCCCACCTGCCTAGGGAAATCACAGCTCAGATGAAAACCTGGAGATGAGGCCCTGTGCCAGCCAGCACTCGCCCACTGCCTCCGCCTGGCCCCTGCGCAGCGGCAGAGCGGGTAGGGGGAGCGAGAAGGCCTGGTTTGTCCTGAAGTTCCCTTTAGGAACATTCGAAATGAAGCAGATCTCAGAAAACAAGCCAACAGGATCAATAGCCCACAAAAACCACCAACAAAAAGATGTTTTAAAATGTGGGCCAGGTAGCCAATGGGTCCTTGAAGGAAAAAAAAAACCACAAGAATCTCTAAGGAATGTTCAATGAGAAGGAAGAGGATGAACAGGCCAGAGGCTGACTCATCTATTGATCAGACTGTCCCTTCAGAGACAGCAGCCTGGTGAGGCAGGAAATGAAATGCCTCGCTTCTGTCTGCAAGGAAAGGGCAGGATCCCCACACCCCACTGCCCTCAGCAGTCCCGTTACGGGGAAGATGAAGGCAGCCACTTCTCAGCATGTTTATCTCTCTGGCCTACAGCACATTGGATTTCATGGCATGATTTCAAGGACTGCCTGTTTCACCACAACCTTCCCAGCATTGTGTGTTAGCATTTTTTTAAGTCTTTGCTAACAATCTGGGAAAAGGGGTGTCACGTTGTTGACATTGATACAGGTTTGATTACTCGTGAGAAGAGTTTCCTTTCCACATGCTAGAGGAGTAGAATAGGTCTGCTTTTGCTTTTTTCTTGGCACATTTTTTTCCTTTGGAGTTAAACCAATCCATCTTCAGTGCCTTGCCTGAATCCCCCACTGACCGGGAGTCTAGGTCTGAGGGCATCTTGTTGCTATCTGCTTGTGCGGTACATGTTCTTCGCCCACAAAGTTGGCATTTAATAAATATTTTTGGGGCAAACCAGAGGATGGAGTTGAGGAAGTTCTCCCATGATTCATAAAAGCGTTCTTCATATAGACAAAAGAAATAAGAATAATGATTCTAAGAAAAATATCTCCCATTAAGTGAGCACTAACTATGCTACGCACCCTATGCCAGTCTGAGTACTCTGCACATTTCGTGGTTTTGCTTCCCCTCTGTGACACTCAGTCCCCAAACAGATGGAGGACCTGCAGCCTCTTTGGGGTCAGTACCTTACCCAAGGTCACACAGCTAAGGTAAGAACCAGCATTTAAATCAGGCAAGCTGGCTTCTGGCTCTGCCCTGAGCCATCCTGCTCTCCCCCAGGCCTAAACCATCAGGTTCTTTTTGCCAGGCAGCTCCCATTTGACTTCCTTTCATTCATTGAACAGTCCTTCCCTCTGCACTTTGGGCCAGACGAAACAGACAAGATTCCCAATAGCAGCAAACCCAAAATGGCGTTGATCATGCTGGGAAGAAAACCATGAGCTGGTGTAGTGGGAACCTGCCTGAAGGGGCAACATTCTCACCTATTACCTTGGTGAAGGTGGCATCTAGGGATAACGGCCGAGCTGGCCTTGCTGGCTGGTGGGGGCTGATGGGCACATGTTAACAGAAGCCGAACCTTCCCGGGGGAAGCCTTAGCAGAACGGTGCCGGAGCCTTAAGAACATTTATATTCCTTGACCCAGGAATTCTACTTCTAGGAATTGATCCTACAGAAATAATCAGAGGCGCAGACCAAGATTTATGTACAAGGAAGTTAATCACAGGATTATTTATAACGCAGAAAAAAACTGGAAACAACCCAAACAGCCGACAGTACAGGAAGGAGGAAACAAATTATGAATTTTGGGGACATCCACACCACGGACTAGTCAGCAGCCACTGAGGCGTGTGGTTGTGCTGGATGCTCGGTGGCTCACGCCTGTCATCCCAACACTTTAGGAGCCTGAGGCGGGCGGATCACGAGGTCAGGAGTTCGAGACCAGTCTGGCCAATATGGTGAAACCCCCGTCTCTACTAAAAAATCAAAAATTAGCCAGGCGTAGTGGCGCACGCCTGTAGTCCCAGCTACTCAGGGGGCTGAGGCAGGAGAATTGCTTGAACTCGGGAGGCGGAGGTTGCAGTGAGCCGAGATCATGCCACTGCACTCCAGCCTGGGCGACAGAGCGAGACTCTGTCTCAAAAAAAAAAAAGAGTGA
>NW_012098097.1:13164934-13178615 GCF_000951045.1 Mandrillus leucophaeus
AGACAGAGATTCGCTCTGTCACCCAGGCTTGAGTGCAATGACACGATCTCAACTCACTGCAACCTCTGCCTCCCAGGTTCAAGCGATTCTCCTGCCTCAGCTTCCCAAGTAGCTGAGATTACAGGCATGCGCTACCATACCCACTAATTTTTTTGTATTTTTGTAGAGATGGGGTTTCACCATGTTGATCAGGCTGGTCTCGAACCGTTGACCTCAAATGATCTGCCCACCTTGGCTTCCCAAAGTGCTGGGGTTACAGGCGTGAGCCACCGTGCCCAGCCTAGCACATCTATTTTTCAGCTATAGAATTCATTCTGGAGTCTTACTTGATTAATCAAAGTCCTTTTGAAGTAGGGCATAAAGATCTTAACGCAAGACCCTGGCAGTGCCCTATCTGAGAAAGGGTAGAGCAGGGTCTCCTCCTTTCTTCTGCAGACAATACTTCCATGAATGCAACCCAAGACCACTGTGCATTTTGGATGCAGCTCTGTCACACTGCTGGCTCACGCTACAGCTTGCCAAGTCATATGTGCAACCACCTAGCTCTGCCTCACCATCACAGGCTTGGAGAGCTTGGCTATTTGGACCCCAGTAAAGTATTTTGGGTTCTACTCAATTGTATTTTGCTAGCTTCAACCCACCATTCTGACTGTTGAGATATATTTAGATCCTAAGCCTGTCTATGAAGCACTCTCACCAATCCTTCCAGCTCCCCGTCATCCTCGGATTTAATAACTCTGCCACCTGCGCCCCATCCGAGACATCAGCAACCACGAGGAGCAGGGAGAAGGTGCTGATAGAGCCCTACGGCACATCTCTAGAGACCTCCCTCTGTGTTTCTTCTACTTGTTAATCAGCTTTCATTTGTTATTCAACCAATTACGAATGATGAATGAGCCCTCCCTTTGCGTAAGCACATCTTGCCACAGTCCCTATTTAAGCCTCACCAGGCTGGGCCTGGGGTCTCCACTCGTCCACTATAAGAAGCAGCCAGAGCTAAAGTCTTCCTCAGTAGCTCTGTCCTCCATCACCACAGTCCTGCAGCTCCAGGGGGACTCTCAGGTGCGTGCAGGAAAACTGGGAGGACCAGCTTTGGCCCAGCACTGCATCCATCCATGTGCTGTGCATCCTAGGGTGGGCCAGGGGATGGGGGAAGAGCTGAGGTCCACAGCAGGTCCTAAAGCCAAATCGCCAGAACCCCAGTCCTTCCATGCTTTGAGGAAACTCTTTTGACGATGGATAGAATCAGTCAGTGGAGGTGGGCCTGTGCTGGGTCCCCGGGAACCCATGCCGCTCCAACCAAGATGCTGACCTGCCTGTGGGCCTAGGGCACTGTGCCTGCCCTCAACCCCAGAGGCAGAAGCCTTGCTTGCTGCCCTTCATAACCAGTATCTGTGGTTCATTCGTTCCATGGGACATCCTTCAGCTGAGCATTGCCCCAGAGGGGACACGAGGCAGCTACAATGGCTGGGCCCTGGCACCTGATGGGACAGGTCCAAGCCCCATCCAGCAAGGCAAGAGTCACCAGCAATTTGCTTCACTTGTTCTTAAGCAAATTACCTAGTTCGTCTGCACCTCTGTTCTATTCTTTATAAAATGAGGTCACAATAAATTCTTGTTAACGGAAGTCACCCTGCAACTGAGGACTCACTCCTCCTATCTAGCTGCAATTTCATGTCCGTTAACGAACTTCCTCCCATCTTCCCCTTCCCGCTCTCCTTCCCAGCCTCCAATACCCCAAATCCTCTCTCTCTGATTCTATGAGCTCAACTTTTTTGAGCTCCCACATATGAGTGAGAACATGTGCTATTTTTCTTTTTCTTTTCTTTTTGAGACAGGGTCTCACTCTGTCGCCCAGGCTGGAGTGCAGTGGTGCGATCTCGGCTCACTGCAACCTCCGCCTCCCGGGTTCAAGTGATTCTATTGCATCAGCCTCCCAAGTAGCTGGGATTACAGGCGCCCACCACTATGCCTGGCTAATTTTTGTACTTTTTGGTAGAGGCAGGGTTTCACCATGTTGGCCAGGCTGATCTCGAATTCCTGACCTTAAGTGATCTGCCCGCCTTGGCCTTCCAAAGTGCTGGGATTACAGACATGAGCCACCATGCCCGGCCAGGATTTACGTTCCTATGCCTGGCTCATTTCATTCAACATGATGTCCTCCAAGTTCATCCATGTTGCTATAAATGACAGATTTCCCTGATTTGATCATTAGACATTGTATATATGTATCAAAATGTTCCTTTGTATCCCATAAATATGTACCACTATTATGTGTCAACTAAAAATAAAGGGAATAAGTAAATAAATAAACAAGGTGACTCCTTGTCCCTACCTCTTAGGGCTGTCGTAAGGATTCGCTGAGACGTTACAAGCCGAGTTCCTGGCAGGGAAGGGCCATCGTTAACAGAGTCCTTGCTGGGACTCCATCTCGAGGCTCTCCAAGGCAGGGCTGGCCAAGTCAAATCAATAAAGAAAACCCTCTTTTCTTCCAATTCAACACATTCGGAATTTGAAAATCAATTTGAAATTCATAGAAAAGAACCTGCCTGACCTTTACCTCTGCACTCTCTATTAAGAGATGGTTTGCAGACCAAATCAATAATGTAAAGTCTCCTGGAAGCCTTCTGGGATGCTCCTAGAACAGCATGGGTGCCCGCTCTCCAATGACAGTCACATTGCGTGAACCTGCGCTGGGTACTTTTTATCTTCCCGAGCAATAGCCTGCTTGGAGGAGTGGGGGCTCACCTTTCCCTCACCCCTGCCAACCCCCAAGCTGGGGCGACAAAGTCTAGAGTACAAAGACTTTATCTGGTCTTGGAAGCAAACATCCAAGGCCCCCACTAAGCAACGCTGTGTTGTCAGCCCAGGACCAACACCACAAGCAAGCCCATGTGCTGAGAGAACAGAGAACTGATTCCTTTTATTACACAGACTGAGCATCTCAAATCTGAAAATCCAAAATGCTCCACAATCCAAAACTTTTTGAGCACTGACATGATGCTCAAAGTAAATGCTCACTGGAGCATTTTGGTGCTTGGATTTTTAGGTTTGAGACACTCAACTGGTAAGTATAAAGCAAATATTCCAACATTTTAAAAAATCAAAAATCTGAAATACATCTGGTCCCAAGCATTTCGGATAAGGGATATGCAACTGGTAGGCTCTAAAAAGCAAACTTCTGCTGGTTCCCCTGCCTCCCGCCGCAACTAAAGCTGGGGGTAATGCCCCTTCAACGTTTCTCCCGTGCTGGGGGCCGCCCACCCACAGCACCCTCGATATATTCCAAAGAGGTGATTCCTCCTCACGAAAGCCTGGGAAGACTCAAGAGACCCCCATGCCCTGTATAGTGAAAAAAGGCTAATTTCCCAGCTCTGCCCCTAATTAAAAAAGCCTTCACTGTGAAGGCGACTGATTGGCCCATAAGCCAGGTTCCTGCGTCCCACTCACCACCACCAAGGGCAAACTGGCCAGACCCCCAGGACCTGCTCCGTGGGAAACACCTGAGTCAGTGAGACCCCTGCAACCCCCACCTCCCAGAGCTCCGGCTCCAGTGAGGATGTACTGAGGGGTGAGGGGGGCTACCCCCCCACTAGATGCTTAGGAGTCTGCCTTCTCCTCAACCCACCCACCTTGAGGAATACCCCCACCAGCCTCTCAGGTAGGTTTCTTTATTCTTGCTTTAGGGGATTTTTTCATTGTGGAAACATCTATAGCAAGAATAAAAAAACAAAACACCTTGCCATTTCAAACCATTTTTCAGTGTACAATTCGGTGGCCTTAATTACATATCAAATGTTGTGCACCTATGACTATAACCCACTTCCAGAACTTTTCGATCACCCCAAACAGAAACTCCATACCCATTCAGCAACAGCTCCCCACTCCCCGCAGACCCCTGGCAACCATTCATCTACCCTCTGTCCGTATGGATTTGTATTCCAGTTATTTCATATAAATGGAATCATGCTATGTGTGGCCTTTTGTGTCTGGCTTCTTTCACTTAGCATACCATTTTTAGGGTTCATCCATGCTGTAACCTGTGTCACAGCTTCATTCCCTTCTATGGCTACGTACTATTCCACTGTGTGGATATACTACATTTTGTTTGCCCACTCACCTGTTGATGGACATTTGGGCTGTTTCACTACTGTGTGGTGAATAATGATGCAGTGAACATTGGCATACAAGTATCTGTTTCCTTGTTTTCAATTCCTTTGGGTATATGTCAGTAGATTTCTTTCTTTAATCTGCCAACCTGCATTTATTCCATTTGCTGTTACTTAGGGGGCCCTGCTGCAAACATTGTACCAGATGCAAGATATTCTGGTGGCCAAGGTCAACATCTAAGAGTGTTTGGATGGATGGAGAGAGAGAAAATCGATGGATGAGGGATAATGGGTGGATGGTGTATGAACAGATGAATTACGGATGGATGGTAGATGGGCAGACGGATAGTAGAGAAGGAATGGACAGACATATGGATTATGGATGGATGGATGGATAGGTGGATTATGGATAGATGGTAGATGGATGAATGGTAGATGGACAGATGGATAATAGATGGATGGTAGATAGATGGATAGATTATAGATGGATGGTGGGTGGGTGGATGGACGGATGGTATATGAACAGATGAATTATGGATGGATGGTGAATGGGCAGATGGATAGTAGAGAAGGAAGGGACAGATGGATTATGGATGGACAGATAGGTGGATTATGGATAGATGGTGGATGGATGAATGGTAGATGGACAGATGGATAATAGATGGATGGTAGATGATGGATAGATGGATTATAGACAAATGGATGATGGATAGATAGATTATAGGTGGATGATACATGGGCAGATGGATAATAAACGGAGTATGAATGGATGGACAGATGGGTGGACAGACATCACAGCCACGTTGCTCTTACCTTCCCCCTATTGACTGGCACAGCAGCAGTCCAAAACTTCTGAGCAGGCCTGCCTTCATTTGTCTCAAAACTTGTCTGTATCTGAGTAATGTTTCCCACCAACAGTGTTGGCTGCCACTAGCTCTCAAGCCCTCCTGTCCCTCAGGGTCACGTGGGCAGCATTTCCAAAGTGACACTTACAGGCCCCACCCCTGAAGACCCTGACCCCACACTCTAGGGTGGAGCCCACCGTCAGTACTTTTCATGAACCCTCAGGTGGCTCAGGGGATCAGCCAGGGCTAGGAACCCCTGATGCAGGGCTCACATCTTTCCAGGAGTGGGCCTGTGGGCTGGGCTGCTTTGCATGCCTTGCAATGGCTGTGGGTTGCTTTTAAAAAATAGAATGTCATGTCTCAGGAAGGATGAAGAAACCTGTAAATCACAGATAAGAGACTCTTACTGGAGGACGAGGAGGGGCCCTGGGAGAAAAGAATTTTTTATAAAACAGAGTGGCAGGGAGGAGGAGTGAAGCCAAAAATGCTGCGATGAAGTTAATCTATTAGGCAATTATTGTAATGCCAGCTCCACGTCCCCGGCCCTGGCCTAGCTGTCATTTAACTCGTTGAAAAGGATGTTTCTCATTACTGGAATTTTACCCTTTGGACTAACAATCTGGTGGCATCAGGCATTCAAGATTCTTAAGGAATCCCAGGGTCCCCTAGCATCTCTGGGCTCTTGAAAGAAGTCAGCATTGTGGTTTCCAAATATCCCCAAATCAGGAAAATGGCAGAGCCTGCCCTAGAGCCAGCAGATTATTGTCCTTGCTGTGCAACTGACCCCTGAGCAGATCCCTGACCTGGCCCCTGTCGAGCCTGGCTAGGACAGGCTATGACCAGGCCCTCCCTCTCCCTTCTGCCTGTGTCTGGGGGTGTCATCTCCTCCCCATTGTCAGCCCAGAGTCTTCCTGGAGGCTGGGCCCCATCATAAAAGTGTCGCAAGTGTTTTTCATCGGGTTTGGTGTCCCCCCGCTTCCCCCCTACCCCCAACTACTCTCTTCCACCACAGAAATTCAGATTTAAATGGAAGTGTACCAGGATAATTTGATCAGGTTGTATTAAGCCTGGAGTCTCATATTTGTGATCTACAGTTTTAATTAAGCTTTGAATCTCCACTGCAGGATCTCATGTTATCTTGCTGCATCACACCAAGCAAGGGTGGTGGGTCAGGACACAGCCGACCCGGTCAAGACTGGATGTTTGTGAACTTGCTGTGGGGGGTCTGGCTTCCTCTTCCTGCTCCTTGAGTAGACTCAAGGAGGGAACAGCGTAGGCAACAGGAAGGCCTGTGGTGGCGACAACAGAATGGGCAGAAGACTGTAGCTGTGACCCCCCGGGTGTGGCCTGCTCACCTCCCCAGCGTCCTCTCTCACTGCCAACCCCTCACCTTCAGGACTTTTGTCAGAAGAACGCGATTTGCTGAGAGCCATCGAGTGCAAACCACGACCTGGTGCTAAGCATTCTCTCATTTAACCCTCTTGGCCATCCTGAGAGGTGGGTGTTGTAAGCACTCCTCCCATCTTACACGTGGGGAAACTGAGGCATCAAGAAGCTGTTTGACTTGCCCAGGGTCACACAAATATGAGGGCAGTGGGACTGGGCTGGGATTCAGGCCCCCCTGCAGCCTGACACAGAGTCCCCAACACACCTGCTGCCCAGACCATGGTCCATTTGGTGCCCAGACCAGGGCACTCCCCTGCCCCTGGTAGTGAGTCTTTAGGGCAGCATCGCCCCGCCACCCGGCTTAGCCATCCCTGAACTCACAGTCCTTGGGGCACCTGGATTGCTTCTCCTCAGGCAAGGTCCCTGTGTCCAGGAGCCCCCTGTGGCCCCAGCGCCCCACACCCGGCACGTGCCCACCCACCGTGCACACCTGTGGATGAAGCCGGGGCCGATCCCACCCCTCCCGCCCCAGCTCTGCCCACCAGGCCTGCCTTCAGCCCTCTCAACAGGGTGGGGGGAGGGAGGGGGAAGGGGAGCCAAGCTGAAGGCAGTGGCAGCTGGGCCCTTTCCTGGGAGGTGGCCCCAGGTGAGGACCACAGCCTTAAGTATTTATTAACAAAGGCGGGAGGGCAGCCAGCCTGTCCGATTACTTTATGGCCTACAGCAGTTTGCAAACGTGAATGTTTCCCGTGGCTCATAGTCTCACAGCAAAGACCTGGGGAAGCTCAGCTGCTCATTAGGGCTCTGAGGATCAGAATAATGGCCACGCTGCAGGGACACAGAGGCTGGCCATCGGTGCCATCCTGAGGTGCCTTCCGGATTCCCCACCCACCCTCACCCCACGCAGGCTTGCCAGATGTGACAGATAAGACAGCATAACCAGTAAAACACTAATTCCAGAGAGAAGACAAACAAAATTATAGGATAAGTACATCCCGTGGAATCTTTGGGACACACTCATACTAAGTGATTATTGTGTATCTGCGGTTCCAGTTTACCTGGGCGTCCTGGGTACGCCTGGCAGCCCTGCCCCTACGGCACCTGACACCTTTCCTGCTTGTGCCTCAGGCACTTCCTCTTCTTTCTGTCCCCTCTTCCTGAAGATTCCCAGAGGGGCAAGAGCCAAGCCCAGCCACTCTAGAAGTCACCCTCTACAAAACGCAGCAGCAGAGCCACCGGAAATACTTCCTCCAAGCCTGAGACAGATGAAAAGGAGAGAAAGACCAAGGCTGTGGTGAACGAAGGCAGAAGGAGCTGGGCGTCAAGACCGTGCTCTGGACGGAGCCACACGCAGCACCGCACGCACACACACCTGCTGTCCAGAAGCACCCACCTGTGAGAGGCCTCTGGGCTATGCAGTCCCCAGCCGTGATTTGAGGCCTTTCAGTCTTGCAGGACCTCGTGCAGCCTGGAGGAGGGGCTTCCAGGCTGAGGAGCCCATGGCCCTGGAGACACTCTCTGGTCTGCAGAGGGGCTCCAGGCAAGGAGCGAGGCCCTTCAAGGCTTTCACCCTGGCTCCCCCAGTGCAGGAAGAACAGGCACCTGTCCCTTTAACAAGCCCTCTCCATCCTACAGCTGCGGCCACTTGATGTGAATGATTGCTGCTGAGAACCTCATCTGGGATTTTCCAATGTGATGATTCAAGCCTAGCTGTGTTCAAAAACCTCCCCGTCAAGCCTAAGTGATGATTTCCGCCTTGCCATCTTCCTCTGGAATGTTCTGTCCCCTCCCCTCCCCCTGGTATCACCTGCCTCCGATCTCCATCCTACTTGGATGGATTCTTTTTGAATCTGCCCGGCGGTGGGGGTGCCCAAAGCAGAGCCAGGCGGGCATGTTCACCAGCTGGAGAAAGACAATGCCTCCTTCTCCCTGGCTCAGGACAACATTCTCTAGGAATAAACTAAACTGCGGAGGTGGGAAACCAGGCGGGGAGGAGAAAAACAGAAACTCCAGCTTCGCCACCCATGAAGAAGGGGTGCGAGCCCCCAGGGGCGGGCTGCCCACTGGAGAAGGTGGGCTGACCCTCAAGGGAGCAGGTCAGCAAGAAAGGGATCCAAAAGGAGAAATCTGAGGGGTTGTCTAAAAAGTCCTCACAGAGAAGTTACAGAAGGTGGATCTTCATCCCTCTCAACCCTTAGGATCAAGGGTCCGCTTGTCTAAGGTGCGGGGGAAATATGTCAGCAGCGTTTGAACCAGAGCAACTCCATCTTGAATATGGGCTGAATAGAATGAGGCTGAGACCTGCTGGACTGCATTCCCTGGAGGTTAAGGCATTCTTAGTCACAGGATAGGACAGGAGGTCATGAGATGCAGGTCAGAAAGTCCCAGCTGCTAAAACAGGATGCGGTAAAGAAGCCGGCCAAAACCCACCAAAACCAAGATGGCGATCAATCGTCCTCACTGCTCACTGCGCGCTAATTATAATGGATTAACAGCTAAGAGACACTCCCGCCAGCGCCATGACAGTTTACAAATGCCATAGCAATGTCAGGAAGTTACCTTGTATGGTCTTAAAAGGCGAGGAACCCTCAGGTCCAGGAAATTCCCACCCTTCTTCCAGAAAACTCATGAATAATCCACCCCTTGTTTAGCACATAATCAAGAAGTAACTATCAGTATACTCCGTTGAGTAGCCCATGCCACTGCTCTGCCTATGGAGTAGTCATTCTTTTACTCCTTTACTTTCCTGATAAACTTGCTTTTCACTTTAAAAAAGTAAAAAGGCTTCACAGGTTCATGAATGAGAGCATGGTAAGCCACTTCTACACTGGTGCCAGAGACAGCCCAGGGTCCAGCCTCCCAGGTGGTACCCGGAGTCCTCCTCAAACTGTCACATGTCCCCCAGTCACGTGAGGATCTCATTGAAGGGCAGGTTCTGAGTCAGCAGGTCTGGGCCAGGCCTGAGTTTGCATCTTTAACCAGCTCCTGCATGATGCTGCTGCTGGTCCAAGGACCACACTTTGAGTGACACAGTGGTTCCCAACTTTGAGGGCACAATGGAACCAGCCGAGGAGTTTCAAAATGACTGCTGCCCTGGGGCCTACCCCCTAGGTTCTGAAGGCAGCCTGGGTGTGGGGGCTATGAAGCCCCCCAGGTGATTCTAACATGCCGCCCAGGCCCATAACCCCTGATCTTATAGGAAAAGGCCCCTGATCTAACCCCGGGCCCATAACCCCTCATCTAACCAGCACCCATAATTAATTGCTGGGTACTGGTTCAATGTGCACCCAGCAATTAATTATGAATTACAGCATGAATGTCCTGCAGACAAGGACAGGTATGAAATGCTGTGAGGGCATGCAACGGGGAAAAGGGGGCTCTTGAGTTAGGGGGCAAGAACGAATACATGGGGTAGGGGGGAAGAGTGAGGGAGACAAAGGGGTCCCTTTCCAGGGCTGTGAGGCCACAGAGGACAAGGTGCTAAGGACTCTGGGAGGCCACAGAGCTACAACAGAAGTGGGTCAAGGTGCAGGGGCAGCTGGCAGGGCTGGGGGACAGACCTCATGCCATAGGTAGGAGCTCTGTCTTCCAAAAGTCACGGGTTGCCCTTTGAAGGGTTTTGAATACAGTAGTGACAAGGTCAGACTTCAGCTTAGAGAAACTGGTTGGAGGAAAGTGCACAGGAAGAAGAAGGAAGACAGTCGTTTAAGTCCTTGTCACTCACCCTTTGAAAAAGCTATTCTAAATGAGGCTAAAAATTGAACAACTAGGGCACCTCTGTCTTAGCACTAAACATGGGGTCAAGGCACTTCCAACTTCTGGGAAAGAGCTAAGTCCTTGCCCGGGGCAGCCTGCCAGAGCAAATCTTGCCCTAGGCCCAACACATGCTATTTTTAGTCTGGCCCCTCCCCATAGGGCTGCTAATTATTTCATGGTATTCCTGTGATAGGAGCAAGCCCACCCCCTCGGTTAGGCTGAAACCACTGATCAAAACCAAACTTCCAAACAAAAGTCGCCAGTCCTATTGGGAGTTTGGAGGGATGCTGTGCTGGTCAGTGTTGTGTCCACATGGCCAAGCCATAGTCTCTAGGGATTCAGTCCAACGTGAATCTTGGTGTTGCTGAGATAATATTTGGTCGTTGTGGTGAACATCTACAATCAGCTGACTTCAGTACAGGAGACGAGCCTCCAGAAGATGGATGGATAGGTCCCAACCAATCAGCTGAAGGCCTGAAGAGCAGAAACTCAGGCTTCCCAAAGAAGAAGAAATTCTTGCCTGAAGACTGCAGCACAAATCCTGCCTGTCCTAGGAATTTCAGACTTGCCATCACCTGTAATCATGTGAACAAATTCCTTAAAATAAATCTCTTGATAGATGGAGATATGGGGATGGAGATGGAGATGATGAAGAAGATGAAGATGGAGATCATAGAGATGATGGAGAAGATGGAGATGATGGACAAGTTGGAGATCATGGAGATGATGGAGAAGATGGAGATCAGGAAAATCACGGAGAAGATGGAGATGATGGAGAAAGTGGAGATCATGGAGAAGGTGGAGATCATGGAGAAGATGGAGATGATGGAAAAGTTGGAGATGATGGAGAAGATGGAGATGATGGAGAAGTTGGAGATGATGGACATGATGGAGAGGTTGGAGATGATGAAGAAGACGGAAATGATGGAGATGATGAAGAAGATGGAGATGATGGAGAAGATGGAGATGATGGAGAAGTTGGAGATCATTAAGAAGATGGAGATGATGGAGAGGTTGGAGATAATGGACATGATGGAGATGATGGAGAGGTGGGAGATGATGAAGAAGATGGAGATGATTGAGATGATGGAGAAGATGGAGATGATAGAGAAGGCAGAGATGATGAAGAAGATGATAGAGAAGATGGAGATTATGGAGAAGATGGAGATGATGGAGATCATGGAGATGATGGAGAAGATGGAGACCATGGAGAAGATGAAAATGATGGAGATCATGGAGAAGATGGAGATAGGTAGAGAGAGCCTACTGGTTCTGTTTCTCCAGAGAACTCTGACTGATACAGGTGCCCACGGCTCTGGTCCCAGACACTTGCAGTTCCCTCCCACCTGGCTATGGCTTGATGTTTCCTGCTGTCCACCTTTCTATCTAAAAAATGGGGTTCCTGAGAGCCCCAAAACCCAGACCCCAAAGACTTGACTAGGATGGAGGGGGATTACTCAAGCCTGTAGAGCTCGCACACAGACAGCACACAGCATGGAGGTCTCACTCTGGACCCCCATCCCAGCCTCACACTCAAACCCCAAGAAGTGATATTGGCTTTGACGAAGATGGAGAGAGCTAGTGCAGGACATGTCTATCTTCCAATGACCAAGATCTAAATTTTCCAAAAGCTAGATTTCCAACAATTCTGGCTAAAACTGAAAAGTAGTGGGTGAGTAACATTGGAGAACCTGGTGGGGTGCAGGATCGCTGAGGGAGTCAGGCACCACGAACAGGGCAAATGGCATCCTCCAAGGGGAAGCAATGAGGCCCTGAAGATGGAATAAAGAAAGCAATTCTTCACATGCATGGGCAGACTCAATTCGGCAGGGGAAATGCACCAGAGGAAAAAGCAGCAATGTCCAAAAATGTCTCTAAGCTTGATTATTTAAACATTTATCATCAAACTTGAAGAAATAAACTCAAAGGCCATTTTAATGACATACATGGGGACAAGAAAAGCGTTTGTGTTTCCAGTGCCAAGTTCCTTTGAATGAGCGACAGAAGTTTCTGCAAGTACAGTCAAAGGTGACGGGCGCACACTTTGCCAACGAAGATCCCACTTCCAGCACACACACGTCTGTGGCTTATCATTGCTGACTTGTTTCAGAATTGGCTCCAGCTCCCGAAGCAGGTTGTCAACCCACCTCCTCCCTGGAAAACCCGAAGGAGATGGGGAGGGAGAGAGGTGGAGTGGCCAGGGAGGCCAGTGTCAGGAGAACTGGGGCATGGTGCTCTCTGGACCAGAGCAGCATTGAGCACCCTTTGTGAAAAGCTCTGCGATGCCAGGCTAGGTCCCCCTGGCGCGAGGGTGGCTCTGAACCACTGCCACAGAAGATGGAGCTCAGGGGCCCGTGCAGACCCAGCGTGGGTGGCAGTGCCCACAAGCTCCTAAAAATAAGCATCCGCTCAGCTCAGAACCCTGCTGTCCCTCCACCTGGCCCTAGAGTGTCCTCACTTCCTCGGCCTGAGCACTGCTGGCTTTCTGGATGGGCAGGAGGCAGAGCTGAGCCCAACCTGGGGTAGTGGTGGAGAGAAGGGGGTGGTCCAAACTTGTCCAACAGGAAAGGCCACCTGGAGCGCTTCCGTCACCCATGGGGGATTTTGGCGATGCTGGGAGCAACCACAAAGCCCGGGAAATCAGGAGCTTTGCAACAAAACCAGCTCTGGAGAGCATCAGGGCACTCAAGCCCTCCAATACCTTTCCCCAAACAGCACATGGTCAATCAGGAATGCAAAATAGGCAGCCCATCAGATACAGAGCAAAACCAAACCGAGGCAGGGCGCCCACTGCCTGGCACCCCTTGGGGCAGGCTCCCTGCGCATCCTCTTCTGTGTGGGCACACGGGTGCACTTCTGTAGGGAGGTGGCTGTGGGTGCATGCACATAGTACCCACTCAACCCCTCATGGTCTTTTGCCCTCCCATAGAGGCAGGTGGATGAGGTGAAGGCCTGGACGTGCCAGCCATCCTGAGACCCGCTCTGGGCCAGGACCTGCACATTCGTGCACATTTTCCACATCCTCAACAGAGACCCTTGGTCTGGATGCTCCGTGAATTCACATCTGTCTGTGGGAGAGGAACTCCCTGACTTGGCTCTGAAAAAATAATAATAAAATAATAAAAATTTAAAATGAAGTGCAACTTCTTCCAGGAAGCCAGAGGTGTGGGTAGCTGGTGTAGGATTTGCTTGGCATTGGGTTTGGAGCACAGCGGATAATTCCAGAATTCCACCATTCTCCTGGCACAGGGTCTTTGCCCAGGGCTAACCTCAGGGCTCACTCTATCACCGCATGACCCCAATGGCACAACTGTGGTTACACCTGCTGAAAATTTCTGGTTAGTTACATTATCTAAGATGCAGTGGCCTTGACTCGGGGTGGCTGCACTTCAGACTCAGCCTTCTGCCCCTCAACGTCCTGAGTATTGCGCTGTGGTGGTGAGTCACTGGTGCTGTGGTGGGGAGTCACTGGTGCTGTGGTGGGGAGTCACTGGCGCTGCGGTGGGGGGGTCACTGGCGCTGTGGTGGGGAGTCACTGGGGCTGTGGTGGGGAGTCACTGGTGCTGTGGTGGGGGGTCACTGGTG
>NW_012098097.1:13181025-13181594 GCF_000951045.1 Mandrillus leucophaeus
TGTGTCTGTGCATGTATGTGCCTTGCATGCCTGTGTATGCATACATGTGCCTGTGTGTGCATCTGTGTGCATGCATGTGCCTATACCTGTGTGTGTGTGCCTGTGCCTGTCCCTGCGTGTATGTGTGTGTATGCACAAGTGTCTGGCCCTGGAAAAGTGGGCATTCAGCCTTGCTTCCACTCTGCATGTGCTCCTTTTCCACCTCCCCATAGCCTCTCTTTGTCCATCCCTGATGACTTGGGGAAGGGGAAGACAAGATCTTTCTCTTCTCAATAAATCTCTGTTCAAGATGCAATTCCAACTGGGTGCAGTGGCTCACACCTGTAATCTTAGCACTTTGGGAGGCCGAGGCAAGAGGATTGCTTGAGCCCGCGCTTGAGACCATCCTGGCAACAGAGCAAGACCTCATCTCTACAAAAAATAGAAAAGAAGCTGGGCATAGTGGCATATACCTATAGTCCCAGCTATTTGGGAGGCTACTGAAGCCCAGAATGTTGAGGCTACAGTGAGCCATGATCACACCACTGCACTCCAACCTGGGAGACAGAGCGAGACCCTGTCTCAAAAAA
>NW_012098097.1:13185600-13187541 GCF_000951045.1 Mandrillus leucophaeus
GGGCTGTGGCGGGGGGTCACTGGGGCTGTGGTGGGGAGTCACTGGCACTGTGGTGGGGGGTCACTGGAGCTGTAGTGGGGGAGTCACTGGGGCTGTGGTGGGGGAGTCACTGACACTGTGGTGGGGAGTCACTGGAGCTGTAGTGGGGGAGTCACTGGGGCTGTTGTCGGGGTGTCACTGACACTGTAGTGGGAGAGTCACCAGGTGGGGGGGTCCCTGACGCTGTGGTCAGGGAGTCACTGACTGCTATTCACCCTCAGCTGTCATCTCTGAAATGGGAGCCGGCACCACAGCGACTACACTCAGCTAGTCCCTCTGGGGTAACTGGCATGGCACCTTCCCAATCTCACCTCTGAGAACTTGCATCCCAGCCCCATCTCCTGAGGGCCCCTTGGACTTCTGTGCTCCATCCTCCCTCTATGACTTTGCTTAAGGGTTTGTCTCACCTGCAGTCCACCCAGTCCCTGCCCCAGTCCCACCATCATTATCATCTCCTTCTCCTCCTTCCCCTCCTCCTCGTCCTCCTCCTTCTTCTCCTCCCGCTCCCTTCTTTGATTATCCAGACTTGATCTATCAGCCAACAGCTCCCTCATCCCACCCCTGAGCCACAGTATGTCGTATCTTTTCATAGATTTAAAGCACAGCCCCCCAGTCAGACAGGCAACCCCATTAGACCAAGACAAAAACCCAATCCCATTCTTATGGCTTCCATCACTCTGGGCACAGACAACTGTTCAGTGGTGTTCACTGAATTAAACCACTGCCAAAGGCTGAGAGCCGACTTCAGTGAAGCACCTCGATCAGCCAGGAGAGAGGAGGTTCTGCCGCAGTAACAAACGGCTGCCGAGTCGCAGCCACTTTTTACAGCGAAGACTTTTTTGCTCATGCTATGTTCCTATCACGGGTCCATCTTGCTCCTCATACAAGGGGCGAGGGTGATAAAGCAACCTCTCTCTGGAACATTCCTGGTGGTCACAACAGAGAGGAAAGAGGGATGGATACACTCCATCCTAACCCGTGGCAGACATGACTTCCAGCCCCATATCAATGACTTTGGTCATTGGCCAAAGAAAGGCATGGAGCTACATGACAGCTCCACAGCTGGGCAGAGCAGGGACACCAAATATTTGCGACCAAAGTGAGTCTGTCTCAATGACACTAACCTAGGCCAGTGCAGATCATAAAACACCAGTGCACTCAGGCTGTCCCAGAAGCCTCTGGGCTTTTGCAGAAACAAGAAGGAAGATTCCCCCTTGGGCTCAAGTGGATCTGACCACTCCTTCAGGGGTTGCCCTTAGCTGGGCCAGATTGCAATCTGGATGCTCTGGACACCAAAGCATCAGGCAGGAAAGAAGATGGAATAAAGCAAGAGAAACTGTCAGAGTCGTTACGTCACTCACCACTTCCATTTCCATGCACACGTGCACCATGGCAAGAGAAACACCCCCACACAGAGGGCCACGGTTGTGTAGATGCTCCCTGGCCTGCCTGGCTCCGAGGCTGAGGACCCTCTGCCCGTTACTTGATATGCGGGAGATTTCCACTTGGTTTCCTGTTGCAGGAAGAGAAGAGAGCTGTACTTGTGCCCACACAGCCAGGGGCTGGAGGAGGGCAGGTGCCACCTGCTCCGGACCTGGCAGGGGAGCACCTCTTGCTGTTCCAAGGAGTTTGGAAGCTGGACCCAGAGGGATTTGGCATGGTTTTCAGAGACACTGCCATGGAGCATCTGCCATGGACCCAGAGCCACTTGGCCATCATAGGGAATCGTGTTAGCCCAGAAGCCAGGTTGCCCCTCTGCTAAAGCCCCCCTCATGCTTGTGTGTGCCTGAGTGTGCATGCATATGCCTGCGCATGTATGTGCCTGTGTGTGCATGCATGTCTGTGTGTGCATCTGTGTGCATGTGTGTGACTGTGTGTGCATGCATGTGTCTGTGTGTGCAT
>NW_012098097.1:13188296-13196972 GCF_000951045.1 Mandrillus leucophaeus
AAAAAAAAAAAAAAAAAAAAGATGCAATTCCTGGAAGGACCTGAGTGGCTAGCAGCGCCCTGCCCTGTGTGATTGCCCGTGGGATGTGTTTAGATGCTCTTTCCTGAGGGATAAGTTGCCCTTCAGGCCTGTCTCAGCCTCCCAGAGTCATGGGTCACTGATACCCACAATGGGCCTCTGGTGCCCACCTCCACCAGGGCTTCCCACGGATGTGCCAAACCACAGGCTGTCATGGGCACTGCAGGGGACAGGCAAGCCTGTTCCTAAGGGTCCACATCAAGGATGAAAGACCCAAACACGTGGAAAACAAGCAATGAAAGCCATGTCAAGTCAGCACTGGGTGCTGCAGGGGAGGGAGCGCTGGGGACTGGGCAGTGTGGACCCAGTGGCTCTTCCTCGACCATGACCCTGGCCTCCCCAAGCCTCAGCTTCCTCCTGGTAAAGCAGGGTCCTCTTTCACTGGGATGCTTTGAGGATGCAGTGAGCTGATGTGTGTGAAAGGCCTTGACGCATCCATTCACTGGTCTCAGCCATTGTTTAGTCTTTAGAGAGTGAGCGCCACAGCAGGTCCTGGGACCCTGTGGTGACTCAGGTCGAAGGGCCCCTGACCTTACGGAAGACAGATAGATGTCATGCAGTGCCCCAGCTGGGGTCAGAACTTCAGGGGCCTATGGGGGTACAAGAGCAGCTAACTGGAACCCCTAAGTGGGGACAGTTAAGGAAGTCTTTCCTTAAGGGAGTGACATTTGAGTTGAGCTCTGAAGACTGGGTTGGAATCAATGACAAGGTCAAGGGGAGAGGGGGAGGAGGCATTCCAAGCAAGAGCTGCCTGTGCAAAGGCCCTGAGGCCTCAAGGAGTGCAAACTCTAGAGGAACGGACTGGCCCGGAGGAACGGTGGCTCTGGTGGCATTTCATGAAGCACTATGATCATGTTTACATTTTTAAAAGATGCTCTGCCCACGCTCCCCTCCAATCCACCTCCCACTCAGTAGCTAAAGCCTGTGAACCCAGGCAGGAGGCCGCAGCCATGGTCCAGGCCAGAGAAGGTGGTGGCCATGGGAAAGGAGGGAAGTGAACAGAACGAGGGCTTTAGGAGGTGAGATGGGCAAGGTGTGGGGGTGCCTAGAAAGCGGATGTGGCAGGGGATGGAGAGCACAGAGGGAGGAACCCAACCTCTGCCTTGTACAGAAAGTTGGTGGGGGGTGCTGTCCTCTAAAATGGAGAACACTGAGAGAGGAGGAGGCAGGGGCATGGACCACAAAAGAACTGGGGCTAAGCACATGAATAGACAATTCTCAAAAGAAGATATACAAATGTCTAACAAGCATATGGAAAAATGCTCCACATCACTAATGACCAGGGAAATACAAATCAAAACCACAATGCAATACCACCTTACTCCCACAAGAATGGCCATAACCAACCAATCAAAAAATAATAGATGTTGGCACCGATGTGGTAAAAAGGGAACACTTTTACACTGGCGGTGGGAATGTAAACTAGTACAGCCACAATGGAAAACAGTGTGGAGATTCCTTAAAGAACTACAAATAGAACTACCATTTGATCCAGCAATCCCACTACCAGGTATCTACCCAGAGGAAGATAAGTCATGATGCAAAAAAAGATATTTGCACATGCATGTTCATAGCGGCACAATTCGCAATTACAAAACTATGGAACCAGCCCAAATGCCCATCAAATCAGTGAGTGAATAAAGAAAATATCGTGTGTGTGTGTGTGTGTGTGTGTGTATGAATACTACTCAGTCATAAAAAGGAACAAAATAATGGCATTGACTGCAACATGGATGGAACTGGAGACTATCATTCGAAGTGAAGTAACTCAGGAATGGAAAACCAAACATCATATGTTCACACTCACATGTGAGAGCTAAGCTATGAGGATGCAAAGATTAAGAATGATATATTGGATTTGGGGGACTCTGGGGAAAGTGTGGAGGGTGGTGAGGGATAAAAGATGACACATTGGGTGCAGTGTACACTGCTGGGGTGATAGGAGCACCAGTATCTCAGAAGTCACCACTAAAAAGCTTATTCATGTAACCAAACATCACCTATTCCCCAAAAACCTGTTGGAATAAAAAAAATTAAACAATTAAAACTTTTTAAAAGGCCAGGTGGTGGTTCACACCTGTAATCCCAGCAATTTGGGAGGCTGAGGTGGGCGGATCACTTAAAGTCAGTAGTCGGAGACCAGCCTGGCCAACATGGTGAAACCCCGTCTCTACTAAAAATACAAAAAATGAGCCGGGTATGGTGGCGGGAGCCTGTAATCCCAGCTACTCGGGAGGCTGAAGCAGGAGAATTGCTTGAACCTGGGAAGCAGAGATTGCAGTGAGCCAAGTTCGCGCCATTGCACTCCAGCCTTGGTGGCAACAGCGAGACTTCGTCTCAAAAATGAATAAAAATAAAATAAAATAAAATAAAAAATGTTTAAGGCCTGGGGGAGGTCTAGAAATGTTCTGGAGGAGGGACCTGGGTGAGCTGGCACTTGGGTATTGGCTGAGCCCTGGTCCAACCCAGGGCAAGTGAAGAAAGAGGATGACACCTCGAGGAACTCCCAGCAGCAAAGTGCAGTAGAGAGGATGAGCCCAGGAAGCAAGAGGGTCTGAACTCAGTGTGGACAGATGAGCCTGATGGGCCAAGAGACAATAGGAAGTGAAATGCTAGGATGGACTGGGTGGGGCCGAGCAGTGAGCTGGGACCAGACGGGAGAGGAGCTGGACACAGGCCTTCTTTGACCAAGCCTTCGTGTGTCCTGGTGGCACCGACCCCCAGCTGCGCTCCCGTGTCCACCAACCAGCCTTCCCATCTCCCCGGCTGGGGCCCTCAGACTGGGGTGATTCCCAGCATGGAGGAGTGCACCTGGTGTGGACTGAGTGCAGAGATGCCCCCAAATGTTCACATGTCCATGAAAACATTCCCTTTGCAATGTGACTTTGTAGCTCCTTCCACCAAGAAGCAGGGTCTACTTCCTTGCCCTTTGGATCAGGGCTGGCCTCCAGCCCAAAAGATGTCCTAGACACGAGGGTGCCCCAGTTCCGGGTGGGGCCTCAGCGGGCCTTGCTCACTTCTGGTTCTGTCTTGGGGCCCAGGTGCAGACGTGTGAGCAAGCCTGAGCGAGCCTGCTGGAGAAGGAAGAGCCAGAAGAAGCAGGGACCTGTCTCAAGTCCAGCAGCCTCCAGCCCACCTGCCAGCTGACCACAGAGGCCCCAGCAAGCCCAGCTGGGACCAGTCAAGCATGGCCCAGCTCAACAGAAGGGCCCAAATGACCCCTAGACTCATGAGAAAGAACAACAACTGCTGTTTCAAGCTACAGCATTTTGGGGCGTGTTTGTGATGCAGCAGTCGCTGACTGGTACACCCTTCCCCCAGGGGCATGAGGATGCTCCTCAACTTCATCCTGCTTCCCAGGATTAGCTAGAACCCAACAGAGCCATGTGGCTAAATCCATTCTGGTAGGGCTTGTAATTGAGTCACTTGGTGAGATCTTCAGTTTGATTTTCTCTCTTCATATGTTTTCAATCAGAAATATCAGAAGCTGCTTTGAATGTCCCTGCAGAGTTCTCAGAAGCATCCCCTCCCGGGTTTCTCTGGAGAGCCCATCTTATTTGTTGGAGAGTGTATTCTCCTGCAGCTTTTCAAATGCTACATTTTCCTCTGACGGCAGCCAGGGCATTTGATTGCATGAGAGATGGTGATGTGGTTGCAACGGCTGTCGATATTCCTTTATGACTCTGAATTTGCATCTGTGCAAGGCTGGTAATACTTATCTGAATTCCAGGCACAAACAAATGAAACTTATTTAAAATAACTGGGAAAATTCCACACTGGAGGTAAAATAAAAAATGGATTTGCTGCTACAGATGCAGAAACCGGTCCAAGAAAGATCACTGGAAATCGACTCAATAACTGTCCAGTCCCAAGAATTCTGTAGCCAGAGTAACTGGTGCGTGCAAGACAGAAAGGTGGACCATGGAGGCCCAGACCACCCACCCTGTGGTGGTCTCCTCGACTCTCCAAGATGCCCCGCAACCCTGAGAACAGGAAGGTGGTGTGAGGAGAAGGGAGCACGGCTGGTCATGACAGCCTCTTTCCACACTTGGTCACTGTGGTGCCAGCATCCTTCCTGTGCAATGTAAGGGGCAGCAGTGGTGCCCACACTGCATGGGAGAGGCTCCATGGAGCCCAGGTGGCATGACCTTACACAGCACGTCCATGGCAGCCTGATCCCAAGACCTCCACCTTACAGTCCAGTGTCCTTTGCAGGAGACACCAGCAAGGCTGGGGACCCCAGCCCCTGCTGTTTTCATCCTAACTTGGACTTATCTGTTGTGATGGCCAGGCCAATCCTGTTTGGGAGAAGGGGGCTGGTGAGAGTAACCAGGGGACACCAGCATCGCCTACAAACCCAGTAGAACCACTCAGCCAGGACCCTCAGCCCCAAGTTGCCCAAGTCACTCAGCCAGGCGAGGTCCCCCCACAGAGCAGCAGGCCAGCCAGAAAGCTTTAGACCACAAGCTTCGGACCAGGTGGCACCTAGGAAGGGAGGGGGTATGTAACCAGGGAACCACAGGACCTTGATCCAGGTCCCACTTGGAAGCAGGGGGAAAGGCTGTGGGAGAATCGATGGAGGAGCCCAGGGGGAAGCAGACAGAGCTACTTCACAGGAGGATGGAACATTTGAGTTGGATCTTTTTTCTTTTTAGAGATGGGCTCTCACCCAGGCTGGAGTGCAGTGGCACAATCATAGCTCACTGCAACCTTGAACTCCTGGGCTCAAGCAATCCTCCCCCCTCAGCTTCCTGAGTAGCTGGGACAACAGGGGCATGCCACCATGCCTGGCTCTTTTTTTAAAATGTTTGTGTAAAGAAGGGGGGTCTTGCTATATTGCTGGTCTTGTACTCTTGAGCTCAATCCATCCTCCCACCTTGGCCTCCCAAAGTGCTGAGACTGCAGTCGTGAGCCACCTTACTCGGCCTGAGTTGGGTCTTGAGGCATGAATAGGAGTTTCCAGGTGGGGTGCAGTTGCTGGAGCTGGCCCATGCAGATCCAGCTCTGGAGCTCACGGTAATGTTCATAAACAAATGAGTTTGAGCCTTACTTGAGCCAGGCCCAAGACTGGGCATTTTCTCATGTGTTTTTTAATGCACTTGACAATGGATCTTACTCTCCCCCTGGGGACTCGGTGCAAGGAGACATTCTGGGCTTCACCCCACCACGAAGACCAAAAAACATTCTAAGGGCAGGCTTGGCATCAAATCCTCCTCCTGCCTCTCCAGGAGCCGAGCACAGACCTTGCTGCAGCCAGGAAAATAAATAATAGTTGACCAAGGTACTGACCACCCTCACCCTGGGTTAGGAAGAACCTGCAAGCCGATTTCTCTTTGATCTGTTGAGCTATGGCCCACCCCACACCTCCTTCACTGCTGTTTGCTTCCCTAAAAATGAACAGCACCCTGCAGGTGTCCCCACCCTTAAGCACAGCCCTCCCCCGAAAGACCTGTCCTGAGCCTGGACCTGGGCCATATAGCGAGACCCCGTCCTGAGCCTGGACCTGGGCCATATAGTGAGACCCCATCCTGAGCTTGGACAGGTCTTTCAGGGCACAGCTGTGCTCAAGGGCAGGAAACTTAAGGAATGCCTCAGAGGGGGCATCAGCGCTGGGGCTACCATAACACAGGACCACACACTGGCAGCCACAAACAACAGCATAGATCCTCTCGCGCTGTGGCAGGCTGCTGTCTGAGTCAGGGTGTGGACTCCGGCAGGTGGGCTCCTTTTGGGGGCTCTGAGCGAGAATCCACCCCAGGCCTCTCCTGGCTTTGGGTGCTCCCCTGAGTGCCGGTGGCCTGTGGCTGCCTCGGCCCAGCCAAGTGCTGTCTCCTCCCTGTCTCTTCACATCACCCTCCCCTGTTTGTGCCTCTGTGTCCTGATACACCCTGCGGATAAGGACACCAGTCCTGTTGGATTAGGGCCCCCCATCCCCTCTGAGAAGACCCTGTCTCTAAGGTCACATCCTGAGGTCCCAGAGGTTAGGACATCAACATGTCTTTTTGGGAGGACATGATTCAGCCCGAGCGGATAGCCTCTTCCCTCCCAATCCCCTCCCTGCTGCCTGGCCAGGCTCCTGGAGCTTCCCTGGGAGGCCCTGGGCGCTGTACCAGAAATGCACGGGGAGGAGCTGGGACCCCCTGGAAGGGGCTCTGGAGAACAGCAGTGAAGAGGGGTCACACGCACCCCAACACCCCCCGCGCACCCCAACACCCCCACGTGGGTTTGGCCTGCATCGTCCCACCACGGGGGGTCTGTCCTTCCAGGTCTCGGCAAGGCCCGGGCACGCTGGGGAGGGCTGTCAGTTCAATGGTGGACACCAGCGTTTGATGTGGAGATTTGGCAGTGAGAACGGATGTGCCTCAGCGCGAGGTTTATATAAAATGACAGCTTCTGGAAAATGAAACCCTCAGATTAAAAAAGAAGAAGAAAAGGAAAGAGGAGGAAGAGGCAGCAGGGAAGGTGCCCTCCACCCCCCACGCGTTCCCTGTAGGGCACTGCAGGGGCCATGGGGTCCTGGGAGACAAATGCCCCATTTGGGGGTGCTTCCTGTGCTGCCCAATGTGCCTTAGCTTTGCCCCAACACCGCCTCCCCACCTCCCCATTCAGATCCCCCCTCCTAGGCCACACACTTCTTTACTGTCTCCATCTGTCCTATCCCCAGGATAAGAACCCCAGGGGACGAGGCCCTGGTAGGGGACAGACACGCGCCAAGATAGCACACGGTAAAAGACAAGCAATTATTTGGAAACTTTCACATGACTGTCATTTTAAAAGGGAGGGGGCTAGATGGAGGCAAAGACTCCAAGAATCCTTCCTAGGAAGCCCACAAAAGCAAAGATGGATTGCACATAATTGCCCTTTGTTTAAAAGGCACATGGATATTCCTGCAGAGCTGGAAACTCATTCTTCACACAAAAAAGCTTCCAAAAATTGCAACCTATTTGTTGCCAAGTTTGGGACTGTTATTTCCTTCCCAGCCCCCTTGGGTTGCTTTTTTATTTTTTAATGACCTGAAATGTAAATTGCCTTCCCTGTGGGTCTCCTGGGGCTGGGATGATGTCTAGGGAAGTCCGCCTCCCAGGACATCCCAGCTGGGGCTCCTCCAGGAAAGGAGGCGGAAAGTCCAGGATACCAATGAAGCTCACTCTGGCCACCTGGCACCGAAAGTGGAGCAGGAGACCAGACCTCTTCCCCTGCCTTCTCCCTGGATGCCGCGTGTCCACCCCCTGGCATTCAGATGGCCCCTTTCTCACCAGAACGAAAAGGAGAAAGCAAGGACATCAGCTCAGCCCTAGGGTAAGAGTTCTCATCGCCACAAGGCCCCCGGGAGGACAATGGCAAACACAGCCAACATGGACCCCACCCCAAATCTCAAAGAAATCTTCAATGAACCCCAAGAAGGGGCCTCGAGACTGCAGCCAACTTCTCAGAATTCACCAAGCATCCAGCCTCTCGGGAGTGCAAAAGAAGCCTGCAAGCAGCCTTCCAGCCCTCGGAGGGAGGAGAAGTTCCCGTGTCTGCTGGGGCCCCGGGAGCAGGGAGCTGTCGCTGCCCCTTCCTTACAAAGCCTGCTCACTGTTCTAGAAACAAGGAGTCCAGGAGAAGAGCCAGGATGGGGGATAAAGGTTCCCACATGAGGGGAGATCCCAGAGAGGCCTCCTGAACCCAGCAGTCACGTGGCCCTGGGGGTCGGCACCCATCGCCATGTGTCCCCCGGGCACAGGTGTCACCGGGGGCCAAGGCTTCGAAAGTCACTGCTGGAATGAGCCCTGCTATCTCAGGGGCTTCCTTCATCTCGAAACTCAGAGTATTGTCACAGCCACGCTGCCACTCTAGAATTCCTGGGGACAGGAGACACACGATGGCCAGGACCAATCCTGGCACCAAAAAGGAGAACCCCCAGCCAGGCTCTGCCCATCCGACGGACACCAGACTCTTTGGTACACATTTATTGGGCACCTACTGTGTTCCAGGCACAGCCTGAAGTGATAAAAGCCAGGCACAGCAGCGAAGGTCCCAGGAGAAGGTGGCGGCCGCCCCCAGCCCCCAGCCCATCCCCATCTTTCCTTCCTCTTGGGCCTCCTGTCCCCTCTGGATTTCAGCCCCAAACAGTAGCGTGTTCTCTGTAGGGTCACCGCCTTTGCTTGGAGCCCCTGAAAACAGAGTCTGGGGCAAGGGTTGGGGCACAGATTGCTGGTTTGAAAGCAAGTCCAGGAAGCTGGCGTGCGGTTATCCAGGAGCCTGACGAGGATGGAATAAAAGCTATGTGTGCACGTGTGTGGAGGGGGATGCATGTACAGGGGGTATGTGGAGGGGGGTGCATGTATGGAGGGTGTGTGGAGGGGTGTGCATGTGTGGTATGTGGCACGTGTAAACGTGTGCAGGTATGTGGTGTGTGCAGTGTGTGTATGCGGAGTGTGGAGTATTGTAGTGTGTGCACACATGCATGCACTGTGTATGGGGTGTGTGCAGGGGTGGAGTGTTGTGTGTGCACGCATGCATGCACGTGTGTGTGGGATGTGGAGTATTGTGTGTGCATGCATGCATGTATGTATTGTGGTGTGTGTGGAGTATTGTCATGTGTGCATGCATGCA
>NW_012098097.1:13197510-13198301 GCF_000951045.1 Mandrillus leucophaeus
GTGTGTGCACGCATGTGTGTGTGTGGTGTGTGTGTGGAGTATTGTCATGTGTGCATGCATGCATGCATGTGTATGTGTGGGGGGTGGAGTATTGTCATGTGTATACATATGCATGCCTGTGTATGTGTGTGGTGTGTGAACATACGCATATGTAAATGTGTGTGTGGTGTGTGCAGTGTGTAATATGTGTGGAATGTGTAGTATGTGCACACGTGTGCATGTGTGGTGAGTGCATGTGTGTGGACATGTGTGCGTGTGTGTAGTGTGAGAATGTGTATGTGTGTTTATACAGTGTTATTGAACAGGTCACCCTGTGGGCAACTGGAGCTGGATCCATGGGGACCTTCCAGGTCACCCCGTGGACTGCCTGTCCCTGGGAAGGCTGGGTGGGGAGTGGTTCCCTTTGCACACTCCCACCTGCTCTGTGAACACACTCCCTCCTCTCCCACTGAGCTAGCCCAGGACAAGCAGGTTCAGGACGCCGGGACTCTCCCAGGGACAGCCACTCCCAAGGTGGTCCCGGCAGGCCCAAACCAAGGCTGTTGTCTGTTTCAGACGGCACTGCAGCATGGGACCCTTGACAGGGAAATGTACAGGTGGTCCTGGCACATCCCAAATGTTCTGTACGACGGCAGCACCTTAGACTTCATCCCACAGCCATGTGCTCCCCTGCCCCTTCTCACTACTCAGAAGGAGCCTGGCACACCCACCACCCCACACCCCTGCTTCCATGGCCCCCTGCACTCCTGACCTGGCACACCCTCCACCCCATACCCCTGCTCCCGTGGCCC
>NW_012098097.1:13198562-13208739 GCF_000951045.1 Mandrillus leucophaeus
CCATGGCCCCCTGCACTCCTGACCTGGCACACCCTCCACCCCACACCCCTGCTTCCATGGCCCCTTGCACTCCTGACCTGGCACACCCTCCACCCCATACCCCTGCTCCCGTGGCCCCCTGCACTCCTGACCTGGCAGGCCCCAAACCACAGACTGCTTAGTGGCAGCAACCACCAGGTGAAAAGCATGAGTGATCGGAGGTGGGGGTCAGGGAAGGCAGCCCCCACTGGGCTCTTGCCACTCTCGGGGGACAGCAGTGGGTGGCAGCTGCTCCAGGGAGGGGTGCAGGTGCAGAGAAAACCCATGACAGAGGAACACGTGTGTCCACAGCCTACTCTCGGCAGGCAGACACCCCCAGGAGACCCCACATCCCACCAGGACGGACACCACCTGCCCTTCCCTGGCAGCTCCCAATCCTCCCTCCTTCTCCCAGCTCTTTTTTTGTAAACTAAGTCTGCTTCTGGAGGGCGCGTCATGTGTGCACGCCTGTACACGCATGCCGAGTTTTTATTCCAATCCTTAAATGAGGTCTTTGCTGAGAATTTACAATTCCCCTGTGGCCTCAATCTTGCAAAGATTGCTTTTTTAACGCTGTTAGGCCTTCATTCTAATAAGCCTCCTCCTTATTACAGAACCAGGTCACATTGCCTTGACACCGCCAGAAAATCTCTCATTGGCCGCGGGAGGGTGGGCGTGGAGAGAGGGGCTACCAGAGGAAGGGGCAGAGAGCTGGGAACACTGAGGGAGGACTCCTTTCTTAATTCAATGAAACTCTAAAATAATCTAATTTCTGAGAACCAGAGTGGCCTGCTCACTTTAGATAACTTTGTGATGTGGTTGTGGCTCCTACACATGTTAGTTTCCTTTTCTGTATCTTGATTTTGAAAACAACAAGAGGAGTCCGGGAGCAACAGAACCCGATGGGCACACTGGGCACCAGTTCAGGTCCCGGCCTCGGGCAGTCGGTCATCTGCGGCGGCCCAACGTCTGTTCTCCCTGCTCCCAAGGGCCAGGAGAGGAAATTGAGAGAGTATGGCACCAGAGGGCTCCAGGACAGAAACCAAAACCTGCTGCCACTTGCTGGGTGGGGAGGCACTTGGACCAAAGGGTTGGGGCACCTGGGGAATCCATCAGTCAAACTCTCTGTCCTCCCTCTTCCTGAGATAGCTGTTTTTAGGTTCAAGGGGATACAGAGGAAGCACGCAATTGAGGAAGATGAACCTGCCTCTGTCTGACTCATCGGGCAGAGCAACAGTCCCTCCTGCATTCTCGCAACATTGATTAAGCACTTACTATGTGCCAGAGAGGGTAGAGGTGGTCTCCTGACCCCCCTTCTCCACCGGAAGTAGAAGGGTCTCAGAACTAAGGGCTGAGATGGCGCTGGAATGTTCTTTAAGACCCTTGGAAGCTTTTAAGACTGAGGGGTTAGTCCAGAAACAGGTCTTTCTTCTAGAAGATTCTGCATATGGAGCTGTAGAAATGGCACTCTGCGGGGCAGCAGGGACAAACAAGAAGTGGAAGACATAGCCCTGACCCTCTGGAGGCACCTGGAGGCACCCAGGCCACAGCAAGGAAAGAGACGGAAATAGCTTGCTGTCCCCAGATGCTCCTGTTCACACCACCAGCCAACCCCCTCCAGGCCCTGCCTCCCACATGCTGACTTCAGAAGCTGTCCACTCCAGGGCCACCTGGGGCTAAAGCCGGCTGTGCAGCCCAGGCCCTGCGCAGGGAGGACTTGAGCCACACAAATCCAGCACCTCGAGGTTCTTGTTCCTGTCCCTGGGACCACAGGACCCAACAGCACTCTTCCTTGAGGGCAGTGTGAGCAGGGCCAATTTTTTAAATATAGAGATGTAAATCAATGTGACGTCTAACATAAGGCACCTTACAAATCAAAGGCCATCTTTTTAAACTTGGATGTCAAAGAGCACCACGCCCACACTAAGGTTCTGGCGTCCAGGGTCCAGGGGTGTAGGCAGCTGTGAGGCCTTCCAGGGATACCTCTGAACATGCAAGGAAGCACCCACCCAGCGCTTCCCCACCCTCGGCACACCCCAGAAGCCACCCTCAGAAGCCTCCACTGGCAATTTCTGAGTTTTCACATGTGGTTCCTCTTATCCTCCATCCCCTGTGGGTGCGACACAGAGGGCCAGAAGGTTTGCATTTACTGGGTCCTCAAAGAGGAGACCAGACAGGACCATGTTTGGCACAAGTGCTGACCAAGAACGGAGACACACCCCCAGGACACACCCCCAGGAGACACTGACCCCACTCCCTGGGATGACGCTCCCCATCTCACCCTTGCAGTAACAAGATGAATGACCCCCACCCCCGCCTGGAGAGCCATCAGCATTGAGAGAAAGGAGCCACTTTCCAGGTGTGCCGAGGCTGACCGTAATGGGGCCACCAAGGTGCAAGGTCAAGCTCACCAGAAAGAAACCGGCGCGCAGACACGCAGCTCCCTGGAGCAGCAGACTTGGGTCCCCAGACCAGGAACCCGATCCCGCCACTGAGCCCCACAGCGCCCCAGCGAAGAACATGCTCAGTCAGCAACCGCTCGCTGGGCACCTGCTTTGTGCCAGGCACTGGGCTAAGCACTGAGAATACCAGATGAAGACAAGACAGTGCACCAGGTCCACATGCTTTAGGATTAAATCACACTGACAGCTCTGCCATCTTTCCTTTCCACTAAAATGGACTGTGGATCTCTTTCCACATCCATGAAAAGCAGCTGCCTAAAACCCACCGTGTGTATGAATAGGCCATTCTCTCTTTAACGCTTTTAACCAATCCCCGGCTGCAGGGAGTGTGTTAGCAGCGGGGAGACCTGTGGGAAGTGGCATGCCAGCCGCGCAGAGGGGAGGACGGACCTGGCGCCTCCCTCTAAGCCGGCCGCCAAGTCACGAGGGGCTCCTATGCTTTCCAAAAACCCTCCTAGAGGAAGAGCAAGGTGGCAGCCCTTGGCCCGTGGGCAGCAAATTCTTGGATTCTGCAAAACATAATTGTGAAGCCCAATCTGCCAGCGGAGAAATATGCAGCGCATTCACAGGCTAAATATAAATAATATTGATTCATCTGCCATCTTGAATTATCCATTCCACTTCTGTTTTCCATTAGCATCAATAATCACGAGTGTACTCCCCTGTGGACGGGGTACATTACGCTCCGAAGGATGCAGCTGGCCCCAGGGTCACACATCTGGAGGAGTCTCAGGATATCTTCCAGAATTATCTGGCATCTTCTAGAGCAATCCAGAACCTCCCTGGTACTTTTCCCTCCCTCTCATCTACTCCTCACTCCAAACCCAGGAAAGAGGGGTGGCTCAAAGAGACATCTGAGACCCCCCTTTCGGAGGCAGTCTGCTCTATTTGGCAGCTGACTCTGGTTCTGGGAAACAATCGCACAAGCTCCAAGGTTCACTTCCAGGGAAGGAGGGGAGGAAGCTCCTGGGGCTGATGCACAGCCCCACTGAACCCGCAGGGCAGAACCAGGGCCCATTTCCTCTCTGGGCCAGAAACCACAGTGACTGTCCTGCAGATCACCAGGGTCCTTGTCCCTCTGACAGCCCTCTGCCCCGAGGCCCTGGGGCTCTCTGATTAGCAGGGAGAGAGTGTGCCTAGCACCAGCCAGGGGTGGACCAGGGCCTCCGGCACACCCTCCTACCCCTTCTCAGTGGAGCCTCTTGAGGCAGAAACAACCAAGGCACGGAAACCCACCAGGGCCACCCACCGTGGGCCCAGCCTGGCCACAGAGCTAATGAGCCACAAAGACCCCTGCCCCCCAGCCAGCTGTCAGAATTCAACAAATGTTGACGGAGAACGGACCATGAGCGGAGAGCCATGCTGGGTGCTCTGGGGAGATGTGGATCAGCTGCAGCCCCTGCCCACAAAGCACTTACAGCCCAACATGGGAGACGGAGCTGCAGACGCCCACCAGGATCTGTGATTTTTTGCTCTTCCTTCTCAGTGCTGATTACAGCTCCCAGAAAGGGCTATGGAAAGCAGGTGCTGACTTCAGGCCCAGAGGAAGGCTTTGTGGATGCTTCTCATGTCCTCTGTGTGCCTGTCTACGTCAGTACGTCCCACTTGCTCACCGCTTTAGATACACCCAGTGATAACCTATGGCTTCGCTATGTCCCGTGTTGATAGAAGGATCCAAAACCTTCCCATCGGCCTTCACCGTCTACTTAATGAGCCAGGCCACTCCTAGGACTCTGCAAGAGAAATGCTGGGGTCACCCCTGGCCTCGGCCTCCCTCCTGCTGGCCACACATAAGAAAGGACTTCATGAGGGAGACCCCCCTGGCTGCCACACACATTCACCCCAAATGCTTCCTGGAGAAAGCACCTGTCCTCACACTGCGAGCTCATGAGTTTGCCAAAAAGGCAATGCAGGAGCCTGAGATCACCTCCTGTCTTGCTGCTAAAATATCCCGGCCATGGAAAAGCAAGACTGGCCTCAAATTGGGGAATCTGGTCTTGCCAGCCCAGCTGTGCTCCAGGGACTCCGGTTTGCATTGGGAATGAGAGAGGGCTGGCCGGGTAAGATGGCAAGACAGACACAGTCCTCCTACAGACTTGTAGAAGGGCTTTCTGCCCGCCCCCACCCGGGGCAGAAAGAGGAGGCACGAGGGAAAACAAGAGCCCTGGCCAAGAATGAGCCCTCTGCCGTCATCCTGTGTGTGGCCCTGTGGCCCAGCACCAGCGCTGGGGAGCAGTTCTCCCCACCTGACAGGAGGAAGGGATGGCCTAGTGAGGCGGGAAACAGAGGGAAAGGTTGAGACCACTTGGGACAAGAAGGGTCTGGGAAGGCCCTCCTCACCGGTCACTACAGCCTGACACTTAGAAGGTACCACCTGATTTCAGCCTCTGCATCCACAGTCACCTACTAAGTGCCCCCTGTAGGCAGGGGTTGGCTCCTGCCTTCCCAGGAGAGAGGGAGGACAGCTTCTCCCTGTGGCCAGCAGGGAGCAGACACCCCCAAAAGCCACTGGGGCTGCAGGGCCCCCAAAGTGGAAATGACCTGCCAGTCTGTCCATCCCATGGGGGAGAAACAATCGGACCCCAGGCAGGGGGCATTTAGGGCAAACCGCTGGCCCACAGCATGGACTCTCCTCTTTGCAGCTAATTTTTGGGCTGCATGGGCCACATCTGGGCCCTGGGACTCCCCATGGAGCCATGGCAGGTAGGAGGATGGAACCCCACAGTCTGAAGAGCAGAGAGGAGCCTGGTCAGAAGGAGTCTTGGCTTCTTTATTCCTCCTTGACCCACCCTCTTTCCCATCCCTCACTAGCGATTCTCCCCAAAATCCCCCTGCAGATATCTGCACCTCAGTAGCATTGCCTGGGCACAAGCCACAGGAGCAGGAAGCACTGCCTGCTGGAGGCCGGCCAACAGGTACAGGGGCCTCAGCTGCCACTGCCTTTACACACGTGGCCAGTACAAAAGAGCACTCCAGGAGGAAGTTGGTGGCAATGCAGAGACGACCATGCACACGCATACATGCACACACACACACATGCACACGCACACACGCTCATGCACACACATACGCACACACACGTACACACACACGCACATGCGCATACACTCACACACATGCACACGCGCACACACCCTCCTCGTTGTTAAGGACCTTAACTTAGAATGATGTATTCTCTGTTCTCCTGGCTATAATTATTTTAGCGTGGGAGACAAATTCCGTCTCCAGCATCTCAGAAGTGCAATGTTGGAAAATCACATCCCATGGTCCTGGAAGATCCCTACCTTCTCCAGCTCTTTTCCTCCACACAGGAGCACAAACAGGCCCTTCCAAGGGGTGAACCCTGGAGGTTTTAATTCCTCCTCCAAGCAGCTCCACGTAGAGCAACAGAGACGCAAGGACCGTACAAGTAACCATGGCAACTCAAGGAAGTTTAAAAAAATAAGTTTTTGAGTTGTTGAGTTGTTATTTGGTGCTTAGGTGGGTTGGACTCTTGCCTTCCTTTTGGAGATAAGGCCTCTGAATGGTGCTTTTAATGAGCTTTGTGGGCACCATATGGAAGGCAGCCTGTGCCCCCAGAATCTCACGACCTTTGAAGGGGGAAGCAAGTGTCTCATCTCAGTCCCAGA
This sequence comes from Mandrillus leucophaeus, assembly GCF_000951045.1. Lineage (NCBI taxonomy): Eukaryota > Metazoa > Chordata > Mammalia > Primates > Cercopithecidae > Mandrillus > Mandrillus leucophaeus. Next base: position 13,204,672 of record NW_012098097.1, read on the forward strand.
GTCCCGGGCAGGTCTGTCCTCAGATCAGGTTGCTCCCCGTGGGGTGACCTTGAGCCAGGGTGGCCCCTCCTCAACCTTCCACCCACCCACAGAAGTGCTGCATGCCTCCCCCTCCCCAAGAGCCCCGACATTTAGAGGAACTCTTACAGTACCCAGTTACTCTGCAATCCAGACCCCCCAGGACCCCAAATATTCATCCCAAGACACCCACAGGGGCACGTTTCCATGCATACGTCTCCTAAGTGGAGGAAGAGGGTCAGGCTACCCCTGCGAGCATACGAATATGCTGGCCAGCGTGCGTGTGTGCAGGAGACCAGTGCAACCCCATCCCCACATGACATGACCCCACGGCCCACACTCAGAAATTCCCAGGGCCCCGTGAAGGGTCCAGCTGGCCTTGATGGAGGCGAATGGGAGCCGCTGTCCTGGAGTCAGCCCTTCTCTGTGCAGGCCACAGCAGCAGGTGTGCTGTGCCAAAGGTCATCCCCGCGTGTGCCGATGGGGTGTGTCTGTGCTCACACAGGTACAAAAGCACGCATGCTGCTATTCACACCGTGACCGTGAAGCCGCCACAGCAGGCCACATCCTGTGGCTCCCAAGGGCAGGCTGCCTTGACCACCTGCTGCACACCTCCGACAGAACCATGGCAGAGCCCCAGCCCCCCAGCAAGAGTTTGTTGCAGGTCGGTGCCAGGAGAGCTGAGAAGCGCTTGGGGCCAGCACACGGCTTGGGCCACAGCTGCAGAGGCAAAGGGCTGGGCTACCTGGCTGGGGAAAAAGGAATATTTTCTTAAAGGGAGAAAAATCCTAAATGGCCCTCGCAGTCTCTTGGCGCACATAATTGTAGTATCCAAGTTAATGAAAGGCCTGGCACATGGGCTGAGTCACAGCAAACGCCCAGCCCTGCACCTCACGTGCAGCAGCTCGTAGAAATCAGACGATGGCGGGCAGGGGGCGGGGGGGCCCACGAAATAAAGAGCATTTCCAGGAATGGCAAGTCTCCCACGCGGGATCATATCATCAATTAGCCAGTGGGAGGGCCGAGGAGTGCTGGCATCTCATTTCCACAAAGACAAAGTTTCCTTGAGGAAATTGCCAGAGTCTTCAAGGTACTGAAATAACACACAGAACAAATGAAGAAGGACGGCCGCAGGGCTTGGCGGATGCTCAGAAGCCCAGCTCCCGGCAGCCTTGCAGAGGGGTGTGTGTGTTTAAAGACACAAGTGGAGCCTGCGATGTCCAAGAGGCAAGCACTAGTACCCACACACGACACACACGTGCTCACACATGTACGGCACACATATGCTCATGCATGCACACAGGTACATGTGGGTACACATACAAATGCAGAAACACACTTGTGCATGTGCACATACATGCACACACATGGACACATACAGGATGCACATGCATGCCTGTGTGCACACTCTACACACAGGCACATGCATGTACAATCTACACATGTGCACACGTGTGCACTAATATGCACACACCTGTGCACACATACATGCGCACAAACATACACAAGCACATGCGTGCACACGCTCTGCTTGCAGGTGGGGGTCCACTATCCTGACTCCCAAACATTCAGGTTTGAGACTCTTGCAGATGCCAGGTACCCTGGAGACAAAATGCCCTCTAAACACATTATCCAGAATTTTCCCTTAATTCCCTACAGCACATGCCCCATTTGTGAGGACCCCCAGGGTCTTCAGGCTCTGACTCTGATGGAGCTCAGAGTATGCCAAACCTTTAAACAGCCCATTCCGGAACCTTCAAATCCACACCCCAGGGGAAGCAGTCTAGCTCAGCCGTCTAAGTGGAGGTGACTGATTTATTCTGACCATCCTGACTCTTCACGACACTGCTCTCCTCCAACCGTGCGCAGCTTTAATTGTCCATCAAGCCGGGCAGGGAGGACCGTAAATCTTTCCTCCCGCTGCTCCGAGCTCAGCCTGCTTGACCTCCAATTGCCAGCCCCTCGCCTACGTGCAGCCTGGAGAAGTCCGCTAGCTCTGAAGGTGAAAGAGGGGAGTGAGGAAGGGGAATGAAGGAGAGGCAGAGGCTCAGGGGTCAGGAGGGGAACAGAGAGAGCCAGGCAGCAGGAGAAAGCATGCGGCCGCCACAGCCGTGCTCCGGCTGCTCCCCCACCCCGGGGCCACGTCTAGGGCATCTACACACCTCGCCTCCCAGGCTCCCGCTCTCAAGCAGCAGGACCCTGATAAAGTGAGCCAGGCCCTTAGGGAGTCTTGGCATTCCCTTGCCAGGCTATAAAACATCACAGCCCCAGAAGGAGCCCGCTGCGGGGGATACTGCTTCTCCATCCAGCCTTCACGGTGTCTGCAACTGGGCCCCAGCTAGGGCCACAGGATCCTCTCTTAGGGCGCGTGTCTCTGTGAGGGCAGGGACGGGCCAGGGGCCACAGAGCCCCAGCTGTGGCCCGGAGAACCGAGCTGGTCCAGGAGGTTTAGCCACAAGCTCCAAGGCACGCCCCCTTCCCCTGCAGCAGACTTAATATTTTCTGTAATTTTAGTATATATTAATGCACTTCAAAGTGATGAACATTATAGTTACGATTATTACCTAAAGACTTCCTTTATAGCCCTCATTTTCTAGTGCTCATTACTTTCTGAAAAATTATCCTTGGGGGCTGAAATTTTCCTAGTCTGGTCTTGTGAGTTTTCTTCTTAGGTTTTGAGCAAAACATACCCAGAAGGGGGAGAAATTACTTCTCCCAAAGTCAGTCTCCTGGGTGACTTGTACCAAGGAAAGAACCCCGTGGGAAATGGGGTGAGCTGTGTCTTAGCATGTAGATACTGATACTGTTATCAGTGACCTGTCTTAGTTGTGCCTATCTGTTCTGGAGAGATGGCTCTATTTCAAAAGTCTAAGAGGCGGGGAGGTACCCATGCAACACTCATCTTGCATGCTGCAGCCTGGGCAAGTCAGGAAAGTGAATGTTGGTTATGGCAACGCTGCCAACGCACACACACAGGCAGATGTATTTTCAAACACAAAGGGCAGATCTGCAGAAAGCCCCCCGTCCGTGGCCCAAGGATGCTGTTAGAGTTAAAAGCAGGCAGATTCTAGGTGTATCGTTCTCAACTGTCCTAGGATGAGATCTGCCGGTGAGAAAGAAAAATGTACCCGCTGGAAGATGGCCTTTAATCATCCCGTAAAGTAGTCCCAGACACCATCACAAGGCTTTAACAGTGAGGAAAAGGGTAACAGGCTCCCCCATCAAACACAGGCCATCGTCCACCTGCTCTCCCTCCCACCCTTTGGCCATCAGCTAAAGGTTCCCAGCTGTCAAGATATCAAACAGACTTCTGGACGATAAAGCTCAACACAGCATTGGCTCTCTGGGAGTGTTGATTATAATGTTACGCCACTGACAACAGTAATTCTCACCTTAAATTTCTTCTCTTTTCTGCCAAGATTCCAAAATACTTGAATAATGTACCCTTGGATAGCACCCCTGAGAGGAACACAATCAACCACTGTTGGTCTCCTCCCCAGCAGCTGGGGGCACGCAGCCAGGGACACCGGTGAACCACATGCCCCGTCCCAGGTCTACAAGGAGCCTGTGGAAGAAGCCCCTCAGGTCTCTGGTTCCACTTCACCCGTCCCTGCCGTGGGGCCCCCAGCTGTGCCTAATGGCCTCACATCAATGATAGGCAATATTCCAGAAAGAATAAAAGCACACACTTTGTTTTTTTTCTAATGGGCTTTGCAAAGCTGTGCTTCGGTTTTTCATGCATTGAGACTTGAGATCCAAAAACATATCCACACGGAAGGCAGGGGTGGGCTGGAATCCCTCAGCCTGCACGGTGAGCGATGTGGCTGCAAACTGTAGGCTCAAAGGAGCCCGGGAAGGGCTGGGGGAGGGAGGCCATGATCCTCCTTCCTTTCCTCTCCCTCATGGGAAATTCAACTGGCATGGTTTGGAGCCTCGTCCCTGATGATCCAATGCCACTCCCTTTGCAAAAGCAAGAGGATCTGCTGCAGTGCCCCTCTCTCCTTGTGGTACTCTTTTTTTTTCTTTTCTTTTTTTTTTTTTTTTTTTTTT
>NW_012098097.1:13208849-13215554 GCF_000951045.1 Mandrillus leucophaeus
ATTTTTTGTACTCTTAGTATAGACGGGGTTTCACCATGTTGACCAGACTGGTCTTGAGCTCCTGACCTCAGGTGATTCCCTGCCTTGGCCTCCCAAAATGCTGGGATTACAGGTGTGAGCCACCCTGCCCTGGCCTCCTTGTGGTACTCTTGACACCTCGCTGGCAGTGGAGGCATGGGGAGAGCACAGTGGGCCCATTGCGGGGGCACAGCACAGGCAGGAGCCCTGTTGCCCCCTGGATGGCCTGACCAGGGTAACCACCTAGTCCACGGCCCCACAGACAGGACCTCACTTCCTTCTGCCTGGCTTCAGGGTGTTCCTAAGGACATGAGCTGCTGGGGGCTGCTCCAGGGAGCCCTTCCAGGCCCGAGGGAGTGGGGGGGTCTCCTCAGACCCCTCCCTCTCTTTAGAGACATGCTAAGGGTTGTTTCCATCCTAGCATCTGCAAGTTTATCAGGAGCTCTTTTAAAGCAGCATCATAATTGTGCCCACAGGGAACAGTTCGGAATCCATTCCTTAACCCTGACCCTTCCTAACCCTAGCAACGTGCTCTTCCCTCTACCAGGTGGATAGCCCCAGGGAAGGGTCCCATTTACCAGGTCAGCAGCTTTACATAGATCCCCTGATCCACGCAGCAGTCCCTGCTTCTCAGCTGGCTAAACTGAGGTTCCAGAGCCTGCCCTGGGTGACAAGGCTGGGAAGGGTGCACGCCCTCCCCAGCGGTCTGCTGCAGGCAACCCTGCCACCATCAGAAGTCAGCTCTGGCCTCAGGCTGTCCCTGCTCAGAGCCCTCACACCAGCCAGCAGGTGCAGGCCGAATCCACTCACCACACCCACAGGTTGTGCGGCCAGCCCTGACGGGCTTTAAGGTCTCATGAAAGGTAACTGACATACTGCCTTGCTCAGAAGTCACTTCCATTTCAATGTGCATGTAACTGTGTGTGCCCTGGGGGCAAAGGGTGAGTCTTATAAGAATGAGCTGATGGGATTGGGGAGTTGCCAAGATGTACAACCTCAGAACCTCCCATGAATACAAAAACTAACCGGGTGAAGACTCAGCCACACCTCCAGGGTGAAGGGCAGGTGTCAAGAGCAGGTCAGTAGGCTTTGCAGAGGCCATCGGGAGCCTATGCACGGACCCAGTTTAAAGCATATCCTGGGTTTCCTTTTTTTACGCGGATCTCAAGGTGACAGGTAATGTCGGGACATACTGGTGTGTGTGGCTCTCCCATGTGATGCACTAGAAAGTCATCCTCATACCTCGTTGCTGAAAACAAAAAACTAAAAACCCCTTCTTGCCATTGCTTTTTCAAAAGTGGGGTGGGGTGGGCTGGGGTGGGGAAGAAGAGGTCACCATCATCAGGTGCTTGATTCCAAGGTGCCCAGAAGCTCTTAGGAACAGACCCTGGAGCTTCAGCCAGCCCCCTGCCCTCAAAAGTTCCAGAAAAAAATAGGAGTTGTTTTTGATGTAATCCAGGAGAGAAATCTCTAATTTGCATTGAGTAAGAGTTTGGAGTTATGAAAGTTTAGTGAGAAATGATTTCTAAAGGCACCAGGGTGTTTGTACTGCTTTAAATCTTTCTCCAAACTGTGGACCTTCCTAATACAAGGAAACTCTATGTCCTTTGGTTCCAAAGGAGGTTCCCATTTTTCCATTAAAAATCTCATTGCTGAGGACAGCCTGCTTCTCCATGTTCTCATGACCATTGCCTAAAAGCAAACGATTCGGAGACATGAGCCTGACCCAGGAATGGGCATTTGCTTGGTGTCCAAGGATGCGAACTGCAGGATGAGAGCAAGGGCAGGAGAAGCACCTGGACTCTGGGGGCCACCGTTCCTGCCATCTTCATCCCTGGGTCTCATCTGGTGTCACAGACGAGGAGACGTGGGTGAGAAGGACTGCAGTCCGTGGTGTTCGGGCTGCTCATGGGCAGAACTCTGAAAGTGCCCTTGGTTTGCCTGGTACGCTGCCTCCACTACAGTATTGGTAGCCCTGCAGAAGAGAAGCTGATCTGGAGGTCCGGGTTACTTTTGTTTGTTTGTTTTGATGGAGGGAGAATTTTTGAAGCAAGACAAGAGGCCTTGGAGATATAAAGGCACACAGGATCCTCCTCTCTAGTACAAAAGATACATGTTATGATCTCAACCGGGCCCCCAAACAAGGACTTGAAACTGTTCAGGGGCTGGCTGGTGGCAGCTTTCGATGCTCGGGCAGCTTCCTCGCCCGCAAATGGGATTATTTTCTAAAAGGGCTAAAACAGACATACCCGGCCACCTTCCTCGCCAGCTGGCTTCCACTCACAGCCCAGCGCTCAAGGAAGGGTGGGCTCACCTTCCCAAGTATGGAGCAGCCAGCCAAGCAGAGACCTGTGCATACGGAGCTGATGGCCAGTGGTGGGTCCAGGAGGGAGATGGCCAGGTACAGTGCAGTTGCTCCGCCTAGGCCTCTGTTCTTCTGGAATCTTGGGAGAAAGCTCTCAGCACAGCCGCTAACCAAAGCAACAAGCAAGTAAACTCCTTCTAAAAATATATATATTCTCCCTCTTTCTTTTTTCTGCTGGGAATATGTTCTGAGCACAAATAATTAAACCTTAAAAGAAAACTTGCAATACCAAGTGCTTGGCTCTTGGTCCTAAGAGGAAACCACGGAGGCTGAGGACCCCCAACTCAAGTTGACACCAGCAAGTTATAACCCACTTCTCAGGTGGAACCCGCAGGACCTGGCCCCGACCTACACGGAAGGAGTGGAGATGGATCCAAGGGAAGACTGATTTTCACTTCTAAAAAGCCTCCCCAAGCTGTAGCTTACTCTACCCACAAGGCGAACACTCCCCATAGAGGAGACCACCCCATCCCTTGTTCTTCTGCCCCCTTTCCCCTGACTGCAGAGCCTTCAGTACCATTGTCTTGTCAATGTTTCGAGTGCAGAGAGTTGGCAGGGGCAGCAGCAGTGAGGAGAGAGAGGAGGGGCAAGGAGACCATCTCTAGCTGCTGGTCTGTCTAGAGACCAGAAAGAAACCAAAAGGACGCCTGGCCAGAACAGTCAAGGCCCCCATGTGTCTTACAGGTAAGGGCCAGGATCAGAGGCCTGATGACACCAAGCTCCCTGCACCCGAGATTTGGCCTTTGCTTTGGGAGAAAACATGCTTGTCCACTTAGCACTTGTAATTTCCGTACGAGTCCTATCACACAGTGGAGCACATCCCTAAGCCCCTAAATGAAAGATGATGGACGGTCCTTTCCCAGGCCAAGAGGGTGACTCACGTGGCACCCAAGCAAGATGCATCCAGAACGGCTCCTTCCACCTAGAACCTGACCACACTTTTCAAAATGCAACTGATAGACTGTGAGCTTGCCCCAAGCTACAAACAAAGTAACAGACTTTATACTCTTTATTATTCTAGTCTCCCTCTAAGGCGTGTTTTGGTGTCAGTTTATGTGTTGGAGAAACTGTGATAGCAAACTAATTTACTAAGTGCATTGCACTTAAAAATGTCTATATTTTATACACCAAATCAGTCTGTGTCACGTGGTATTTCTTGAAGGGAGGTGACTCGTCTGTCTATGAGTCCTCAACCCAGAGCAGGCCCCGCTGTGTATGCACAGCGTATGTATGTATGCAATGTTCCTTGCATGCTCACCATGCAACCATTAACCAAGAGCCATCCTCAACCCTCACAAGTTATGCAAGGAGGAAATCACACAGTAAGCATCTGCACCACTCAGAAAGCACAGGAGAAAAAAAGAGTGAGGGGAGAGGAAGAGACAGACGGACAGGAAGAGAGGGAGATAGACCCAGGATGTTATAGAGGACAGGGATGGCTCAGACAGCAGCCTACTTCAGAGAGCCAGCAGAAAGTAAGATGTTGAGGCTGTCTGAATGTTTCATGAGCCTGTGAAAATGCCGTGCTGCTTTATGAAAGAGCGTGGAGAGATGCTGCAGCTGATCCAAGGGTGGAGGTGCAAACGGGATGTGTTTACGAAGCCAGTGCCTTGTGCCAGGAGCAGGGGCCAGTGGCAGGCAGGGATTTAGGGGATGGTAGGTTCCCGAGGAACGGGTCTCTGTTGAAGGGGGAGAAAGTTTCAAGATGGCTTTTCCCCCTTCACTTGTTTAAAAATAAAAAATTCCTCACCAAATGTCAGCCGCGTGTCAGGTTCCATTTGTCTTTATAACAGAGTATCAAGCAGGAGTGTGGAGATAAATAAACACAGGGAGACAACCGACCAAACCTTGCAGGCTCTGGGCTGGGCTGGGCTAGAGGAGGGAAGCCCCACCCTGCAAGGGCTGAAAAATAATGTTGCAGTTTCGCATTCAGCACTGTGGCTCTGGCCCACTGACATGTTTTCCTCTCTTTACTGCGTCCCCCCCACCACCATCACTCTGGCACTTCTGAGTAGGAGAGGAGCATGACTTACGCATTCCTTCCTTCCTAATCGCACAGGTGCCATGGGTCAGACCACCATCTGCATATACGGGGGAGGGGACAGATAAACCAAGCAGGGCCCCCGCCCTCAGCAGCAAGGCACCTCCAATTGCCACACATTAGTGTGAAGGCGCCTTAGGCCAGGGCTGACTGTGGCTGGGAGAGAGGTGTCAAAGAAGGCTGCAGGGGAGAGGCAGCAGGGCCGAACCAGCCAGGGAAGATGGCATTTTCTCTGGCCACTACCGTGCTTAGTTCATCCCCAGACACCAAAGAGCCTGATAATCTTTCCATTTCAGCGATGCGCCATCAGCCACGCTCCAAGTTGAGTAAGTGACAGGCACAGGACAGAAGGCCCACTCTGGAATGGTACCCAGGAGGCCTCCTTGCTGTAATTACCTCTTCGCAGGCCCTGGGCTTTTCTGGCTCTTGAATGAGCCTGGGAGCCCTCCCCATGTCCTCAGCAGCCTGAGGGCCGGTGCCCGCAGCGCCTCCAGCGGCCCTGGGACCATGTAGAGGAGGGAGGACGAGGAGGGCAAGTTGTGGAGGCCTCGGCCCTGTCCTTGGTGCTGGCGCCCGCTAAGTGCCTGCTGAGCCACTGAGGCAGGGGCCGCCCATGCCGCCACCTTCCCTCCAGCTCAGCCTCTAGTCCCTGCCGAAGGGCAGTCAATACTCCCAGCCCCACTGTGGCTCCCGACCGAGGTCACTGGGTGAGGAGCGTTTGCAGCAAAGGCCCATCTGAGTAAGGGGTGGAGCCTAGGGACTTCCCTGGACTCCTGGCTCCTCCTGGCAACCCGAGGCGACCCGAGGTCCCACGGGTCTCTCTAGGCCCCAGGCACCTGAGGAAGGTGGATCAAAGCAATCATCCAGGTTCCCTTTTTCCTTTGCGGGGAGGGGAGTAGATAGCTGCTAGAAATGAACAACTCACGCCCGAAAACCCCAGCCATGCAACAAACAGCCCAGCACCAGTGGCAACCCCTGCCGCACGCAGGCAGCCAACTCGCCAGGCCCAGGCTGTCTCGGCTTGGGTGCGTCCCTTCAACTGTGCTTCTGCTCCTTAACCCCTTCAGGGGTTCCCACGTCACCCACTCTGTCGCCCTCCTGGGGACAGCCTTGCCCTCCCAGAAGCTGTCAGCCAGGAAATGAGGGGTTAAGCGTTGCTTCCAGGAGTGTGCGGTGAGCGAGGCGCCCACGCAGGAAGGCCTCCAGTCCTGGGGGAGGGGCGGGGGGGCCAGCCTCGGTCCTCGGCCAAAGGGAGCTCCTCGCCCGCAGGAGGCGGAGAAGGAAGGCAAGCCGGGATGGTTCTAAGAAGGCTCCCCTCCTCCGCCCCCGCCATGCTGCTGGCGCTCAGTGACCTGGGGCGCCCCCCAAAGAGGCCCATACTCGGCTTTCATCAGGGAGCGCCTTCTCGACAACTTTTCTCCCTCTCTCCCTTCACAATCTTCGCTCACCTGGAGGGTCTGGTTTTAATTAGTGTAATATCCCCGTGAACAACGCAGCCTAATTAAGACATCCGCCCCGAATCCGCGATGCACACTTAATGAGCAGGTTCTGCCGCAATGTTTATACTTTTTTTTTTCATTATTTTTTGCAGACCAGTAAAACCGAAGCCAGCTTCCGGCTGAAAGACCTCATTACGGGCGACCCCACTCCATTAGCCTCCTACCTGCTCCACGCTAAGTGCCCGGGGCGCGCGCGTGCGTACCCGAAGTGTCCCCGAGTCCAGCCTGCGTTTTCAGCAGGAAATTAGCGACCAGGAGCGCCCGAGAAGCGACTTCACCTCGCTGGGGCAGGAAGGGGGACCTAAACCCACGGATGGATCCCTTGGGTTTCTGTCCTTAGCCTCCACCGCGGGGTGTCTGGCGCGTCGGGACTAGCGGCTCCACTGGAGTCCTTTTTAAAAGTGATCATTAAATAAATCAGCTCCCTCGCCAAAGCTGGAACGCAAAGGGGACGGGGAGGCAGCTCTGTCATCCAGGAGTTTCTCCCCACCTCGCTGGGCCCCCGCCCCCGCCAGTGGACTCCGGGAACATCCCACCCCACCCCACGTGAGACCAGGGATCCCAGGGCCGCTAGGGGACCCGACAGGTTCCCAATGCCCCTCCACGCTGGGCGCCGCGTCTGGGTCCCCGCACCAACACTGCAGGGCTGCGCGCCAGGGGAGGCTCCGCGTTCGGGGAAGGGAGCCTGCGACCCGCAGCATCAAAATGACCACCGGCCTCGCGCCACCCCGAGACGCCACAGGAGACCACCTTCCCGAGGGTGCGAGCCCCAGACGCCTGGG
>NW_012098097.1:13216854-13247656 GCF_000951045.1 Mandrillus leucophaeus
CGGGGAGGGCGGCGGAGCGGGGAGAGCCATGGCCGGGTGGGCTTAGGCGGTCAGCACCCTGCGGCCTTCAGCGCCAACCCCTCAGGGCAGGGGCACAGAAGAGGTGGGGTACACACAGGAGATCCCAGAACCCAGTGCTGCCCTGGTCCCTTCAAGGGCAGTCCCAAGCCCGCTGCCCCTCCCCACCTCAAGGCTATCTTGGGGGCGGTTCAGCCCAGGTGACCCTTAACAGGACCCCTGCCCTTGTGCCTCCTTGTCCCTGGGGGCCATTTTTCTTTCCCAGGCCCAGGGATCCCCTGCAATGGGACATGGTCACCAAGCATCAGGGACGAATGCCACCCCACCCCGCATGCCATGAGTTGCCCACACGCCCCAAACGCCCTTACTAAGCCCAGGTGCCCTGACTTCCTGGGGGATCACTGGAGAGAAAGCCACTGGGCCCACTCCAGGCTGTTAGTCCAGATTGGCCAACCCAACCCATTTAAACGTTTCCACCTGCACCTGGGTGGAGAGGAAGGACTGTGGGCGGTCAGCTTAGGATTTCCCTAAAATCAGAAGATCAGGCAGCTCCTGTCCCCAGTCCCAGCCTCCCCCAGCCTGTAGGATAAGGGGCCTGGTGTGGATTCTGGGAGGGTCTCCATCCTTGGTGCAGAGGGAGCAGGACACAGTGGAGTGGGGACCTTCCGGAAAGGCAGGAGAGATCGGCTGCTGGGGTCAGCCCACCACTGGCACACAGCACCAGAGGTGGGCGAGAAGGCCGGGACGGTCCCAAACAGGTTTGGGCAGGCCTGAGCAATCATTTCCAAAACAAAAGACCTTCTGGGGCTGGAGGAATGAGCCTGCACTGTCAAAGGACATTTCCAATCTACACACAAACAGATCCAAATCTGTCCCCACGTTGCTTTTGCTCCTGAAGGCTGCTCCTGGAACAATTAGCCTCCTCCTGGCACCTGACTGTCCTGCTTTTCTGTGTGAGGTGAAAAGCACATCATGGAATCTGGGGTTTGGTAGAGGCCTGGAAGACCCGGAGGCCAGGAAGGGAGGGGCCTGGATTTGAAGCTTCTCCATGCTGGGGGCTCTGGGCTGCTGGCAGCAGAGACAGTGGCCAAGACAGTGGCCACTGCCCACTTATGAGCTTCATGCTTTTAATTTCTGGCCCTCCAGCCTGTCTGGGTCATTGATCTGTCTTGGCCGGTGGGAATCGTGTTACACAATTCCAAGCATACAGCTAAACAGCCCTACAGCTAACCACCAAATAAATGCCATGTCTATGAGCAAGGCAGCTGCCTGGTTGACTGAACTTTCCCCAGCCCCCGGATTTGAAATGGCGCATTCCAGCTCAAAACCCCTAATTGGGCCTCTCCGTTCTCTGCTGTCAGATGGTCCAGACTTTCGTGGCCTCCAACTCCCGGCTGGGCCCAGCCACTGCCTGGCAGGCACCTGTCTCCCTGCAGGCAGAGCTCTTACCTCGCTGTGCCGGCAGCGCCCCCTGTCGGTCCCGCTTGTCCCTTGCCCAGATTTCTTCTCCCTGGGGAGTCCTTTCCTCTCTCTCTCTCTCTCTCTCTCTCTCTCTCTCTCTCTCTCTGGTCAAGACCCTACTGCCCTTTGGAGCTTCCTCGCAGAAACCTCTCAGAGTGGGGTTCAAGCCCATCTCTGTCTCCCTTCAGCTCCCCACGAGAGTTCTGCATGTGCCTGCGAAGTGGGGACAATTTACCTGGCAGAACTGTGTGCCCGAGTGGAAAAGCGGTCCTGCAAAGCATAGGGCCTTGTAACTCACTCCTTGGGGATGTTCTAGAAGAGCTCTCTGAAGACAGCACCAAATCTTGTTCCACGTGAGGACGCCCCTTGGGGACAGGCCCCAGCCAGGCCGGCCTCATTACCAGCCCCAGAGAGTTTGCCCTTCACGCTCAGCTGTTGTCGACAGGGATCTGGCCGGAAGAGAGTAAGTGTCAGGGCCGGCAGGACATACCAGCACTCACCAGGAGGTTTTCCTTTCAGGGATATCATCTAAGAGAATTTTTAAAACCTCTGATTTGGAAACTTCAATTTTTAAAAAGTGAGCACATGGGGAGGACTGGGGAGTCCTTGGCAATAATCATTAGGAGAGAAACACAGAGAGACTGGGCTTGGGGCCAACAGGACAACTGAACACACAGAGCTAATTTCGTGCCCTCTGAAAAATCCCACTAAAACTACAAAGAGAAAATTTTTAAAAAGGGGCCAGGAGCGGTGGCTCACGCCTATAATCCCAGCACTTTGGGAGGCCAGGGTGGGCAGATCACCTGAGGTCAGGAGTTCGAGACCAGCCTGGCCAACATGGTGAAACCCCGTCTCTACTAAAAATACCAAAATTAGCCAGGTGTGCTTGTGGGTGCCTGTAATCCCAGCTACTTGGGAGGCTGAGGCAGGAGAATCACTTGAACCCAGGAGGCGGAGGTTGCAGTGAGCCGAGATCGTGCCACTGTACCCCACCCTGGGCAACAAGAGTGAGACTTCTGTCTCAAAAAAAAAAAAAAAAAAGGCATAAACCCCCAATGACCTGGAGAACAGGAGGAAAGAGAACAGTAGCCGGCTGTGGGCAGTGGGGAGGCACAGGAGAAGTGGTGGCCGGCCCTCACGGAGCTGAGTCTCGGCCCAGCGGCAGGGAAGGCTGACAATGGAATCCCCCGAAGGCTCAGAAGCAGTGGGGCCCAAGACCTGGGGAAGCCTGGAGATCCTTGGATGGCCCCTCTGGAGGTTTATTCCCTGGGGACGCGGAAGCAGTCTCTGTGGCTTGGGGGCCGTCACACACTGTGGACAGAGCGGCGTCCTGCACGGAGAGCCCCCTTTTCCCTCACAGCACCTGTCAGCATCCTGACCTCCACCCTCCTGGCAGGAGGCCAGAAGAATCTCCTCTGGGGAGTCTTACCAGCACCTAGAGGGGAAACCTGAAGATAGAGCTTTGCTGCTTCCCAGCACAGGCCCCAATCCCTGCTCAGAGCTGCCAACCAGTTTTGCAGCCCCTCTAAAGGTGAGTAAAAAGCCAAGGATGACCAGACATCTGCGGAAAGCCTTCATGAGAAACAGCTGCCAAAGACTGAGCTCTGCAACAGAGTGAGTGGGGCCGACTTCGAGGAAACAGACATTAGGTAGGGAGGAGAAAATATCAGAAATAGCCGTATTTAATATCCTCCCAGAGATCAGAGGAGATACCGCATCCATGAAACAAGAGCAGGGTGCTATTTTAAGGAGAACATTTAGAGAACAAAAAAGCTGGGAAGTTAAAAGCATGAGAGCAGAAACAAAACATCTCAACAGACAGGCTAGAAGAGAAAAGTAAGGGAATGCCCCAGAAGGCAAAGCAAAAAGACAAAGAGGAGAAAAAGAAGAAAGAGGGGATGAAAAAACTAGATGATCAATTCACGAGGCTCAACACAAAAGGAATCCTAACCCCACTCCCATAGGACCCCCAGATAGAAGGAGGAGGAGGAAAAGAAGAAAGGAAATCATCAATTATTTAAGAAAATTTTTCCAGAAATAAGTTTCCAAATTGTCCACAAAATCGATGGAAATTGATTCATATCAAGGCATATTATCTTGAAAATTAAATCACTGAGGACAACAAAAAAATATTTCCTCAAGTTTCCAGGTGCCATAAGAAACAGCAGGAATGAGAATAGCTCCAGAATTCTCAACACAAAGAGGGCAAGCTAACCAATCACAGAGCGTGCCTCCAAAAGCTGACAGAAAGTGCTATCTGGCCTGGAATCCCTCACTTCACAACATTAACAATCAAATGTGAGATTAAAACAAAGACGTTTGCACATGCAACGTCTCAACAAAATTATTTCCTACACACCATCCCTCAGCTACCAGAGGATGTGCTCCAACAAAACAAGGGTGTAAAGCATGAAGGAGAACAACAAGGGATGGAAGAAACAGAAGATCTAGTAAGTGGGGAAGGATCCACATAGAGGGAGAGGAGGGATGGCAGGAGGGCAGCTGTGTATCAGGCAAGAGGTTGCCAGTCCGGATGACAGCAGGGTGGTGGCATGTCCAGCTGCCTAGGGCTCATACATGTGGTGGGCTGTCATTACCAAGATGCCTCCTGCCATTGTGCCACCTTTTCAGTGCCAGGTGAGCCTGGCCCCCGCCCCACTCTATGCCTGGCCGGCTCGGGCCATGTTGCAGTGGAGTGCCTGTTTTCTTCCCCATGCACTGCCACCTGTGCAAGCTGAATACCCTCATTTCGCCCCACAGAAGCATTTACTTTGATCTACTCTTAGCAACAGGAAGTGGCCACTGGGAGCAAAGAAGCAGAAAACATCCATCAGCCCACCAACCGGCCAGAAGCCCCAGCCGAGGAGGCCCTTGGTTCCCCAGGCGCCCCTCATGCCTTGCCCATGAGCTCCCTAAAAGAGGCTCTTGTAAAGTGTGGGGCAGCTGCAGTTCCAGACTTTTGCCTTCTCTCCTCCCAGGCTCCTCTGTCTAAGGGTAGCAGCCCCAAATCATCACAGACAGAAAGGACATCATGGCCCCACTTTCATATTCAGCACTGGACACATCCACGGATAGGAAGGAGGTGAAGATGCAGCTGTAGAAGGATTGAGAAAAGCAAGAGATCGGGGCCTGCTTTTTCCTTGCTGGTCTTTGATGTTCTTGTGAGGTCCGCAGATGGCCAGCACTGACGGCGTGTTGGAGAGCTGATGTCACTGCCATTGGCTGCCTCATTTGCTCTCTCAGTCCAAGAGAGTAAATTATAAGGTTATTAAATGCAATCGTAACCTCCTTGTTAAGAATGGATCTCTTGGCCAGGCACGGTGGCTCATGCCTGTAATCCTAGCACTTCGGGAGGCCAAGGCAGGGGGATCACCTGAGGTCAGGAGTTCAAGATCAGCCTGGTCAACATGGCGAAACCCCCTCTCTACTAAAAATACAAAAATTAGCCAGGCAAGGTGGAGGGCACCTATAATCCCAACTGCTCAGGAGGCTGAGGCAGGAGAATCACTTGAACTCGGGAGGTGGAGATTGCAGTGAGCCAAGATCGCACCACTGCACTCCAGCCAGGGCGACAGAGCAAGACTCCATCTCAAAAAAAAAAAAAATAGATCACTCTGTCTCTCTCTATACAAACACACACACACACACACACACACAAAACTTCCCTACTACTGCCAGGCCTGCTACTGCTGTTGTATGTGTTGGATCTCTCCTTTGGGCCACCATCCAAGGACCCTGTGGGACCCTGTGCAGCCCCGCATCAATAACTCCCACTTAGGGAGAGCCCCACACAACCTGAGGGAATGTATGATCAAAACACCCCACTAGTGTTTCACGACACACACGGGGCAGACGTGCAAACATTTATTCTCTGTTGGGCTCTCAGGGGTTGTGCACCTGTCCGGGTTCCATGGAATGTAGGTCACAAGGAGACCTTGGAGGTCAGAGATACCAACCAGCTAACTTAAATAATGACGTCACCGGGCCGGGCTGTGCTCTGTCCCACAGCTGGAGGAGAGGTGCTCGGCCCTCACACGCCCAGCCTCAGCCTCAGCCTCAGCTGTGTCTGCTGGCTGGCTCTCCACTCTTCACTTAGTCCCAAGGTTTATCATCCCTCGTTCTCCTGACCCTTTTTTCCTGGCAGATGGTGGCACAGTTTCACCTCGAAGCTAGAGCCTTCAGATGGGAGCAGCTTTCTCCCTGCACGCCTCCTTCTAGTTTCATCTTGCCTTCCTGCTCCCTTTCAAATGCTTCTGTTTTCTCCCTCCATCCAGCCCTCTCTTGCTCCATCTTCTTCTGTCTTTCCTGCTGTGGGGGTGGAGGGGTCTTAGCCTACCAGCCTAAAAACCTTATGTGGTCTTCCCTGTCCTTCCAGAAGCACCCCTAGATGCCCCTCTCTCCCCTTGTTCCCCTGCCATCCTTGCCTTCCCTCGATCACAAGCACCCCCACGTCCACACCCACCAACGCCCCAGGGAAATGGCTCTCTGGGGTCACCAGGGAAGGCCGAATCACAAACAGCTGGGCCTGCACTCCCTCCTTGGTTTACTTGATCCCTTACCACAGGTGGCCCCGTGGCCAAGTCCCTTTCTAGAAACCTCTTCTTTACCCTCCACCACAGCACCGTCTCCTACTCTTCTTTCCCAAGGTTGCACGTCAGCATCTCCACCTGTCTTTCTCTGCTTCTCCCTAAACACCAGCATCCCATCTCCCCA
Source organism: Mandrillus leucophaeus (assembly GCF_000951045.1). Classification (NCBI taxonomy): domain Eukaryota; kingdom Metazoa; phylum Chordata; class Mammalia; order Primates; family Cercopithecidae; genus Mandrillus; species Mandrillus leucophaeus. Next base: position 13,223,047 of record NW_012098097.1, read on the forward strand.
GGTGTTCCTATTTTTCTCCCCAGTGAGCTCATCCCTCCAGTGGTCTCACTGTCGTGGAAGTCATCCCCACATTTTGAGCTGGAAGCAACTTCAGAGGTCGTGTTGTACAGTCACCCCATATTACAGGTGAGAACACTGAGGCCCAGAATGTCCCATGGCTTGCCAGCAGCTCTGCATCTCGGCCTGAGATGCTGCCAACTGCGCCAGCCCCACTGCCTCTTGTGTCACATGCAGGGAGCAGGCAGGCGCATCTGCGATGTCACATGTGCACCTCCAGGCTTGATATTTTATTTAAGAGTGTGCGACTCCATATCAGTGCCCAGTGGCTTTCAGTTCTGACATTTATCTTCTCGAGAGGAGGATGAACCACTTGCACGCCGTCCGTCTCTCCTCCCACGTGGATGGGAAATGTCAGAAGGAAGTCCAGGCAGTTCGGGGTCCTACGTCCACACCACGAGGATTTGCTCTTTTTGTGCTGCTTGATGGCACAGCTGCGTTTGGGGAGCGGCGATAGCCTAAAAACACACAAGTGGAAATAGCAAAGGTTTTCTGAGGCACCGTCAATGTCTGCAGCCGGGGCAGTGGCCAGTGTCACCTGGAACAGGCGCCACAGTCCACTCAGGGGCCTACGGGTTCTTCCCCGTCTTCCATCTCCTTGTCTTGAGTGGGACATGAGCCGTATCTCTGAGCTCAGCCTGTGATTGCACAATAATACCACCCAGAAAACAAATTAAAAATAGGAAAAATCCATCCAAGCCGTGTGCCTGCTCAGGCAGAATGGTGTCAGATTGCTAGGCAACTCCAGGCAGTCCTGGGGGAAGGAGGGCCGTGCTCAGCTTGTTCTGCAGAAGTAGAATCCTTGTCCCTTTTGTGTGGATGTGCTCAGCCGAATCTCAGCAAAAGTCATGAACAGAAAGGAGAGGCGGGCTGCATAAGCCGGCGGAGTGCACATCCGTCTGGACAAATGGATTTTCCGGAGGATGGAGAAGAGATGGGGGTGTCCACGTGATGAGAAACATCTGGATATGCGCTGGAAAAATCAATCTGATTTCTCTGTGCTTCCCAAGATCCAGGTGTTTACAATTGTGTGGACAAAGCGTCTGAATGTTAATGAAGTATTTCCCCTCAATATCCTGCATCTCCTTCAGCAAGAGGCAAATGTAAACTAGGCTCAGCAGGCCTGGGAGAGACGGGGAGCAGAAGGAGGAACTAGAGAGGCCCAGGCAGAGGAGGCCGGGAAATCACAACGGCCCAGTCAGGGTTTCTGCTCCCAGGAAGGAGAAGGAGGCAACAAGGCAAGAAAGACACGTGCGTTTTTCACAGTTCAGTCGAAACCATCATCACATTAATATGTTTGTGGATGCTAAGACGTTGGCTATAAGCATCATATACTTTTCAAAGAAAGAGGCAGGGGATGTGGCATCGTGAAAAATAGCACGAATTTTCCATTTGATTGTAAGCTCTTTAGGACTCCGGGAGGGTAGAACCTCGACAGCATGTTCTCTTTTAGGAGGTGCAGAGACTGCCCAGGGCCAGCACAAAAGGGTGGATTCAGGTCCTGGGGCTGCCACAACCAAGTCCCACAAAACCAGAGGCAGAAAACGCAGAAACTTACTCTCTCACCGTTCTGGAGGCCAGGAGTTTGGGATCAAGGTGTCGGCGGGGCCAGGCTCTCTCAAAGGGCACCAGGGGATTCCCTCCTGTGCTTCCCTCCTCGCTCCTGGGGGCCACAGGCAATCCCGGGTACCCCGGGGCTTGTGGCTACCTTTCTCTGACCTCCGCCTCTGTCTTCATGTGGCCTTCTCCTCTGTCCTTTTCTTTGTACAAGGGCGGCAGTCGTTGGACTTAGGACCCCCCCGATCCTGTATGACTTCATCTTAACTAACTATACCTGCAAAGGTACTGTGCCCAAATAAGGCAGGCTCTGAAGTTCTAGGTGGACATGAACAGGGGATGGGGGGCAGCTCAACCTACTACAAGGGGCTTGTGAAGGGACTCAGGCAGGCTCCAGGGCAGGTGGACTCCAGCAATCCTCTGATCTCCTCCAAGTCCCCGACAGACAGGGTGTCACCCAGGGAGCACTCCAGGGATAAGCCATTCACCATCTCCCCTCCCTCAGCGCTGGGGGAGCCCGCTCTACTGGAAAACGTCCTTTTCAATAGCAACCAAATTCTCCTCTGGCAGTCGTCCAGGTTGGAGTTCAGACCTACCTTCTGGAGTAACAAAAAATAACAAAAACAGCAATCATGGCTCCTTCCCGCACCATGGAGCCCAAGCCAACCACACAGGCACACACGCACATGCACACACATGCATATGCACACATGCACACACATGCACACACACACATGCACACACGCAATGCACACATGCACACACGCACACATGCACACACGGGCATGCACACACACATGCACACACGGACATGCATACACGGACATGCATACACACACAGACATGCATACACACGCACATGTACACATACACATGCACACATGTGCACACGCTGTCCTGTAGGTATTTCTCAAATGACCCCCTCCTGGACGCCCTCCTGGAACCCCACACGATTCTCTGGCAGTTCCTCAATGGTCCCAGAACCTGGCTCCCCCCTCCACAGCAGGGGTTATCATTCCTGCCCTTGAGACCCAGGCTTTCCACCGTGACGTCCTTTGCTGCCACATCACACCCGATCTCATTTCAGGCTGGTTTCTTCTACACCACTCCTGGGGACATCCAGACACCAATGGGGCACTTCTTCTCTTACTCCTGTTAAAGTTAGTCCAACTTCTTTTTTATTTTTTTGAGTTGGAGTCTCATTCTGTTGCCCAGGCTGGACTGCAGTGGCACAATCTCGGCTCACTGCAACCTCCGCCTCCCAGATTCAAGTGATTCTTCTGCTTCAGCCTCGCAAGTAGCTGGGACTACAGGCACGTACCACCACGCCTGGCTTATTTTTCTATTTTTAGTAGAGATGGGGTTTCACCATGCAGGCCAGGCTGGTCTCGAACTCCTGACCTCAGATGATCTGCCTGCCTCGGCCTCCCAAAGTGCTGGTATTACAGGTGTGAGCCACCATGCCCAGCCTGTCCTTCACTTTGTATCATCCCAGAGTTGAAACCCAGTACTGAAGGGTTTGATCCAAGCTGGGGGAAACCGTTGAGCAGGAATGGAGCCCTGAGCAACCCTGCAAAGCCAATGATACCCAGCAAGGGGCCATCAGGAATCTACACACTTTAAAGGTACAGCTCTTAAATAACCACAGTAAAAGCACGTCTCTACCAATAGGCAGAAGCGAGGCTTAACTGAATCATGTTGGATGGCTTTTGTCATTAGAGTCTGCAATACACTGAGTGCCTCGATGGAAAATTCTGACCTGTACTAGTGTCCATGAACTTCTCAGTGATGACTGTCAGGTCAGTGTCAGTTTCATTGGGGCATAACCCAGCGTCCTTCAGAAACCAAGTGTGGGCGTCGTGCATATCACTAAAAGCTCGTGTGTGCCTGCAGGACTCAGGGGCACGTGGCTGTGTGGGATGCAGCCCCTATGGGCAGCTTGCTGCTAGCACGTGGCTACTCTCACCCATGGGAAGACACATACATCATACAAGACCGAGCGTGTGTTCATGACACCGCTTAAGAGACACCTGAATCTGTGGAGAACGATACGAGACAGGCCGTAGAGAAGACAGCAGGCTAATCTCAGACCTCTCAGACCCTGAACTGTGCGTGTCTTTGAATTCACCCTTAATGTAAATTTCATCCTCCCTAGTTCAAGATCTTTCCAAAGTAGGGATTTTCTAAGGTATCCCTTCGTTCTCATTCTCCTCCTGGAGACTCTCTGTGGCTTCTCTTTAGCCGTGCACATGTTACTAGGTGTACACAGGCTAACCCAGTCACCACCCACAAAGGCAGCAGCTGCTGGTCACCACCGCCAGCCAGACTCACATCTTGGCACAGCTTCAGACCGCCTGCCCGTGGAGCCTGATGGGTGGGGGGTGGCGGGACTGAGCCCCCTCCTTCCAGTTCCAACCTGCTGTTGGAGAAGCATCTGTCATGGGGAGTGGTAGCACTGCACCCTGTGCCCTCCCTGGGCTTTCCCTGCCTCCCGGAGACTCAGTCAGAGGAGGTGGGGCTGGGAGGTGGCCTCTCCCTCTCACAGGGCCAGACCACCGCTCTCCTTCCCCCAGGTCTGAGTTGGCTCAGGCTGCCGTCTCAGAGGACCACAGACTGTGGGCGTAACCATTCATTCTCCCGCAGATCTTGAGGCTGGACGTCCAAGATGGAGATGTCAGCAGGACGGTTTCCCTCGGAGGCCTCTCTCCTTGCTCTCAGCTGACCGTCCCCTCCCTGTGTCCTCCACCACCGTCCCTGTGTGGCCTGCATTCCCTCTTCCACTGAAGATACCAGTCAGGTTGGATTGGGGCCCATCCCACCACCTCATTTCACCTGAATCACCTCTTCAAAGATCCTCTCTGCAAACATGGTCGCACGCGGAAGTCCTGGGAGTTAGGACGGCACCATGTGGACTTTGAGGGGCCCATACTATACCTGTTCCTTCTACTAATGTCTTTATTCCAACACAGCCACAATGGTTTCTGTTCTGCAAACTCAGCAGAGCCTCTGCTCCTCCCCCTCCCCAGTGGCCCCTCCCCAACAGCCGCAGGCCTCGTCTCTACCACGCACTGTCCTCTGTGCCCTCTTGGCCTCCCTACTGCCCTGCCCCAGCCCAGACCCTCAGCTCCCTCCCCTACAGCCATGAACACCTGACTGAGGAGCCAGAAACGTGCCCTGGCCCTATTACTGCCCCAGCAGAATCCCTCCCGGCTGAAGAGGAGGCCGCCTCCGCTCAGGATCCCTCCCTGGCCTCTTCAGGTGTACTCATCCCCATCTACGGATGAAGAAACTGAGGGCTTGATAGACGCAGAGCAGGGTGTGGGGACAAGGCTGAACTTCTAGAAGCAACCAAACCTACCGAAAAACTGGTTCGAGAACACCGCCATGCTCACTGCTGCCCGGAGCCTGGGCGCTGAGTTTGAGATACCCCACAGGAGGGAAGTAGAATACTGGCCCCCAAAACGCCCACATCCTAACCCCTGGAACCTGTGACTATGTTAAGTTACATGGCAAGGAGGAAGGAAGGTTCCAGATGGGAATGGGTTGCTCATTGGTGATCTTGAGATGGGAGGTGATCCTGGATGATCCAGGTGGAAGAGGAGACCGGGCGCAGTGGCTCACGCCTGTAATCCCAGCACTTTGGGAGGCCGAGGCGAGTGGATCACTTGAGGTCAAGAGTTTGAGACCAGCCTGGCCAACATGGTGAAACGCCATCTCTACTAAAAAAAATAAAATTAAAAAATAGCCAGGCATGGTGGCGCATGCCTGCAATCCCAGCTACTTGGGAGGCTGAGGCAAGAGAATCGCTTGAACCCGGGAGAGTGGGGGTTGCAGTCAGCCAAGATTGCACCACTGCACTCCAGCCTGAGCAACAAGAGCAAAACGCTGTAAAAAAAAAATAAAAAAGTGGAGGAGGAGGCAGGAGAGTCGGTGTCAGAGACAATGTGATGATGGAGGCGGGTCCGAGAGAGCTGTGCTCCTGGCTCCACTGGGTGAGGGCTTCCATCTTGAAGAAGGAAGAGGGAGCTGGGAGCCAAAGAGCACAAACAGCCTCCAGAGACTAGAAAAGGCACAGAAACAGACCGCACCTTCGACACCCCAGAAGGGAATGCAGCCTTTCTGCATTTCAGCCCAGGGGGGCCTTCTGACCTCCAGAACGGCAAGATAATGAACTTCTGTGTTTTAAGCCACTAGGTTGGTTGCGGTTTGTTACGGTAGTCCTAGAAAACTTAATCTACCACTTCTGCACCAAGAAGGGTGATGCTTCAACCAACCCAATACGGCTTCCCAGAGAGAGCAGGGAGGCCTCATCTCCTTCCCTGAGACCCCCCATGTAGCTTCCCAGAGACAGAAGGGAGGCCTCATCTCCTTCCCCGAGACCCCCCATACAGCTTCCCAGAGACAGAAGGGAGGCCTCATCTCCTTCCGTGAGACCTGTCAGCTCCCGGATCAGGGTCTGCCATGGACACACCCGCCTGGCCAAGTCCAGGCTGCATGGCTGGCCCTAGCTGCAGGGGAGGCTGGGGAAGGGAGGGAGACAGCCCTCACCCTGCTAAGGTCCATCATTCCAGAAAGTCCTCCATCACAGACAGGCCTCCAGTTGCCAGGCAGCCAGAAAGATGGGGAGGAGCTCCGGGGCAGGGGGTTTGGTGGAATCTGGAGACTGAAGTCCAACAGTGACCGCAGAGCCCTCTCAGAGACCAGTAAGTCCAAACTAAATCCAGAGCCGAGCAAAGGGAGCAGCTCACCTCGGTGCCTGGCGCCACCTCAGTCCTCTGTCTCCGTCGAGGATTTTCTCGGGACCTGCTTCCCTTGTGTTCAGGATGGCCAAGCGGCTACGGCCCTTCTGGAAGTAAGGGCCCTGCAGACCCTCCACTCACAGGCAGCCCTTGGTGCCTGCAGACACCTCTCCCATGTCACTGTGGTTCTCCCACCTCTGGACTCACCCTGAGAAGGCGCCCCACCCCCAATCCCTCAAGGAGAACCATCCGGAGCTCCCACTTTGGGCACACTCACTGCCAGCCAAGCCCAAGGCTGGGGGGGGGTCCCCACCACGAAGCACCTCAAGGACAGGGCTACTGCCCCGTGGACGCAGGGACTGGGGCAGGCAGCATGTGTGTGTTTAAAGGGCGTGATTGAGGTGTGACTGGCATACAGCGCACCGCCCATGGTTAAAGGGTACAGTTTATACGCTGTGACACGCAGACATGCCGGTGAAACCATCACTACCATCAGGATAGGGAACATATCCGTCACGCCCAAAGTTTCCTCCTGCCCTGACGTGCCCTCCCCCTCCTCCCTCTCCCTGTATCCCCCACCCCCAGGCAACTACTGCCCTGCTCCTCTGTCCCTGTACATGAGTTTGCCTTTTCGGGAGTTTACATAAGTGAAATGACACAGTACATACTTCTTTTCTGTCTGGTTGCCTTCCCTTAGCACCATTCCCCAGACATGCAGCCATGCCCTTGCCTGCACCAATGGCTCACTCCTTTTCATTGCTGAGTAGTATTCCATCGCATGGATGTGCTACAGTTTGCTTAGCTGTTGTTGGTGTGCATTTGAGTTATTTCCAGGTTAGGGCTATTGTAAATCAAGGCACTATCAACATTTGGATGGACATGTGCTTTTATTTTTAAAAATAAATGAGTTTGGAGCCAAGCGTGGTGGCTCACGCCTGTAATCCCAGCACTTTAGGAGGCTGAGGGGGGCAGATAACCTGAAGTCAGGAATTCCAGACCAGCCTGGCCAACATGGTGAAGTCCCATCTCTACTAAAAATACAAAAATTACCTGAACGTGGTACCAGGTGCCCATAATCCCAGCTATTCAGGAGGCTGAGACAGGAGAATTGCTTGAACCTGGGAGGCGGAGGTTGCAGTGAGCTGAGATCGAGCCATTGCACTCCAGCCTGGGAAACAAGAGCAAAACTCCGTCTCAAAAATAAATAAATGAGTTGGATAAAGGTGGGCATGTGGTCCACTCTTATCTGCCCACACACGTGCATAGACTGGGGCAGCTGCGGCCGCTAGGGCACGGGAGACAGCGCCCCTTACCACCAGCAGAAAACCCAACTTTGGGAGCGAGGGGGTTTGGGGGGACGAGGTGCTGTTTATGGTTTCGCAGTTGCTCTAGGGGAAAGGCAAGCTAATGAACAGTTAGTGGGAAATAGTTTATTGAAGTGAACAGAACAAGAACACATTAAAATTATTAAGATTGTGGCCTGGGGCGATGAGCAGCATCCTGTTTTCTCATAGTTTAGATGAGAGTGGGAGAGCACAGGAGGTTGCGGGGAGGATGCTGGGGGCAAGGAGATGCAAGGAGGCCTCAGCCAGGGGTCAGGTGGACCAGAAACTTCCCTGGACTCATCCTCCAAAAGTGAACATCTTCTAGCAGACCCTCCAACCTTTGCACCTCCCACCCCATCCCACTCTGGCCGCAGCAGTGCCTCCTAGTCACTTCTCTTTGCTTATTAACGAAAGAAAGGGGGAAAGCCTTCCTTCCCAGCTAGCGCTGGATGCTGTCTCACCACCTGTCTCAAGGAGACCACCCCCATAAGCAGAAAGCAGCCACTGTCCCTTCTGCAGGGAAGGAGTGGGCTTCCCGGTGTCCCCGGGGCTTGTTTAATACTAAAATCATCATCCCCCGTCTGGGACCAGGATTCTCATGGCCCTATCTGCATTCTCCTTTTTTTGTGTAATAGAATTCTTGATATTCAGCTGGGCACCTCATCGTCCAGGATATGACCACGCCTCCCGGGCTGGGTGTGAGTCTGTGACTACACTCCCACTGATGGGATAGAAATGGAAGTGACAGCTCCAGCTCCCGGGTCACACACTGAAGGGGGCATCCCCCCATCTCTACTGCAGGTTTGGAACGTGGTGAATTGTGAATTATTGAGCCAAGCATGTGGGCCAACACCCTCAGGATGGGGAGTCCCAAGACAGAAGGTGCCCAACCCTCCGGTGACCTCCTGGGGTTCAGTCACCTGCCTCTGGATGGTCACTTCCGAGAAAACTAGCTTCTGACCTGTGGAAGGCCCGTGGGAGCCTGGAGCCTCCGTCATGCTCAGCCTCATGTATGTCTTCACGGAAACGCTATTTCTATCTCAATTCAGCCTCGAACCTCAGAATGAAACAGGAAGATGCACCCAGCAAATAATACTTTTGACATGTTACTAATAAAATAAGGAAATGAAAAATCTGGGGCTCAGGCGGTCATCTGATTTGCCAAGAGCCATACACGGGGTGTGACAAGGCTACAGACTGTAACAGCCCTGGCCCTCCCCTGTCCAGGGAATGTGCCCTCTGAGGAGCCTGGTCTGTTACTCTGTTTCCAGCAGTAGTAATCAATGACCCTGGGCTCCCAGGTGACTTTGACCAGTACCTCCACCTGATGCCACCTGCCCCCCTGCTGCATCTTCAAGATAGCAGCCCCCACCCCCTGGAGTGTCCAGCCAGGCCAAACCAGGCCCCACGGCACCTGAGAAATAGGAACACAGCCTCCCCGGTGAAGTAGAGGAGAGTCTAAGCCAGGACTTAGCCTGTGCCGAGGGCCTGGGAGCCAGGTTCAGCTCTGTCTGCCCGCCGGAGATGGGACCAGGGCTCGGCTTTCTCCTCTGCTAACGGGAAAGACCCCACAAGCCCTCAGGCCTGACTCCAGGGGCGAGACCTGTGATTCCATGTGAAACAGCCCTAGGCTGCCCACCACAAGCCAAAGAATAACAGCCCACACCTCTCCAAGGCTCCGAGACCCAAGCAGCCTGGTGCCTTCTGCAAAACCTCTTCCTGCTTCTCTCCTGCAGGGAGTGGCGGCGTAGGTGGCTGGGGCGGTAGCGAGGAGAGGTGAGGTGCTTATTGTTGGAGATGACTTTCCTCTCTCCTCCTCCTTCTCTGGGCAGCTCGTTCTTTTCCAAAATAACTCTTCTGCCTCCCTCCCCAGGTTGCTAGTTTCTCTTTCCTCCTGGCTTCCAAGTGCCCCCTGCAAGGGCAGCCTGTGGAGGGAGCAGGGGAGGGCTTATGTCCTCAAGATGCAAAAGCACAAGTGTAGACAAGGAGACCCCCAGGGTTCCCCTCAAACCCCTCACCTCTGGTTGAGCCCCCATCACTCCCCTGGGCTGCCTCTCTCTGCTGGCGGCAGACCAACTGGACAGAAGCTCTGCTCAGGCCAGCTCCAGGCCAAAGCATCCCAGGCCTCAGAGAAAGGGGCTGCTTTAAGCATTTAGAAGCTCCAACAGGCTCAACTCCCCCTCCTCTGTCCAGGACCCCCAACTGCAAACAAACAGGTGTGCTGACCTATGCTTGACCAGGCCGGAGCCCAGGTCCCCAACTGCCCGTGGCTCAAGGCACCCTCCCAGCCTCACACATCCTCCTGTTCCCCACCCCAAACAAGAACAGACCTAGGGATGACCAGCCCCGGCCTGGCCCTGATGCGCCTCCTGCTCAGACCTCTGCAAACCAGCTCACTTCCCCTTCGAAGACTCCCCTGGACTGTGGGACCCCAGTTCTGATCTGAGATCTCAGGGCTAACACAGGAAATTAGGGGATGGGTGCATAGATGCAATCCCTGCTTCATCACACAGCCACAGAGTCCTTGTCTGCCACGACGTGCTCGGGTTTGGACTGAAGAGGCAGGAGCTGGGGCCAGTGAGGGGAGCCCTGCGCTCCCTTCCTTGTAATTGAGGTGAAATTTATATAACATAAAAGTAACCATTTAAAGTGTGCAATTCAGTGGCACTCGGTGCATGCACAGTGTTGTGGAGCTAGCACCTCTATCTTGCTGCACCTTCCATCATCCCAGAAGGAAAGACCTGACTCATGAGGCAGCAACTCCCTGTCTCCCACCACTGAACTTTTTGTTTTTGATGATAAATAGACAAAAGGCAACATTCTCCCATCATTCTTGCTTCACAGCACCAGCCCTTTGCAATGGGGCATCACACCGTCCTCATCCCCTGGGCTTGACCACTGCCCCAAGTAACACGAGGGGGCGCGAAGACCACGGCAATGTCCTGAACTGGCTTCGCGATCGACTTTGCTATTTGCCTGAAGAAAGGAGTAGCTCATGCAGGGCCTTTGTTCATTCATTGACTCAACAACTATTCTTTGGCACCTTTGAAGTGCCCAGCTCTGGGGCAGGTAGAGGGCCCCACAGGCATGAGCAAGATGCAATCCTGCCCCCACGTGCTGGATGTGGAATTGGGGAGACAGATGGGTGAACAGCCAGATAACAAGGCCACCTGGTAAGTGCTCTGAGAAAAACATGAAGAAATACTCAACCTATGGGGTAGCTTTGCCATCTTCTCCAAATATTGTTGTCCAAATTTCATGCAGCCATCTTCACCTCCCAGGCCACCTTTAACTACCAAAGCCAGGGCCACACATGCTGGGGGACACCTCAGCACGCAGGGACTTGAAGAGGCCACTCGCAAAAGAAGACTGAGAAATGACTCCAAAGCAGGGACAATGTCAAATCCCACCAGACACGAAGGCAAAGCAAATCAAAACAAAAGCCCACTTCCATTTTTTCCACCTGCCAGATTTTGAAAATGCCAGTTCCACCCAGTGCTTCGGGGGGTGCGGAGAAATGACCTCTCCTTCGCTTGCTGGTGGGATTCGGAGTCAGTGTAATCTTTCTGGAGGGCAGATTGGCACTCGGATCAAAAGCTTTCCAAATGTGTTTAACCTTTAACTCGGCAATTCCACTTATAGGAATTTACCCTAAGGAGAAACTCAGGAACAAACACAGAGACTTATCTGGAAAGATTTATGTACTAGAATATTTGCACCATTGCTTATAACATCAAAAGATTGAAAACAAACTAAATGTCCAACTCCAGGGTGCTTGGTAAATAATTTGTGCACTCATTAAAAATCCTATTGTGGAAGAATATTGAATGTCATTGCAAAGTGTTTATAAACCATTAAATGAAAAGATTTATAAAACAGAATGTGCAAAGCAATCCCATTATACTCCCCAGGCCTCCAAAGCAGGCTGGAAGGGCACACTCCTGGGCCTGGCGGCGGTTTCCTCTGTGTAAGTGGACGACGGGCTATTTTGTATTTTCTTTTTTGAATTTTATGATTATATTCTAAATTTTCTACTTTGGACCTGAATTGTATTTGTCATCAAGAAAACTATAAGGAAAAAATGGTTAAACTTGGTTAGGCACGTCATGGATCCAGTTTCTCCTCCAAGGTACCAGCTCGCAGGGCTGCTTACTGATCAATGTGGGGGTCTGCCTGTAGGGTTTCCACGATGCTAGAGAACCCCACAGAGTCTCAGGCCTTTGACCAAGAAGACTCCAGAGTGAGCGCCTTAGGGAAACACGGTCGGCCAAGCGTGCAGCACCTCCATGTCCAGACTGGATACAGCACTAATGATGCAAACAAGTCATCGCTCAGTCAAGGAGATGGGTCATTGTTGCTGTTGTTTTTATTTGTTGCTCAGTGGCCAGACGCAAACGTGTTGCATAAGAGCCACCCAGAGGCGGCTTGAGCTCTTCTCGGAGGAAATGTGGGTACCGTTTCACTCGATCCTGCCTCTTGACAGTCCTTTCCAGATTCAAGTTTAAATGGGTTTGCCAGTACCAGGATGTTAGGGGCTCTCCAAATGCCAGTGGAGCAAATGGCCAATTGCAAACACATTTCTAACCCTCATCAGGGGCTTCTCAGGAAAAGGCCCAGCCCATGTTAATTATTATTTAAATGCAAGTTCTGGAAGTTTCATCCTCACAAAATGAATTATTTTTAACGCTCGTGGTTCGGGAGAGGAAGGGAGGGAAGCGAGTAACACTTACTGACACCAGGTCATACACTCATCTCCTTTCAGGGACTAGGTCCTCCCAGACCAGGAACACATCCACCTTCCGCATCCAGACGGATCCATGAGGGACCGGCCAAGGCTGACCACACAGGGTCTGGGAAGCACCACCTTCCCCACCATTTCTCATGGCATTGACCTTCGATTGTTTATATCCTCGAGGCACCAAGGAAGTTTCTTCTCACTGCAGTGTCTCAGGAATTCCCTGCAACCCTCCCCAGTGGCTCACCTCACATCTCTGGACGAGCTGCCCACACTTCCCTAGAGCTGGGACCAGAAGATGGAGAAATGATGGAGACGCATCTTCACAGGCCTAGTTCCAGGACGTGGGCAGACCCAGCCACCCTCAGGCCGCTCCCACTGGAAGGACGCCAGCTCTGTGGGGTCCCTGGAGGGTCGTTTATAATTGCCCTTGCATGGCACCCTGACGGAGGGTACCCAGCAGAGCCCTCAACGTTCTCCCTGCCCCCAGAGAATGAACGGCTCACGGATGGCAGAGCTCCGCATCATCCACCTCCTGCCAGGGCACAGGGGATCCTGGCAGCCGATGTGCCGTGGTGCCTGCAGCAGGGCAGGCTGTGCAGGGAGACAGCGAGCCCTCCGGGCCGCAGGAGTGTGAGCCTTCTTCCTTGAGAACGCAGCATTTCAGCAACCAAGAGACAACTCTATTGGGAGAACAAGAGCTAATTAAATTTACTGGGATCACTGAAGAGGAAATTATTTAATATTCTGAACAGAATTTAATATTTGAAAGCATGAACAGCCTTGGTTCGTTGTAGACGGGTTTCCCACCATCTGGGTCTGCATTAGGCAGGATATGTATACAGATGAGGGGCGGGGCCGAGGATGTGCTGCTTCTAGAAACCAGAGGAGATGGGAGAGGAACTGGAAATGGGCAGGAGGGCAAAGTCCTCTTTGGGATCCTGGACGATTCCTGGACGATTCTGCTCCACGTTTCCAGAGGGACCCTTGTTGGTGCCTCTAAAGTGATGGGAAATAATAGTAGTAGTGCTGGGACCCCATGTTTGGGGTCTCTGACTGCTGCCTGCCTCCGCTCCACCTGTCTCTAACCCAGGGTCATTGCTGGCCAAGTCACATAGTGAAATCAGAGGATCTGGAAGCCAATGTTCTTCCCTGGCACGCACGAGTCCCTGGCCACACTCCTGTGGCAGAGTGCAGTGGCTCACACCTGTAATCCCAGCACTTTGGGAGGCTGAGGCAGGCGGATCATTTGAGCCCAGGAGTCTGAGACCAGCCTGGGCAATATAGCAAGACCACATATCTACTAAAAAAAAAAAGTTAGCAAGGCCTGATGGTGCATACCTGTGGTTCCAGCTACTCAGAAGGCTAAGGCAGGAGGATGGCTTGAGCCTGGAGGTGGAGGCTACAGTGGGCTGTGATCACAACCCTGCACTCCAGCCTGGGCAACAAAGCAAGACCCTGCCTTGAAAAATTTAATTTAAAACACTCCTATATTCCACAAGGGACATTGAAAGAGAAACGGGCACTTTTACCAAGTCCCTGAGATACCCAAGTTTGGACCCAGTCAGGAGTTTCTCAGCCGTTTTTCCTCACGTCACTCTGCAGACCATCCATGACGTTCCTCAAGGAGAATTTCTCCTAAAGGAGCTGTCAGCCCACGTTGGCAAGGCCCACAGTGCTCATGGGGCCACGACTCGGCCTCCAGAGTCTGGGGCTTGGTTTCCCCAGATACCCTGGAAAAACTGTGAGTATAGAACCCAGGAGCCACAGCTAAGACTCAACCGCCTGGGGCTCCTGCATGGGCAAAGTGGCCGTCAGAAGACCCCCTGGAGAGCTTGCCTGTGGGGCCCCAGGCCAGAGCCACTGTCAGTGCCAGCGGGCAGGGTCACCGCCAACCGGAGAAGCTCTGGACTCAGGTCATGCTGGGTACATCTCGTCCCCAGGGCGGCAGCTGTGGAGAGAACACAGAATGCGTGTCCACCGCAGGGAGGTGGGGCTGGGGGGACAGGCCCCAGTGTGAGCCCTGCAGGGCCCTGGTCTCACAGATGCACAGGTGAGCCACCTCCTCACTGCCTGATCAAATCCCAGATGGGCAGATGCCACGGCAGGTCCCCAGCAGCACTTGGTGCCAGCCAGACTCCAGCGGCTGTTTTTTCTAACCGTAATGGATTCTGTGTGCTCCACACCCTGAGGGCCTGGAGACTGGACATGCTTCGTAACTGAAATTAGAAGTCAATAAACCGAGGGCCAGGTGGGTCAATAGAATCTTCTATCATGAGGCATCGGAGGCTGCTCTAGGCGCATCAGCCCTGGCTCCTTCTCTCATCCTTCCAACCCTTCACCCCAGTGAGCAGGAGTTTCCAAGAGCCCCGTGTTCTGATATGCCACCCTTGGAAGAACAAAACCCTGAGACAAACTCGTATTTTGCTTTTTTTAATTGTCTCTCCCGCTTTGCTTCCTGTTCAAACAGATTATCATGCACGTCTGTAATCCCCACTTAAGCACCTAAGACCCCCTCTAAAATAACCCATTAATCCATTCCCACTCCTGTCTGCTGCTATTAACGTGTTTGTCTCCGATGCCTTTGGCAGCTCATCCCCTTCCTCATCAGGCTTATCTGGCTTGCCTGGCACTGGGCATCCCATCCAGAGGTGGGAGGGATGGCAGCCTGGAGCTCTGGAGGCCAGGGCCACCTCCACACCTCTCCCATGCTTCCCGGACACCACCCTCACACTCTGCTTTCTGTGCTGGTGGAGGAGACAGGTCAGAACTGAAGATCTAGCTGCTCCTGGCCATGGGCCAGCCCTGCCCACCTCACTCTCAGAGCCACTGTGAGCGGGAAAGGCTGGGGGCACCTCCCCTCCTCTCCCAGTAGGAAGAGTGAATCCCACTTCCACCCACACCCTCTATTCCACTCCAGGGGATCCAAAGGCCTTCCGCCCCTGCTATTCCCAAGACAGGCTCAAACCCACACCCAAAGTGGGCTTTCTGGGCCAACCAAGCATGGATACAGTGCATACCCTGCAAAGCCTCCTCGGACCTCAGAGCTGCCCCAGAACCCCGGCCTTCCCATAGACCCACAAATGGGGATCTGTAGAGCACCCACTGCATGTCCGGCTCTGCCTAAAGACTGTGGGTAACACAGAAGCACCCATGGCATGTCCGGCTCTGTGTAAAGACTGTGGGTAACACAGAAGCATGAGGCACAGAGGGTCCTCAGGGAGCCTTCAGAGTAATTAACCAACTCAGCCCTGAGACAACGGGAGGGAGCACATGGGCTGTGAGTGTCTTGGCTGGACACAGAGAGGCCTCCTGTTCTGCCATTTCCCATCCTCATGTCCTGGAACTTTCCTTCTATTTCCTCAACTATAAAACTGGGGCGCAGTGGCTCATATCTGTAATCCCAGTCCTTTGGGAGGCCAAGGCGGGCGGATCACTTGAGGTCAGGAGTTCAAGACCACCCTGGCCAATATGATGAAACTCTGTCTCTACTAAAATTACAAAAATTAGCCAAGTGTGATGGTGTGCACCTGTAATCCCAGCTACTCAGGAGGCTGAGGCAGGAGAAGTGCTTGAACCCAGGAGGCAGAGGTTGTGGTGAGCCTAGATCACCCCATTGCATTCCAGCTTGGGCAACAAAGTGAGACTCCATGTCAAAAAGAAAAAAAAAAAAAAAAAAAAAACTTTTTCACTGAAATAGATGATATCTAAGGTTCCTTCTGGTTCTCAAATTGTCTGCTTCTGTAATTTACATCTGAGCGGTGAGGCATGGGTAAGACACCCCCAGAGTCTCAGGGGTGCCTGGTTAAGGGCTGGAGGGGGCAGGGAAGGCTTCCTGGCATCACCAGGATGCAGTCCAGATGCTCACAAGCCCCGGTACCCGGAACCATCTGCTCAAAGGCATCACGTGGCAGTCTGATCGTCCCATCCTCTTCCAAAGCCTCCGAAGAGCAGCTAAGAAGAATCCTGGGAGCCCTGTCCTGTTACATAGGAGCTTCCCTGCCACGTTCCCTTCCTGCCTCCTCCCAAACGATTCCGGGATGCAAAGCAAGAATCTGAGGAGGCTGAGAGAAAGTCACTTTCACCAGACAACAATATTACACATTGTTTTAAAACCTTAGCATGGAGAATCATTAAATGCTGTATAAAACCCAGAAGACATTAAAGGAAAAACTTTTGGCTAAAAATAAACAATTTCTGTACTGGAAAAAACAGATACTATAAATAAAGTTAAAAGAAATATTACACAGTGGGGGAGAGATTTATATCCCATATAACAAAAGATTGATTTCCTTCATAAACAACAAGTGATGGCAAATTAAGAAGTAAAGCATGAACAACCAGTGGGAAAAAATGCTGTTTCACAGAAAAATATAAATGGCCATTAAACCTAGGAAAAGAGGTTCCACCTCACTCATCATTAAGGAAATTCAACTAATAGCAAGTTACGATTATTAAGTGTCAAAGTGGCAAAAATATTAAATAATACCAGGATAGAACAAGGTATGAGCAAAAAGATATCATTTGATACACAGTAGGTGAGTCTATAAATTGATAAAACCACGTGGAAGACCTATTTAGTGATATTTATTATTTTTTAAATGTTCGTGCCTTTGATCTGAAAATTCCATTTCCAGGAATCTATCCCACTAATTTACCCTGACAAGTAAGCCAAGGTGGACATATTGCAACAGAAGCAGGAAATATACTATAGGGTGAGGGGGAGTATTTTCAAAATAAGATAGAGCTATATGTGCTGATAGAACACTATATCCAAGACATATTGTGACCAAAAAACAGTACACATAAAATTCCACTTATGTAGAGAAAAAAGGATTATAAAGGATTGTGTGTGTGTGTGTGTGTGTGTGTGTGTGTGTGTGTGTGCATAATTTTCTGGGGGAAAAAAAGTATATATGTATAATTTTCTGAAAAAAGTACACTACCAACTTTACTGCCGGGCCATAGGAATAAAGGGGCATTAAGAAAGGTCAACCAAGAAGACTTTAGTTTTCATTTTTTAACTTTTCTGTACTGTTTTCATGTTTTTGCTATGATAAAATATAATTTTTTTCATAGAAAAATGATTTCGAGAGAGATTTTTCTTTAAAATTGTTTTAAGAAGTAAAAGTGTTTACTTTTACTTAACTTCAAAAAAGAGTTTTGTGTGCAATGTGATCAGCTTTAAATAGACTATTATAACTATAAGATGTTTTATGTAAGCCTCATTGTAATCACAAGGGGTAACATCTCTAGTGGATACACAAAAGCGAAAGGAATCAAAATATGCTACTACAAAAAAATCAACAAATCATGAAGGAAGACAGGAAAGAAAGAAACAAAGGAACTACAAAACAGTCAGAAAAAAAGTTAATAAAATGACAAGAGTAAGTTTTTGCTTATAAACACTTACATTAAATGTAAATAGACTAAATTCTCCAAACATAAGACACAGAATGTCTGAATGAATTTTAAAAAACAAGATTTAACAACATGCTGCCTATAAGAGACTCACTTTGGCTTTAAGGATGCACATAGACTGAAAGTAAAGCGATGGGAAAGGATATTCCGTACAAAAGATAACAAAAAGAGACCGGGGTGGCTACGCTTATGTCAGATAAAATAGACTTTAAGTCAAAAACTGTTATAAGAGAAAAAGGTTACTATATAATGATAAAAGGGTGGTTTCTACAAGAAGATATAACAAATATAAGTATATATGCACTCAACATCAAATAACCTAAATGTAAAGCAAGCATTGACAGAGCTAAAGGGAGAGATAGACAGCAATATAATAGTCGTAGGGGGCTTTAATATCTCGCTCTCTATGGTGGATAGATGATTCAGAAAGAAAATCAACAAGGAAACGCAAAACTAAGCAACAGTATAGACCAAAAGAACCTAACAGACACATACAGAACTTTCTACTCAATAGCAGAAAAATATACATTTTTCTCAAGTGCACATGGAACATTCTCCAGTATAGATCACATGTTAGGTCACAAAAAATTTTTAACAAATTCTCATGGGAGCTATGGCTCATGCCTGTAATCCCAGCACTTTGGGAGGCGGAGGGGGACGGATCACCTGAGGTCACGAGTTCAAGACCAACCTGGCTAACATGGTGAAACCCCATTTCTACTAAAAATACAAAAAATTAGCCTGGCGTGGTGGTGCACACCTGTAATCCCAGCTACTCAGGAGACTGAGGCAGGAGAATGGCTTGAACCAGGAGGTGGAGGTTGCAGTGAGCCGAGATCACACCATTGAATTCCAGCTTGGGCAACGAGAGCAAAACTCTGTCTCAAAAAAAAAAAAAAAAAGAAAAAAGAAAAGAAAAGAAAGAAATTTTAACAAATTCAAGATGATCTAAATTATTCCAAGTACCTTTTCTGACCACAGTGAGAAGAAACTAGAAATCGATAACAATAAGAAAATTAGAAAATTCACAAATATGTGGAAACTAAATAACACACACTTGAGCAACCATTGGACAAAAGAAGAAATCAAAAGGGAATTTTAAGAATATCTCAAGACAAACAAAAACACAATATACCAAAATATGTGAGATATAGCAAAAGCAGTTCTAAGAGGAAAGCTTATTACAATAAATGCCTACATTTTTAAAAAGAAGAAGAAAGAGTCCAAATAAACAACTACTTTATACCTCGAGGAAGTAGAAAAAGAGAAAACTAAGCTCAAATATAGTAGAAGAAGGGAAATAATAAGGACTAGAGCAGACGTAAGTCAAATAGAGAATAGAAAAACAATAGATAAAATTAACAAAACTGAGTTGGCTTTTAAAAATAAAATAAAATAAAATTGACAAACCCTTAACAATACAAAGAAACAAAGAGAGAAGACTCAAATAAATAAAGTCAGAAATTGTAAAAGAGGCACTAAAATGAATGTCTCCAAAATAAAAAGGATTGTAAGGGACTATTATGAACAATTATATGCTAAAAAATGAGATAATCTAGAAGAAATGTATAAATTTTTAGAAACATACCACCTACCAAAACTGAGTCAGGAAGAAATAGAAAGTCAAACATCCTATAGTTTGGATGTTTGTCTCCTCCAATCTCATGTTGAAATCTGATGCCCAATGTTGCAGGTGGGATCTAATGAGAGGTGTTTGGGTCATGGGAGTGGATCCTTCATGAATACATTAATGCCCTTTCTGAGGGAGGAGGGGTGAGCAAGTTCTTACTCTGTTAGTTCCTGTGAGAGCTGGTTGTCATAAAGAGCATGGCACCTCCCCACTTGCTCTCTCTTGCTTCCTCTCCCGCCCTGTGATCTCTGCACAAGCCAGCTCCCCTTCACCTTCTACATGAGTGGCAGCAACCTGAGGCCCTCATGAGAAGCAGATGCTGGCATCACACTTTTTGTAGTCTGTGAACCAAATAAATCTCTTTTCTTTATAAATTATCCATGCTCAGGTATTCTTTCAGAGCAAGACAAAATGGACTAAAATACAGAAAAATGTCAAAGAAGGAGACTGAATCAGTAATCAAAAACCACTCAACAAAGAAAAACCCTGAATCAAATGGCTTCACAGTTGAATTGTACCAAACAATCAAAGAAGAACTAATACTAGTTCTTCTCAAAGTCTTCCAAAAAATAGAAAAAGAGGGAACACTTCCAAGCTAATTTTATGAGGCTAGCATCACCCTAATAGCACAGTGAAAGACACCACAAGAAATGAAAACTACAGGGCAATATCTCTGATGAACATAGATGCAAAAAAAATTCTCAATAAGATACTAGCAAACTGAACTCAACAACACATTAAAAGGATTATAGATTATGACCAAGTGGAATTTATCCCTGGAATGCAAGGATGGTTCAACATACATAAATCAATGTGATATACTACATTAACAGAATGAAAGGTAAAATCTATATAATCATCTAAATAGACATAGAAAAAGCATCTGATACAGTTTAACATCCATCCATGATTAAAACGCTCAACAAAATAGCTAGAGAAGAACCTTACCTCGACACAATAAAAGCCCACAATTAATATCATAATCAATGGGGGAAAAAAACTGAAAGCCTTACTGTAAGATCTGGTACAAGTAAAGGATGCCTACTCTCATCACTTCTATTCAACATAGTATAGGAAGTTCTAGCCAGTGCTATTAGCCAAGAAAAAGAAACAAAAATATCCAAATCAGAAAGAAAGAAGTAAATTTTTTCTATTTGCAGATGGCATGATGATATATGTAAAAAATCCTAAACACACAACAAAAAAAAACTGCTTTAAAAAATTCTGTAAAATTACAGAATACAAAATCAACATACAAAGATCAGTTGTGTTTCTATACACGACAATTAAGTATGTGAAAAGGAAATTAAGAAATTAATCCCATTCACAATAGCAACAAAAAAATACTTATGAATAAACTTAAAGAGGTTGAAGATTTGTACAGTGAAAGTTATAAAACATTGATGCAGGAAATTAAAAAAAAAACATAAAGGAAAAGACTTCCTGTGTTCATGGATTGGAAGAATTCATATAGTTAAAATGTGCATACCACCCAAAGTGATCCACAAATTCGGTGCAACCCCTATCAAAATCCCAATGCCATTCTTTACAAAAACAGAAAAAAAAAATCCCAAAATTCATATGGAACCACAAAAGATCCTGAATAGCCAAAGCAATTTTGAACAAGCACAAAGCTGGAGGCATTATTCTTCTTGATTTCAAATATCACAAAGCTACAGTTATCAAAATATTATGGTACTGACATAAAACAGATATATAGACCAATAGAACAAAATAGAGAGCCCAGAAATAAATTCATTCATTTATAGTCAACAGATCTTCAACAAGGGTGCCAAAAACACACAATGGAGAAAGGCTAGTCTCTTTAATAACTGGTGCTTAAAAAAACTGAACATTCACGTACAGGAGAAAAAAACTGAACTCTCACTTCACTCCATACACAAAAATCAACTTAAAATGGATTAAAGATGTACATGTAAGACCCAAAGCCATAAAACTACTAGAAGAAAACATAGGGAAAAAACTTTTTAACATTGGTCTGGCCAGTGATTTTATTGGATATGACACCAAAATCATAGGCGATAATTCCAAAAATAAGTGAGATTGCATCAAACTAAAAAGCTTCTGCATAACAAAGGGAACAATAAAGCCAGGGTGAAAAGGAAATCTATAGAATGGGAGGAATATTTGCAAATAATATATCTAACAAGAAGTTAATATCCAAAATATATAAGGAACTCAAACAACTTAATAGCCAAGAAACAAATAACCCAAGTTTAAAATGGGCTAAGTACTTGAATGACATTTCTCAAAAGAAGTCATACAAATGGCCAATAGGTATATGAAAAGGTGGTCAATATTATTAATTATCAGGGAAATGCAAAGCAAAACCACAGTTAGATATCTCCTCACACTTGTTAGGTTGGCTATTATCAAAAACACAAAAGATCACAAGTGTGGGCAAGGATGTGAAGAAAAAGGAATCCTTGTACATTGTTGGTAGAAATGTACATTGGTACAGCCATTATGGAAAATAATATGGAGTCCTTAAAAGTTAAAAATAGAACTACCATATGATCCAGCAAGACTACTTCTAGGTATATATTCAAAGAAAATGAAATCAGTATCTGAAAGAGACAACTGCACCCCCATGTTTATTGCAGCATTATTCACAATTGCCAAGATATGGAAATGGGAAAAACCTAAGTGTCCATTAGTAGATGAATGCCTAAAGAAGATGTTACATACATAATAGAAAACTATTCAGCCTTTAAAACGAAGAAAATCCTGCCATTTGCAACAACACAAATGAACCTGGAGGACTGATATGATTTGGATCTGTGTCCCCACACAAATCTCATGTCTAATTCTAAGCCCCAATGTTGGAGGAGGGGCCTGGTAGGAGGTGATTGGATCATGGGGGTGGTTTCTTATGTTTTAACACCATCTCCCTTGGTGCTGTTGTGGTGATAATGAGTTCTCATGAGATCTGGTTGTTTAAAAATATGTGGCACCTTCCCCTCTCTCTTCCTCTTGCTCTGGCCATGTAAAGTGCTAGCTCCCTCTGCACCTTCCACCATGATTATAAGTTTCCTGAGGCCTCCCCAGAAGCAGATGCCAGCATGCTTCCTGTACAGCCTGCAGAAATGTGAACCAATTACCAATTATGGTACTGACATAAAACAGGTATATAGACCAACAGAACAAAATAGAGAGCCCAGAAATAAATTCATTCATTTATAGTCAATAGATCTTCAACAAGGGTGCCAAAAACACACAATGGAGAAAGGCTAGTCTCTTTAATAACTGGTACTTAAAAAAACGTTAATGAATTACCCAGTCTCAGGAATTTCTTTATGGCAATGTGAGAACAGACTAGTAGAAGGACATTATGTTAAGTGAAATAAGCCAGACACAGAATAAAAAATACAGCATTATCTCACTTATATATGGAATCTAAAAATGTCAAACTCATAAAAACAAATAACAGAATGATGGTTGCCATTGCTGAAGGGTGGGAGGAAATGAGGAGGTGTTGGCCAAAGGACATAAAGGTTTGGTTATGTGGGATAAATAAGTCCCAGAAATCTAACATACATTATGTTGACTATAGTTAATAATACTTGAAATTTGCCAAGAGGGTAGATTTTTAAGTATCTTCGCCACAACGAAAAATACTACAACTATGTAAAGTGATGGGTATGTTAATTTGCTTGATTGCAGCAACCATTTCACAATGTATATGTACACAAAATCATCACGTTTTATACCTTAAATATATACAATTTTTATTTGTCAAGTATACCTCCATAAAGCTAGAGGAAAGCATTTCAAGAAAGCAATGCTGTCATTTTCTTCGTGAATTTAATGATTTCTCTCACTTCACTTTTTTATTGTTAATGTCATATGGGCTTATTATAGAGAAAAAAGTATAAAGTCTAGATAAAGTAAAAAGTACAACAGACAAAGCTAATATATAAATTAAAATGGAACACTAAAATAAACAAAGTTAACCACAAAGAAGGCCGAGAACAAGGTACAAATGCACGAGAAACAGAGGACACAAACAGAAAAAAAAATAGGAAAATGATAAATCAATTCTGGCCATATCAATAAGTACACAAAATACGAATGGACTAAACCTTTCAGTTAAAAGGTGGAGGTTATCATCTACAAATATAGATTGAGCATTTTTTAAAGACTAAAAATGAGCCTGAGCAACATAGACCTCATCTCTACAAAAATTAAATTAGCCTGGCATGGTGGTGCACTCCTATAGTCTTAGCTACTCAGGTGGCTGAGCTGGGAGGATCGCTGAAGCCCAGGAGTTCAAGGTTACAGTGATCTATGATCACACCACTCCACTCTGGCCTGAGCAACAAAGTCAGACCCTGTCTCTAAAAACAAAAGGCTTAAAAATGATACCATGCTAACAATAAGCATAAGAAGGCTAGATGGGTTACGTTAATGAAAATAAATTAGACTTGAAGACAATGGATATTAACAGAGATAAAGAGTAACATCACATAATATTAAAAGACTTAATTTTTAGAAAAATATAAAATTCACAAACATAAAGGGCCTAAGAGAAGAGCTTCACAATATATAAGGAAAAAACTGAAAGAATTAAAGGGAGAAATCTATAATTGTAGTTGGAGATTCTAACACCTCTCCCTTAACAACTGATACGAGTCAAGAGAAAAATCTGAATAACATCATTAACCACTTTGTCCTAATAGCCATTTATAGAACACTAAATTCAACAACTGCCAAATACTCATTCTTTTCAAGTTTACATGATATATTCACCAAGATAGATCATGCGCTGGGCCATTTTTTAAAAAATCTTCATACATTTCAAAAGATTGAAACTTGTCGAATATGTTTTCTGACCACATGGAACTAAATTAAAAATTAATGACAATAAGATATATGGGAAAATCCCCCAAATATTTGGAAATTAAACAACACATTTCTAAATATTCTATAGGTCAAAGTAGAAATCACAAAGCACATTTAAAAATATTTCAAACTGAACAGTAACGAAGAAACAAATATCAAAATTTGTGAACCATAGCTAAAATAAAGCTCGGAGAAAATGTGTAGCTTTAATATGCTTACATTAAAAAAGATGTTCTCAAATTAATGAACTAAGCTTCTACCTTAAAAAACTTTTTCTTAAAAA
>NW_012098097.1:13248671-13251619 GCF_000951045.1 Mandrillus leucophaeus
TATTTATCGAGATCATAATATACATAGTCAATACTTAAAATCAATTGTATTTTTATGTTTAGAGATAAAAAATAATGACTTTTTTAAATCCATTTGCAATGATGTCACACACAATATATTTTAAAATAGGTTTAATAACATGTGAACGAAGTGTACATTGGAAATTAAGTATCTCAGGAAGAAACTAAAAGCATCTCTGGAAGAAAGTAGGCCCAAACAAATGAAGATATATGTCATGATTATGTAAGCAGAGAATTCCATATTGCTATGATGCCATTTTCTTCCACTAGATATAGAAATTCAACACAACTGCAATGCAATCCCAACAGTCTTCTTTGTAGAAATTGATTCTAAAATTTTTATGGAAATGCAGAAGCATCAGAAAATGGCAACTTTATTCTTCCAATTGTTCAGAAAAACAAAACACCTATAGTCATCCTCACCTCCTCTCTTCCTTTCAGGTTTTGTATGTAATCTAGCAGTAAACTTGTGCTGCTTCTGCTTTCACGATATATTCAGCGTCTAATCACGTCTCACCAATCCTGCCACCACTGCTCAGACTCAAGCTGCCCTCACCACTCACCCGGGCCATCATGAAGCTCCCGAACGGTCTCCCGACATCTGCACCCCGCCTTTTGCTTATTCTTCTTTCGCTCATTCGTAGGTCAGTTCATGTCCCTCCTCTGCTCAGAACCCCAAAGCCTTGTGTGCAATATCCAGCAAGTGCACCTGTGTGGTGTGCCCCACCCCTCAGTCCCACCCTCTTCCTCCTGACTCACCCCATGCCAGAAACACCACGGCTTTATGCACCACCAAATGCCAAGCACACTTTGGCCATGGAAACCTTGTACTTCTGGTGGCCCTTACCTGGAATAATCCTCCTCAGACATCCTCATGCCTCTTCCCCACCCTTCAAGATGATGCTGAATGTCACCTTCTCAGCGAGGCTTGCCTGAGGACCCTCTTAAGACCTCATACTTTCCAGCTGCCCCTTCTCTCCATCTCCTGCTTCCAGCCCTACACTTGCCACTGGGTCTGCCAGCTTCCCAGCCCAGCCCAGCCTGGCATCACGCAACTGCCAAGCCCAGCCCTGGCATCATCCAGTTCACTGTCTTTCCCTCAAACATTCGCTTCCTGGACCGCAACGGCCTCCTTCATTTAAGGCGCAGGGCTGCTGACCAGGGCAGAAGGAATGAAGCGGGGGTGGCCTCCAATGAGCCCTCCCCTGACAGGAGAGGGGTCCTCACCTGGCAGGCAGGTGGGGTAAAGTAGAGGGAACCTTGAGACGCCCCCATGGAGGGGCCCAGAACCAACCTGTGAAGTTTGTCGGGACTCAAAAGGAATCTGCAATAATTTGGCATCCTTGATTTAGATGGATGCTCCTGCACCTCCCGCAAAAACCGTTTCCTCTCTTTACACCCACCTCTGCTCCCCACTCTCTCCCTTGCGGTAAGATCCACATCTCTTGGCCTCCTGGCCTCTCCCCTTCACCCTTTCACAGCTAGTGGGCTTCATGATTTTGTCTCTCACCCCCAACCCCCAGCCACTCTGTGCCATGGATCTGTCACCCATGTGCCAAAATGCACAACTGATTTTTTTCTTAGGAAACTCACTTTCCATCCCTTGTCACACACACTGAGACCCAGAGTATTCTTGGAGAACAAGTTTGCAATGTCCCAGGTATTGTTCAGAAACAGACGGTACAATGGAAGGTGTTGTCAGAAAACGTGACATGAGAAGTTTAACAAAAAACTAAAAAAGAAAAATGAGTCCCATTGTATTAGTCTGTTCTCACACTGCTAATAAAGACTAGATAATTAATAAAGAAAAGAGGTTTAATGAACTTACAGTTCCACATAACTGGGGAGGCCTCACAATCATGGCAGAAGGCAAAGGAGAAGCAAACGCACATCTTATGTGGCAGCAGGCAAGACAGCGTGTCCAGGGGAACTCCCACTTATAAAACCATCAGATCTCATGAGACGTATTCACTACCATGAGAACAGCATGGGGGAAACTGCCCCCATGATTCAATTAGCTCCACCTGGCCCTGCCCTCGACATGGGGGGATTATTACAATTCAAGGTGAAATTTGGGTGGGGGCACAGCCAAACCATATTACAAAGACCAAACCTGACCTGCCCATTTGCTACCCCTGACCCCGACATCTCTCCTGTCTGGCCCTGCTCTGCCGCCAGCACCCTGGCTGTACCTCCGTCCTGCCAGCCACCCTCCCACCCCACGACCTTTGCAAGCGCTGACCCATTTGCCCGGCCTGCTCTTCCCCAGATACCCACATGGTTCACTTGCTGGCCTCTCTCAGGTCTTTGCACAGCAAGGCCTTAGCAGAGAGGATGGCCCAGCGTACAACTACAGCATCCCCAGCCCAGCAGTGGAGCCAGGGGACAGGGGACAGGCCAACCCCACCTCTCCTTCTTGATTTTATTTCCTCTGTGACATTTTCACTGCTCTGTGTGTGTGTGTGTGTAATCTCCTTGCACTAGAATGAGTGAGAGGACTTCATCTGCTCATGGCTGAGCTGTAGCCCTGATGCCCGAGCGTGCCCAGCCATGCCCAGAAACAGGGCACCTTTCACAAACAACCATGAACTGCACAGCCACTGTCAGCATCACTCCGCCCGTGTCGCCTGCAGAAAGCCTGACACATCCACGGGAATGGCTCGCAGGAACAACACATTTCCCTGAAAATGGGTGGGTTCCTCTCTCCCATAGCCTCCAGTTGCCCCTCTGACCCTCCTCTGCCTCAACACAGTGCCAGGTCTCCGCACAGGAAAGCAGCAACAAGCCCCGCAGCACAGTGGCTGCTGCTCACGCCAGCGATGCCTCCAGCTCATTCGTGCAACTGCCGGGGAGGATGCCTTAATACCTCTGCACAAGACAGAGTAATTACGTCTAAACATAGCTGCTTCCACACTGTCTCCATTTCCC
>NW_012098097.1:13252372-13256389 GCF_000951045.1 Mandrillus leucophaeus
AGAGCCCATCTCAGCATGCAGTGGGGGATGCAGAGCTGGTCTGGGGGTACAGTAGTGGGCACACTGCTAGTCCCTCAGAAGAAACAGATCTCAGAGTCGACAACATGAGGCATGGTCAGACAGCGTGAGACAAACTGGATGGACCTGTGGATGTGGTCAGGGAGACTCAAGATGAGCTCTGCTCGTGGACAGCATGGGACTGGCAAGAGTACCTGCAGGACAGGGAGGGGTGCGGATGACATGGGTAATGGAGACCTAGAGCTTAGCTGAGGCTGCACAGTCAGGACCTAATTCACAGTCACGTCCTCCTCAGAGGCAGGTCACCCAAGAACTGGGCCGCTGAGGTATGAAACAGCTGCCTGGGTTTGCATCCTGCTCTCCAGTTACCAAGCTCTCCAGACCCCTGCAACAGCATTGTGGGGACAGGAGTGGCCCCACTGCAGAGGCTGGTAAGGAGGCTGTGCCTGGAGCATGTCCAGCAAGCCCTGCAAACAGCAGGCACTCCACGATGCTAGCTGTGGCTGTGACTCTGTCATCCCTCCACAGGACCCGGCCACCTCTGCCTCGTTGGGGCCGATGGGGACATGGCAATACTTCCTGGTACTAGAGTCCAAGGACACCCCCCAGAGCCATGGCCAGGTATGGAAGTGGTGACATAACTCTGGCAGCGGCTGGGGGTGCTCTCCAAATGTCCCCACGCCATCAAGTTTTCCCAGCCTCCCTTGCAGGAGGGATCCTGTGGCCAGTGGGTTGCAGGCAGAAATGATACAAGCCATTTCACACCTGGCCCTTAAAACCCTCCTGCTCCAGCCTCTCCCACCCACACCTATGCCCCACCACAGCCACCTGTGGTGTTACATTCCAGATGCCATGGCCACAGGATGAGGAATACGGCTCAACCAGCTTGGCATGAGTGACAAATAAGTCTTTTTTTTTTTTTTTTTTTTTTAAATAGAGCCTCACTCTGTAACCCAGGCTGGAGTACAGTGCTGCAATTGCAGCTCACTGCAGCCTCCACTTTCTGGGTTCGGGTGATCCTCCTGCCTCAGCCTCCCAAGTAGCTGGGACTACAGGCACACACCACCAAGTCTGGCTAATTATTTTTATTTTTATTTTTTGGTAGAGATGGGGTCTTGATGGTTACCCAGGCTGGTCTCAAACTCCTAGCCTCAAGTGATCCTCCCACCTTGGCTTCCCAAAGTGCTGGGATTACAGGTGTGAGCCACCATGCCCAGCTGGGAAGTAAATCTCTACTGGGACAAGCCAGTGAGATGCCTGGGCTTATTTGTTAGCACAGAAGAACCTGGTTTATTCTGACTCACCCAACAGCTTTGAATGTGCCTACATTAGCATTAGTCCGTTCTTGCACTGCTATAAAGAAATACTTGGCCAGGTGCAGTGGTTCACACCTATAATTCCAGAACTTTGGGAGGCCAAGGCAGGTGGATCTCCTGAGGTCAGGAGTTCAAGACCAGCCTGGCCAACATGGTGAAACCCCATCTCTACTAAAAATACAAAAACTAGCCAGGCGTGATGGTGGAGGCCTGTAATCCCAGCTACTGGGGACGCTGAGGCAGGAGAATCACTTGAACCTGGGAGGTGGAGTTTGCAGTGAGCCAAGATCATACCACTGTATTTCAGCCTGGACAACAGAGCAAGACTCCACCTCAAAAAAGAAAAAAAGACATACTTGAGATGGGGTAATTTTTTAAGAAGCTTAATTGGCTCACGGTTCTGCAGGCTGTGTAGGAAGCATGGTGCTGGCATCTGCTCGGCTTCTGGGGAGGCCTCAGGAAACTTCCAGTCATGGAGGCAGGCGAAGGGGAAGCAAGGCATCTTCCATGGTGGAGCAGGAACAAGCAGGGAGGGAGGCACTACCCATTTTAAACAACCAGATCTCACAATAACTCACTTACTATCAGGAGGACAGTACCAAGGGGTGGGTGCTAACCTATTCATGAGAAATCAGTCCCCTGATCCAATCACATCCCACCAGGCCCCACCTCCAACATTGGGGATTACATTTCAACACGAGATTTGAGCAGAGACACAGATCCAAACCATATCAGTGCCCGTGCAAGGACCTCTCATCATAGAAACAATGTTTCTAGGGAAAGCTGTGCTGGAAGTTCCCAACAACTGATGGTGAATTATCCCCATCTAGATTCGAGGGGGAATTCGATTCTTCCACTCCTTTCTCTCTCCAATCACCCAAAACAGGTAAGAAGCAGAAACAGAATGAATTAGAGAGGAATGCTAGATGTCCGGGCCAAGGGAGAAGGGCAGAGCTGGGGACCTGTGGAGTGGGCCAGGGACAGGGCTGCTGATGGCAAGCAAGTTGATTTGCCCTAAGGAACTTCCAAAACTCAGGGAAAGCAGAGGCCCTGGGTACTTTAAAGGTCCAGGGGAGTCCGAGGCGCTGGGGGTTCTCATGAGGACTCTGCACCCCACCAGCCTCATTGCAGCCACACCGCTCTCCCACCCCTTGAGGCGTATTTCCACCAGGAAGTGACCCAGAGAGACCTGGGGCTCAGGGATGTCAGGTTCACAGAGCGGGAGACAAGCAGGGTACTGAAGGAGGATTAAACGGAAGTCTCTGGCCCCTCCACTGCCCGCTCCAGAGCCCAGGACCCACCCCAGGCAGGAGATCAGAGGATGCATTTCTGGAGAGACTAAAGCTCCCCAGAGAACAGACCTATAAATACATCAACACTTGGGAGTCATGGTAGAAAGACAGCTGTCCACCCATGGCCGCTGAGGGAAGCCTGCCGTCGACGCCAGCGCCCACCAGTCCTCAGCATCTCCAAGTGCCCTGCAGGCTCCAGGGTGGCACCAGCATCTCCATGCCTGAAGCTTCTCCTAAAACCTCTGAAGATGGCTCTGCCTCTCTTGGGGGTGGCAGGGTCCTGGCCTTTACCCTCAGTTTCCCCCAGAGCCCTGCACTTGGGACTCGACTGAGGTGGGGCATAAACACCCCAGCTCCACCAGCGCCATCCAGGTGTTGGACTCCATGTGGGCGTTCTGCCCTGTTCCTCAGAGGTCCCTGCAGGGTTGAGTTCCAAACACACGCACTGCAGGATTGAGTCACCAAGTCGCCGGTTTGGTGACGCACCCCTTCTTGGTGGCCTTCCCTTCCAGGGCCCACATGCCCACTTCCCCTACCAGGGCTTCCTCCACCTCCCCAATAAACTGCGTTCCCCCAAGCCTTGGCTCAGGGTCGGCTTCTGGAGGAACCCAGATAGAGAGGGTCTGTGAGCTCCTGGCCATCAGCTCGAAGCTACAGGTCTTAAGCATGAGGGGAAAGACAGACAGACAGCGCCAGAGAGTTGAGAAAAGTCTCCAGCATGGACAATAGCGATCAAAACAATAGACAGGGGAAGATGCGGGATCACGTTCTGTGGTGCCAGACTCCAAAATGGCTGCCTTCTGGTGGCGACACCCCTGGGCCGTCCCCTCCCACTGTTTCGGGTTGGTCTCTGTGACCGATGGAGTGTGACATGCAATGTGACTGGTGACATGGCACTTCCGAGATTAAACTACAGAAGATGCTGCAGCTTCCATCTTGGTTTGTCCTCTCCCTTTCTCTCTTGCCCCCTTTCCTCTCTCTCTCTCTCTCTCTTTCCCCACCCCTCCCCCTCCCTCCCTCTCTGTCTCTTTTTCCCTCCCTCTCTCTCTCCTTCTCTGTCTTTCTCTCTTCTCCCCCTCCCTCTCCCTGTCTCTCCTTCTCCCTCTCCCTCTCCTTCTCTGCTCTCTTTCTCTCGATCTTCTTCGTCTCTCTCTCTCTTTTTTTTTCTCTCTCTCCCCTGCTCTACCCCCGCCCATCACTGGCTTTGAGGGAAGCCACCTGCCATGTCAAGCAGACATATGGAGAGGCTCACGTGCCGAGGAACTGCAGCTCCTGCCAGCAACCAAGTGACTGAGCTTGGAAGCAGATCCTTCATCCCCAGTCATGCCTTAGATGACCCCAGCCCTGGCCAACATATTGACTACAAATTCATGACACACCCTAAGCCAGAA
>NW_012098097.1:13256439-13264150 GCF_000951045.1 Mandrillus leucophaeus
TTCCACTCCTTTCTCTCTCCAATCACCCAAAACAGGTAAGAAGCAGAAACAGAATGAATTAGAGAGGAATGCTAGATGTCCGGGCCAAGGGAGAAGGGCAGAGCTGGGGACCTGTGGAGTGGGCCAGGGACAGGGCTGCTGATGGCAAGCAAGTTGATTTGCCCTAAGGAACTTCCAAAACTCAGGGAAAGCAGAGGCCCTGGGTACTTTAAAGGTCCAGGGGAGTCCGAGGCGCTGGGGGTTCTCATGAGGACTCTGCACCCCACCAGCCTCATTGCAGCCACACCGCTCTCCCACCCCTTGAGGCGTATTTCCACCAGGAAGTGACCCAGAGAGACCTGGGGCTCAGGGATGTCAGGTTCACAGAGCGGGAGACAAGCAGTGTACTGAAGGAGGATTAAACGGAAGTCTCTGGCCCCTCCACTGCCCGCTCCAGAGCCCAGGACCCACCCCAGGCAGGAGATCAGAGGATGCGTTTCTGGAGAGACTAAAGCTCCCCAGAGAACAGACCTATAAATACATCAACACTTGGGAGTCATGGTAGAAAGACAGCTGTCCACCCATGGCCGCTGAGGGAAGCCTGCCGTCGACGCCAGCGCCCACCAGTCCTCAGCATCTCCAAGTGCCCTGCAGGCTCCAGGGTGGCACCAGCATCTCCATGCCTGAAGCTTCTCCTAAAACCTCTGAAGATGGCTCTGCCTCTCTTGGGGGTGGCAGGGTCCTGGCCTTTACCCTCAGTTTCCCCCAGAGCCCTGCACTTGGGACTCGACTGAGGTGGGGCATAAACACCCCAGCTCCACCAGCGCCATCCAGGTGTTGGACTCCATGTGGGCGTTCTGCCCTGTTCCTCAGAGGTCCCTGCAGGGTTGAGTTCCAAACACACGCACTGCAGGATTGAGTCACCAAGTCGCCGGTTTGGTGACGCACCCCTTCTTGGTGGCCTTCCCTTCCAGGGCCCACATGCCCACTTCCCCTACCAGGGCTTCCTCCACCTCCCCAATAAACTGCGTTCCCCCAAGCCTTGGCTCAGGGTCGGCTTCTGGAGGAACCCAGATAGAGAGGGTCTGTGAGCTCCTGGCCATCAGCTCGAAGCTACAGGTCTTAAGCATGAGGGGAAAGACAGACAGACAGCGCCAGAGAGTTGAGAAAAGTCTCCAGCATGGACAATAGCGATCAAAACAATAGACAGGGGAAGATGCGGGATCACGTTCTGTGGTGCCAGACTCCAAAATGGCTGCCTTCTGGTGGCGACACCCCTGGGCCGTCCCCTCCCACTGTTTCGGGTTGGTCTCTGTGACCGATGGAGTGTGACATGCAATGTGACTGGTGACATGGCACTTCCGAGATTAAACTACAGAAGATGCTGCAGCTTCCATCTTGGTTTGTCCTCTCCCTTTCTCTCTTGCCCCCTTTCCTCTCTCTCTCTCTCTCTCTTTCCCCACCCCTCCCCCTCCCTCCCTCTCTGTCTCTTTTTCCCTCCCTCTCTCTCTCCTTCTCTGTCTTTCTCTCTTCTCCCCCTCCCTCTCCCTGTCTCTCCTTCTCCCTCTCCCTCTCCTTCTCTGCTCTCTTTCTCTCGATCTTCTTCGTCTCTCTCTCTCTTTTTTTTTCTCTCTCTCCCCTGCTCTACCCCCGCCCATCACTGGCTTTGAGGGAAGCCACCTGCCATGTCAAGCAGACATATGGAGAGGCTCACGTGCCGAGGAACTGCAGCTCCTGCCAGCAACCAAGTGACTGAGCTTGGAAGCAGATCCTTCATCCCCAGTCATGCCTTAGATGACCCCAGCCCTGGCCAACATATTGACTACAAATTCATGACACACCCTAAGCCAGAATCACCCAGCTAAGCCCAACCAGATCCCCTGCCCAAGGAAACTGTAAGATAAAAGCCACTTGCTGTTTTAAGCCATTGTGTTTGGGGGTAATTTGTGACATACTACACAAAACAAGAAAAAATAATTCGAGAACAAGAATGGGAGTTAAATATAATAACATAAGCTGGGGTCAGTAGAAGTGTTAGAAAATAAAATTGATGCTTGAGCCGAGGAGGGCGAGGCTGCAGTGAGTTATGATTGCACCAGTGCACTCCAGCCTGGGTGACAGAGCAAGATCCTGTCTGGAAAGAGAGACAGAGAGAGAGAGAGAGAGAGAGGCAGATAGGTGCAGGAGAAAGGAAAGGAGAGCAGAGGAGAGGGGAGGGGAGGTGGGAAAGAAAGACAGAGAGAGAGAAAGAAGAAAGAGAGAGAGAGAGAGAGAGAGAGAGAGAGAGAGGGAGAGGAGAAAGGAAAAGGAAAAAGAAAGGTTGAGAACATTTCCCAGGAAGCAGGACAAAAAGGCAAAGAAATGTGCAGTAGTTTTTTGTTTGTTTTAACTGAAGAGTTAGGTAATGAAACCAGGAGGTCCAGTATTTGACAAACGGGAGTTCCAGAGAGAACAGAGAAAATTAAGGGTATAAAATTATCAAAGAAATACCATAAATGTCCCCAGAACTGAAAGGCATTAAGTCTTCAGATTTAAGACCATTCCAAGTGTTCTAACAATGAAAACTATAGCCACACCTTTATGACATTTCAGAACACCAAGGATAAAAGCTTCCAGAGAGAAGAAAATCGGGTCATATAATAGGATCAAACTCTGAATGTCATCACACTTCTCTACAGCAGCATGGAAATCAGAATTTAGTGGGGGGAAAAATGCCTTCGAAATTCTAGGTAAAAATAATTTCAAACCCAGGATTCTGTATTCAAGCAGACTGTTAACTGAATATGAGAACAGAATAAAGAAGCTTAGGATGTTATGAGAGAATGTGCTCCACTAAGGCCAAGCAGTAAACAAAAAGATAAAGCTGCTAGATTCAGGAACATACACTTCAGCACAAGAGTGAGCAAAAAAAGTCCTGAACAAGAGCCCTGAAGCTGTCTGAACAGCAACCTGTGAGTGCCAAGGCATATGTCCAAGGGCCCCAGGACAACTTCCCCGGGCAGAAAAGAGGGCTGATAAGATTTTTTGACCACATGGAAGGTTGTATGAAAAGGTATGTTGGAAGGTGTGCAAAACCCTAAACTATTATTAACTCCAGGATAAACAGAAAGTTGTACAACAAAAAAGAAAAATGTTATAGTTATGATTGTTATGGTAAGAAAAACCTTAATGTAGATTTAACGAAGATTGAGATTTCATTGTTTAGGTGTAAGTGAGATAAAAACCTGATCCACCATAAAAGAAAAATGAATCGATAGATTTCAGTGTATAAGCAGTGTTCAGAAATGCAGGGGCTAATTCTGGAAGAAACAGCTAGCAATAGCAAGAATAGGCAGAAGTAGGAAGGGGGAACAAGAATGCTGGTATTTATTATAAACTTGGAGCACAATTTCAATTTTAAAACTATTTGCATATCGTGTTTTTTTTGTTTGTTTTTTAAGTTAGTTGGATTCCCAGCATTTTGGGAGGCTGAGGTAGGAGTCTTGCTTGAGACCAGGAGTTTGAGGCTAGCCTAGGCAACATGGTAGGACCCTGTCTCTACCAAAAAAAAAAAAAAAAGTTAATTCAGCTTTTTAAAAATCATAAAAATAAAATGTTACGGCACCTGTACTAGAAAGTCTCACCAATTCATACAAGTTGTGTGGTTTGTAAAAATGAAAAAAAAACACCTGAACAGTATGATTTTGAAACAAACACTGCTCTTTTTTTTCATCTCCACAAAGTAGGTAATCTAAAGCAAGCAGTTTTGCTAAAAGGATAAACAAGGGCATAAAAGAAAGAGGGAATTGTGGACGTATACAGCTTGCAAAGGCCTTCCAGTTTCCTGGTCCAAGCCCTTCATTCACTGCACAGACTGGTAAATCGAGCACTGGAGATGCTGTGCTTACCCCAAGACAGGCAGGTAACAACCAGCACAGCCAGTCTCTGACCAGACTTCTGACTCTCCAGCCCCTGAACCCCTCTAGACCACTCTCCAAATAATTTTTTCACAGTGGGAAGACTCTTCTAGGGCAGGTGGTGTGGCACTTGGGGCAGGGAGAAGGGAAAGGGAAAACAATGGAAAATTAGTTCCAGACACACCTAAGCAAATGAAAAAGGCATTAGAAAAGGTTACCTTGGCTGGGGCGTGTCTAAAAGACTCAGCGCATATTCCTGATCCTTTTCTGAAGACAATGAAAACTCTACAGATCAAAAAGTCTATGGCCCAGCTGGAGAATTCAAATAGACATGGGCACCAACCGCCCCCAGGTACAAGCCCCTCGGTATAAGGGAAGGAGTCCCTATTAAGGAGCTCTAACTTTAACAAAATGACCTGATTTCCAAATAAAAAGAACTGGACTTACCCAGGTAGCAGAATTTTGTCCTTCAGAATCATTCTAGCACCTTGTGGGGGAGGGCCCCTTTTTTAAAATGCTATCTCATTTGGAACATCTGGGAATCCCACTTTGAGAGGTGGCCTTCAGAGCCAACGTAAAAGCCACAAGGAGAAAACAGGTCTCATTGCTTTATGGGCCTTTCCCTCTCTCTGAAGCAACATTATGCAAATGCCTCCTGGCTGCTTCCACGAAGCAAGCCTACCCTCTAAGGACTAAAATCTGACTCTGTGGAAGGACAGGAAAAACAGAATAAACGTATAGTCTGAATGGGATTCCCGAGCAGCGTTCCAAAGCGATTAGACCGTGCCATTAGCACGAGTCTGAGGCTTAGCTTCCCGATGAGGCTGTTGGAAGGGAAAGGACACACCGGGCTGTGAGTTAAACGTCGGGTGGAAGCTCAGGTCAGTCCACTCTGCTGAGTGCTATTCCATGTCCTGCACTGGTCCCTGGGACCACAGGAAAAGCCCTGCACCCAGACCAGCATGAAGACGGCCCAGGTCTGACCTAAGTCCGCAGCGGGAAGAAGCGGGAGACAGGGAAGTCACTGACGGTGGCCTGGCCCTAGGTTCATGTCTCAGCTCCTGGACTCCCCATCCAGGTGACCTTGGGGCTGCGTGCCCAGGGGAATAACCACATGCCCGCCTCCCAGAGCCATCTATAGGACTGGATGAAGTAATTCGTAAAAATTGCAGTGACTGTCACATAGAAAGTCCTCAACCAATGTAAGCTGTGACTATGTGTCCAAACCCTTTATCCTAAATTCAAAAATTCCAAAAGCTCTGAAAGCCTAAAGTTTTACCTTCTAATTTTGCCACTAAAACACGTTTGGCAGCAAAACTTGACCTGAGCTGGCAGGAGGCCATCGGTGGCCTTTACTGACCCTGACAGGGACTAGCTGTGCCTTTTGCTTTCAAAACACCCATGTGTGAGGACGAAGTATAGCCCCAGACTCACTGAGACTCTTATGAGGTAGAAAGCAGGTGTGGCCCGTGATCTCTCTAAAAGGAAGGTTCTGGAACAGTCAGTGTGGTCAAGGGGCATCCAAACCTGAACTCAAAGTCATCCCTCAGCATGGGGTGTCCACCAATACTCCTGACTTAGCCAATGCCTCTTCACCCCAGCCCCACACCAGTCCCTCATGGGAGACATTCTCCAGCTTCCCACTCCCTGACCTGCCTGACCCATCCGGCCCACAGTCCTGTTACCCCAGCCCCTAAACCTCCGGGTGCCGTTCTCTATCTTCTTGCAGGCCTCACAGAATGGCCCCAGTGCCTTCTGCAGGGACCCTGAGGGAACCTTTAGGCTGGGGTCCCCCTCCCCGCCTCACTGCCTCCCCCTGTATTCTTGCTTCTGAGATCACTCTCCAGTAAACCACCTGAACCCATGTCCTTGTCACAGCTCTGCTCTCTGACCAGCCCAAAGGAAAGCAGCTTGCCAACCCAGGGGCCGGCAAACTTGCTGTCGAAGGTCAGGAGGTGAATCTGTTCTGCATTTCTGGTTAGATCATCCCTCCTGCAACTCCTCCACTCTACCCTTGTCTCCAAAGCAGCCAATGACAATATACAGATTAATTGGCGAGGCTGTGTGCCAATAAAACTTCATGGACAAGGCCAGGCACAGTGGCTCACTGTAATCTCAGCACTTTGGGAGGCAGAGGTGGGCGGATAACTTGAGGTCAGGAGTTCAAGACTAGCCTGGTCAACATGGTGAAACCCCCTCTCTACTAAAAATACGAAAATTAGCGGGACTTGGTGGCGGATGCCTGTATTCCCAGCTACTCGGGAGGCTGAGGCAGGAGAATCGGTTGAACCTGGGAGGCGGAGGTTACAGTGAGCCGATACCATGCCACTGCACTTCAGCCTGGGTGACAGAATGAGACTCCATCAAAAAAAAAAAAAAAAAAGAAAAGAAAAGAGAAATTTATAGACAAAAACAGGCAGTAGGCCAGATTTGGCTGTGGGTCATAGTTTGCTGACCTCTGTTCCGGTCGCATCCACTCCCTCTGCCCTATCCCACCAGGCTCTCCACACAGCAGGTAGGAGGGACTTTTCAGAAGGCAGATCTGACCATGTCACCTTCTGCCCAAAGCTCTTCAATGGCTCCCCCATTGCACCCTGGGAGAGGAGAAGAATGAGGAAGAAGGGGAGGAAGGAGAGAAGGGAGAGGATGGGGAAGCAGCAGCCACACGGCATATGGAAGCCTTCTCCTCAGAGCTGATCCTCAGTGGCCTGTCCTAGCAGCTAAGGGGGAGATTGCAGCAGGTCTTTAAGCATCCAAGTCCCCCACCCCACCCCCACACACTCCTAGAATGTTATCAATATCCCAGCCACATACATCAACTCTAAGGCTGGATTCTAGAAGTGACCATAAAGAACAAAGCTGGGACGAGGCACGGTGGCTCACGCCTGTAATCCCAGAACTTTGGGAGGCCAAGGCAGGTGGATCACCTGAGGTCAGGAGTTCAAGACCAGCCTGGCCAACATGGTGAAACCCTGTCTCTACTAAAAACAAAAAAATTGGCCAAGCTTGGTGGTAGGCAACTATAGTCCCAGCTACTCAGGAGGCTGAGGCAGGAGAATTGCTTGAACCTGGGAGGTAGAGGTTTCAGTGAGCCAAGATTGTGCCCTTGCACTCCAGCCTGGGTAAGAGAACAACACTCTGTCTCAAAAAAGAAGGACAGAGCTGGACACTTGGAGCACCCAACAGGCTTCTGCTGTGAAATGCAGTGGGTCACTACAAAAATCAGCCTTAAACTACAGGAAAGAATGCAGAGGTTACAGTGCAGTTTCCAGGCATCTGCCAAGCAATGAACACGGATGCTTCCCTCCATTTTTAAAGAAGGCTTAAGCTCTCTCAGGCAAACACATCAGAGTAACACCAAGGAGAAGGCCCAGTACGGCCCCAGGCCCTCCTGGAGACACGAAGTACATCTTCAGGACAGACTCCCTCAAGACGACACGACCCCAGGCTCGCTTTAGTGGAGAGAGAGACATGGGCTGAGAACAGTCTGTTCTTCTGTAAGAATGACAAATGAGGCCCTTGAGTTTCAGTGGCCCCAACACAGGCAGCACAGGACTTACTTTACTCATGGCTTTTTTAAGTCCAGGAGAATTTGCTACTATAAATGGGAAGAACTTGTGGTGCCCATAAAAGAAAGAAAACAGAGGATGACTTAGAAGGAAGCATGGAGTCACTCTGTTCCCCATTTCCTAATTTAACCAAGTGAAATGGTCCCCTCTTCTATTTCTCTCTCCCTCCCTGTCTCCTCCTCCTCCACCCTTCCCTCTCTCCCTCTCTCCGTGATCTCTCTCCCTGTCTCCCTGTCTCCTCCCCCTCCACCCCTCCGTCTCTCCCCC